>NC_143486.1:33487854-33805050 GCF_027475165.1 Benincasa hispida | reverse complement strand
TGTAAGATATCTAGAATCTGACTTTACTAGTGTTGCTTTAAGTACTGCCATTTCATTAAGCAACAATGAACCCACCAGTTTTGAAGAAGCAACTAACAGCCCTGATGCTAGATAGTGGATTGAGGCAATGAATGATGAAATGAGGTCCCTCAACCAAAATGATACCTGAAAACTAGTACCTTTGCCTAAAGGGTACAAACCTATTTCATGCAAGTGAATTTACAAATTTAAAGAAGAAATTCCAGGGGTTCAAAAGTCTAGATTCAAGGCAAGACTAGTTACTAAAGAGTTCACACAAAAGGAAGGGATTGATTACACTGAGGTCTTTTCTCTAGTGGTGAAACACACATCCATTAGGTTACTCCTCCCCTTAGTTCAAAAGAACTTGGAGTTAGACCAATTGGATGTGAAGATAACTTTTTTACATGGATTGTTGAATGAAACTATTTACATGAAGCAACCTCAATGGTATGTGAAGAAAGGAGAAGATGACTTTATCTCTACTAAACAAGTCTATCTATGGGCTCAAGTAGTCACCAAGGTGTTGGTATGAGAGATTTGATGAAGTAATCTCCAAAATGGGATTCAAGAGAAGTTCCTATGATTGGTGTATGTATACAAACTCTAAAAGCTTCAAGGAACCAGTTTATCTACTCCTTTATGTAGATGATATGCTGTTAGCTAGAAGTTCCAAAGAAGAGTCAAAGCAGATTAAGACACTTCTAAAGAAAGAGTTTGACATGAAAAACCTAGGGGAATCTAGAAGGATTCTAGTCATTGAAATTGAAAGAGATAGAAGACATGACAGATTGCATGTGAGTCAATCAGAATATTGTGGAAAAATACTGCAGAGGTTCAAGATGGATAGTGCTAAACCTGTTGGCACTCCACTTGTTCCTCATTTTAAGCTTTCAGCTGCAAATAATCCAAAAAGTACAGATGAAAATCACATAAACCATATGAAGGTTATTCCCTATTCCCAGGCAGTGGGATCTTTGATGTACCTAATAACTTCAAGCAGACCAGATCTGTCCTATGCTACAAGTTTGGTTAGTAGGTACATGGCAAATCCTAGTAAATGACATTGGGAAGCAGTCAAATGAATACTGAGGTATCTTTGTTCATCAAAGGAAGCAAGGATTCTACATAGACAGAATGAGCCCTCTAATGATGAAATGTATGGTTATGTTGATGCTGATTATGCAGGAAATTTGGATAGAAGGCGCTTACTATCTCGTTATGTTTTCCTAAGGGGGAAATAATCTGATAAATTGGAAGGCTAGTTTACAGTCTGTTGTGGCCCTTTCTACAACAAAAGCTGAGTTTATAGCACTGTTTGAGGCTGTGAAAGAAAGTTTGTGGCTAAAGGCATTACTAAACGATTTCGGCATTACACAAACAAATGTAAGAATATATTGTGACAACCAGAGCACAATCTACTTATCTAAAAACCAACAGTTTCACGGCAGAACCAAGCATATTGACATCAAGTACCATTTTATCAGACATGATATTGAGAAAGGGGAAGTTGAGATAGTAAAGATACATATCTCAGATAATGTGGCTGATATGCTGACCAAGACAATTCCTTTAAGCAAGCTTAGTCGATGTTTGGGCCTCCTTGGGTTCGAGTTACCTGAAAAAAGTTAGTTCAAGACAGCTTAATAAGAAAAGAAGGAAAGGTACTTCGGATGCTTACCAAGGTGGAGATTGTTATAGAAAGAACTGAAGACAAGAAATGAAGTTGCAGGCAGTTCAATGTTGTTGTCTTCTTTCTGTTATATTTGTTGTAACCACTAGAGCTTCTTCGTTGAAAATGAGTGCCTGTATAAAAAGAACATAAATGAGATAATATAAAGAGAGAGAGAGAGCAAGACATTCATTCTGTAAGAAGTTTAAAGAAGAAATAATAAAAGAGACCCTCTCGATTTGCATAGTAGACGTAGGCCTTTGGCTGAACCACTTAAATACTTGCGTTCTTTCTTTCTTTCCCTACGATCGTATAGCTTTTCTAAAGTATCGTGTACACGATCATTTAGTTCCTATCCCATCATTTACACGATCATTTAGCTTTGCATTGCATCGTCTATACGATCGTCTAGTTCCTCAGTTGTCGTCTATACGATCGTTTAGTTCTTCTCAACTATCATCTACATGATTGTTTATCGCTTCGTACTATCGTTTACATAATTGAAGTATTGTCTAGCTCTTTGGAGCTTCATTTATACGATAGAGCTACATTCAGGTAAACAATTGAAGAGTTTTGAAGCTTGAAGCATATAGTCTTCCTTAAGTCTTGAAGTGTATTTGACCATTAATGCTGAGTAGTTTTGGCGTGCAAACAAGTGGATCATAGTTATCTAGGACAACACAAGCATTGAAGACCAATGGTTTCTTTGAAGATGAGTGTTAGCAAAGGCAAGCAAACCAAGGACTTCAACTCTTTAAAATGTAATGCAGTTGCAATAAACATTTTAAAGAGGGTGTGGGGAAGAGGGATTATAGATACGATCGGTGGCATGCGATATATTTACCTTACTTGTGTTGATGGATTGGGTTGAATTGAGTTGGGTCGAAGCACTCTTAAGACCCAATCCAATCATTTAGATTATAAATTTCTTCAACCCAAACAACTCTTCTTAAATAATGAACTCAACTCAACTCAACTCAACCATAGAATATTTGGTTGGATTGGTTTGGATTACTCGGATCATTATTTAATTTTTTGTTTTAAAAAAGAAATAACAGGTTGATATGAAAAATAATATGTTTAATTATTTTCACATACTATAATAAGATTAGCAAATCAATTTTAATTATATTATGGAATTTTTATTTCCATAGGGTTAAAAAATTATTTTAAATAATTGGTGGATAATAAATAATCTAAGAAAATCATAAAATTTAGTAAAATAATATATATATATATATATATATATATATATATAGGTCTTTTTAAATGTTAAAAAATATTTAAAAATATTTATATTTGATAGCAAAAAGTTCAAAAAATACAAATACTTTTGGAACTTTTTGCTATAAAATGTAAATATTTTTGGGATCTTTCTATTTATAAGAATTTTCCTATAAATAACTGTATTGGAAATTAAAAAATACATACTTCTAAATATTAATAATAAGTTCGTGTTAGTTCGAGTTGACTTGGGTTATTTTTGGTGAACCTATGAACCAACCCAACCCATAGAGTTTCATTTATTTGAAGGCAACCCAACTCAAACCGTATGGATTGGGTTGGGTTGATCGATTATTTCGGGTCATCAGGTTTTTTGAACACCCCTAATTTACCTCCCAATTTTATTTTCTAGTTTTGATTTTTTTACCTTTTTAAACTATATAAAGATCATGTCGGGTCATCAGGAATAAAAAACCCCATATTATCCCTACTAATCAATAGCCCTTTCTTAAATAAATTAGAGTATAGTAAAGGTATGGTAAAAGGAAAAAAAATATTAGATTATTAAGACTGTGTTTGGTTTAACTTTTAAAGTATGAATTTTGAAAACAAGTCATTTTAAAATAAAATTGAATGTTTAGCAACTCAAAATAGCTTTTGAAACACTTTCGAATGTATTTAATTTTAATGCAAAAAGTGGTTGTATTCATGATCATTAAATGGTATTAACTTACTCCTATCCACATCTAGTTGTGGTAGAATTGTGGCAATGTAAAATACAAGCATGCTTACATGAATAAATGCATTGTAATTAAAAGACAACCAACCAACAGTATTATATCCAAATAAACCAATGACATAAAGTATATTATTAATATTTGCATTAATGTATAGATACATTGTAACTAAAAGAAAACCAAACAATATTGTCCAAACACACACCAACAAAAAATGAAACACCAACCTGTTAGCTAGAATTGTTTGGAGAGCAAAAAGAAGAAAAAAAAAAAAAAAAAAAAAAAGTAAAACAATAGAGGGCCACAATCGACCGGTCATATAAATTGAGAACTTTTGGAACTTTTTGCTATAAAATGTAAAGATTTTTTAGATTTTTCTATTTATAAAAATTTTCCTAATTATATAAAAATATATAAACACTCAGATTTAATTACACTATTTTGCAAGTATTATTGATGACATTTTCAGAATTGAGAAAAGTTTTATCGCATGGGTAAAAGATAGTTGCTATTTTTGTGAAGATTTTCGTATTTTGCCAATTTTCAAAATGCAACCTAAGATGTTGCTACTTACCCCAATTTACCTTTAATTTTTTCTTTGAACAATGGTTGTAAGATAGGCCCAATATTAAAGTCATCCATGTTAGAAGCCCAAAAAGAAGGAGAACGGGAAAAGATGGGCCATTGGCCCTTTACTATCTAATACTTGTTCTCTTACCAAAAATCAAAAGGAAAAAATTTGTATAGTATATATTGTATTTACTTAATCGACAAATTAGATCTGGTAACATTAATTAAGGTATTATTTAGAGATTTTTGGGCAAAACCAAAAATCATAAAAATTAGGAAAATGATTTCAAAGGGTAAAACTGTTGAAAATATTTACAAGATATAGCAAAATTTTATAACTATCAATGATAGACGTTGATAGATACTGATAGAAGTCTATCGGTATCTATCAATGTCACTGATAGACACTGATAGAAGTCTTTAGTATCTATCAGTATCTATCATTGATAGTTCTAAAATTTTGCTATATTTTTTAAATATTTATGTTCATTTTCTATATTTAAAAACAACCCTAAAAATTATAGCAACACACCTCACTTGCACGTGACACCGTTTTCGATTAATCCTAAAATAACTTCATCATCCTTAATTTTACCTGATTTTCAAATCTCATATTACCTTTTTCTTATTATTATTATAGTAAATAGAGTGCCCAAGTTTTTTAATCTTAAAATCATGATTTGAGTTTCTTTTTTCTCAAATCTCGTATTAATATGCCATTATCTTATTTTTCTGGGTTTTTTTTTTTTTTTTTTTTTGGTCAACTTTAGGAATAAAAAATTTTAAAATTTCGTTGGTAAAAAATAGCAAAAACATTTGTAAATTAGAAAAATGACAAAATAGATTTTGTAATTAATAATGAGTAATTTTTGAAAAGCAGAAATACCCCTAATCCTAAAAAACATGTTTCCCGGAAATCCAACCTGAATAAAAATAATTTACTTATGTATTTTAAAATCGTGTAAATTAAACCAACGTTTTCCCCCCTAAAATCTAAAATGCACAATGCAAATGCATTATACAAAATATTCGAAATATCGATCTCAATAATAAAAATATTAAAGTTCCAATATTATGAAAATATGGATGGAAATTATTATAATAATTAATGGAATTTTGATTATTATTGAATTAGACTATAATCGATCATTTATAATCATCATTTCTATAAAACTATTTAGATGTATATTGTAAAATATTTTTTAAATTTTGATATGAGAGCAAAAATTAAAAAAAGAAAAAGAAAAATAATCACAAATTAATATCAAATATTGAAAGTTAATCACAACATTAAAGAACATGAAATATATGCATAAAAATATTTATAACTTGTTTATTATAAAATGAAGTGGATACAAAAATGAAAAATCATAGCATTAAACTAACACAACATAATAAGAATAGAGAAATCATTACATTAAACATAAGAGGGATGTAAAAAGCTAAACATAACATTAAACATAGCATAACATGATGGAAAAGAAAGAAGAAAAAGAAAATTCTAGAAGTAGATAGAACTTCAGAGAAAATGAGAGAAATATTAGAGAACTTCCATTAATTTAAATTTAAGGTGAAATGATGTAAAATTTTAATGGAAAAAATTTGAATAAATATGTGGTTACTTGAAAATAAAAATTTTGTAGGGTAAAAGAGAAAAAACTTTCATTGAGCTAACATAGCTAATTGCTATTTAAAAAAAAACTTGAAATTTCGATGGAAATATCGAAATATTGATAAAAATTTCAAAATTTTGAGAAATTTGGGGAAGTTCAAAATGTTGAGCCTATCGAAATCTCAAAATTTAAAACTATGGTTATACATATACCTTTTAGAATATCAATCATCTGCAAAAATATGCCTATTAAAACAATCTAACACACAACCCAAATGCCCTAGTTGCATTAGATAATCATTCACACTTTTGTTTTTGAAGGGAATCATTCATACATTACCCAACCAAATGCATTAAACTTATGTAACACACAACCCAAGAGCCCTAGTTACATTAGATTGTAATCATTCATACACTATCCAACCAGAATGCATTAAACCTATCTAACATACGATCCAAGAACCCTAGTTACCGTAGATGGTAATTATTCACAGACTATCCAACCAAATGCATTAAATCATTCAAAACCTCCACAAATGAATCAATAATCAAGCAAAGGGAAAAAAAACCCACCATAAAACTTTCAACCTTTACCCCTTCTTCCCCTTCATTCTAATCTTTGCAACTAAGGAGTTTCTCCCTTTCGTTTCTTTCACTTCTGACGACAGTAGTGGCGCTACAACTAAGCGGCGATGAACCGGGACTGACAGTGCAGTCGCATGCGATGGTTGCTGCATAGAGAGAACATTGAGAGCGAGAACCACAACGGCGACCTTCGACAGTGGTGACGATGTTCTGTTTGTACTTTCTTTTCTATGTTTTATCACTGTTGTTCATTGTATTGCTTTAACATCGTGTGTGACAAGTGCTGATGTAGGCTAGATAATCTTAAATTTCACATATGGTAACTTTTATTTTTCTTAAGGAAAAAAGTTTAATTCATAGATAAATTCAAAAATATATATATATATATTAATTTTCAAAACTTGACTTAGTTTTTGAAAAAATTATTAAGAAGTAGATAACAAAGTAATAAAGTTAGAGGTGGAAGAGTGTTTAGGCTTAAGATTTAAAAACTAAAATTTAAAAATCAAGTGGTTAATACATGGGGCTATATTAACTTATCGACAATCAATTTGATGGAAATGTTTCTTCCAATTTAGGAGAATATGCAAAAACTTGGCCTTTTTGCATGGGTCACAAGGAATAAGGTAATTGGTGAAATTTTAAGTGCATGTTTGAGAGTGATGGTTGAAGTAGTGATTTTAGAAAAAGAGATTTCAATACAATTGATTCTGTAAATTTGATTTTCATAAAAGCATGTTGATGTTTGGTAGGTGTGTTCAAAAAATCCGATGGCCCAAAAAAACCGACCAACCTAACCCAACCCGTGTGGTTTGGGTTGGGTTATCAACTCATTTCGGTTGGGTTGGATTCAAATAAGTGCAAATTTTATGGGTTGGGTTGGTTCATGAGTTCATCTAATATAACCCAAATCAACTCGAACCAACCTGAATTTATTATTAACTTTAAAATATATTTTTTTTGTTACTTATAACACAATTATTTATACATATATTGGTTTTAGTTTTATTTAATTCCAATATTTTTTTATTAGTTTATTATTCAACAACTTTTAAAAGTAATTTCTTTGCACTTTAGAAAGAAAATTTTCACTATATAAATTGAAATTGAGTAGTTAATCTTAATTCAATATGTAAAAATAATTAAATTAGATTTTTACATATTTATCTTTTGCTTTTTTTTTTAACAAAATTTTAAATAAATGACCCGATTAATCCGAACCAACCCAACCCAAATATTTCATGGTTGGGTTGGGTTGGGTTCATTTTTTAATAAGGGTTATTTGGATTAAGAAATTTACCACCCGAACAATTAGGTTGGGTCTAAAAAGTCTTTCAACCCAACCCATGAACACCCCTAATGTTTAGTTTCAAACTGTTAAAATTGATTTTTATATATTTAAAGTGATTTTGAATTATTATGTTTGGTTTCAAAGGTGATTTTAGAATTATCAAATTACTTAAATGATATTTTCCATTTGAGAAATTATTTAAAAATAGCCAAAAAATTAATTTTAAATAAGAGAGCAAATCGATACTTTAATAAAGGAAACAAATGAAGGCAACTACTCTTTTGGGTAATTCCCGGTCAACATTACCCCACTAAAATTTACCTCTCAACTAATTATTGAGAAATCAAATTTCAATGGATTTTTTTAAAAAAATAAATTCAAGATTTTCCAAATTCAATATTTGAAATAAAAGTGGTTTTTACACTGACAAAAGTGGTTTTAGTCATGCAAAAATCACTCCTAAACATATACTTAAATGAGATGACTCATTCGGTTAAGCTTGAACTATCTTTTTAAAAAAAAAAAAATTGGATTGAAAAAATATACAAAATTTGTTGAAACTATCAGTACTTGGGGAACGAACAGGCAACTTTTTGGATCGATCCCTATCATCTTAGGAATAAAGTTACTACATTTTATTATTTTGATGTATGGTGTAAAATTTTACTGTACTTTTGTATATCTCATGCTCATAATGAGAAAGTACAGAGGTAAATATACATGTATGGAACCTAAAAATAGTCACTAAATCCTAACCAAATACACCAAAAATGAATATAAATTTACATAAATAATATAATATTAACATCCCCATGGTGGTAGAGTAAAAACCAACTTGAGTTTGCCATGTAACTTGCTAAAACGCGTAGGAGAGAGTGCCTTGGTAAAAATATTGGTTGGTTGCTCATCTATAGAAATGGCTTGAAAGCGCAGAGTGGAACTTTGAAGATGGTGGCGGATAAAATGACAATCATTCTCAATGTATTTTGTTTGTTCATGGAAAACATCAGTATGAGTAATCTGAATAGCAATATATTTGTCATAATGGTGAACAGTGGCAGAGTCTTGGGGTGCCCTCGTTGTAGGGATTGAATACCAAACGGAAGCGTGTGAACGCCTTACATCTCAAAAATCGATTTTTGACTAACAAAAACAGTGTTTTAAAAATAGAACATATGAAGAATAAACATGTGAAATAGCATGCTTTAGACAAAGGAAAGAACTTAAACATGTGAAATAGCATGCTTGTAGATTCCCGAGTTCAATGAAAAATCCTTCTCGATCTCGGCACAAACTTCTTCTCGATCGAACTTAAACACAACCACAAGAATAACCTACTATTTTCAAGAATTCCAATAGAAGAATAGGTGGTATCCAACTAAATGGAAGAGGAAGAGGTTGAGAGATCTCTTAGAGAAAATGAAGTGAGGGTTTGTATTTGGTGGCTAGGGTAGAACTCACCAAATGTATTCCTACCCTAAAAGGGCCATAGGAGGTATTTATATGGAGAAAGGTTAACCCCTTCTCCAAGCCTTTCCCAATTTACCCTTGTGCTCAATTAATCAAATAACCTTTATTTAATTAATTAGCACATTAATTAAATAATCATCCATACATTAAATCCAGTTTAACATATATATTTAATTAACAAAAATATATATCTATACATTAAATCGAATTTAATGTATATATTTAATTAACAAAAATAAACATCGTATGTCTATTTGCATCACCTCTCTATTAATTTAACTAATTAGTTCTTTATGAATCTAATCTATTTAAATTAAATATTTGAATCTCATTCAAATATTTCTCTCTAACTTAATTTAAATTATAGATCACATCTATAACAATTTCATACTAATCACATTAATATACAATTTCTTCAAATCGATTTGAGTAATTCACCCTGGTAACAAAGAAGGAATCCATAAAAACTTGGGATCCGACACCATGATAAAATACTACCCTCATGGTCATAATTCTTCTTTAATATCTTTTCATGAGCTAACAAGGGGATCTGGTAGACCTGGAGATCAGATATAAACCAATAATAACAAGTTAGTCCTTCACGAGTGTTCGTAACGGCAATTGGGTCAAATTATCATTTTACCCTTCGGTTACCTCTGACTCTTTAAGTACTAGTGCTCCTCTAATGAACAACCTGTTTATGGTCCAACCAATAAATAAAAACCCCTATCAGGCCAATGAGAGGGGTAGAGCCCTTTGTTCAAGTCTCAAAGACACCACTTAAGGGAACACTCATCTACTTACCCTGAAGACGAAAATGAGTCAATTCCATCTTGTATTATTATGTTCCCAGCTCCCTATTAGATTTTGTCCCCAAAATGGTAGTCATATTAAATCAGCAAACTGACCACTCTTACTTATACAAATCAAAGGACAATCCCTCGTAAGTAGGAGTTCATAATACACTCAGGATTAAAATTAAATTGCCTAAGTCATCCAATTGAAATAGAAACCTAATTAGTAAATGGTGTTACATCTAGTGGTTATTATTTCACAGTATGGTCTTATGCAAAATCATCGCAGAGGATACTCTCACTCATGCATCACTTGCACGAATGCATCGGATCATTGTGTTTGTATCAAATACAAAGTGGGCTGTATCCATAGGTTGTTTCTTGAATATTAATCCCTATATGTCTCAACATACAGTTCAAGACTATATGTCTCCACATGCAGTCTAAGACTCATAAAGCAGCCTTGGATGTTAGTTTATTGGATTTAGGGTTGTTAAGACAAAATAGAATATAACACAATCAATAATATTTACCGAATAACATCGATAACTATTTATTGATGACAGTCAATTGATAACATTTACTATTTACGAGTTTAGGGCATAAAACCCAACACCTATGTCTAGGAGGAGTCAGTGAAGTCATAACACCTCTAAAGTAGCATCAGCAAACACACGATATTCAAATTCTATGTTGGAACAAGAAACAACAGTTTATTTTTTTTACTACGCTAGGAGATGAAGGAATCATTAAAATAAAAACAGTAATCCTGAAGGGATCGAATCCCGTAGCAGAAGTGTTGTGAATTCCTTGCATCCCGCAATTCGATTTTTACATAAATAAATTCAGTATACTAAAACAAACATGTAATATAGCATGCTTTAGGGAAAAAAGATTAGAACTATTCTTACCTTTTGTAGATTCCCAAGCTTCACGAATAATTCTCTTTAAGTTCCAACGAACGACTCCTTCAATGATCTTGATTACCAACAATTTCTTGAACAATCTCGAACACTACCACGAGAGTAACTTCATTATTCTCCAGGATTCAAATAGAGAGATAGGTGGTATCCAACTATTGGGAGAGGGAAAGGTGAATCTCTATTGTGACTTAGGGAAAATTTTGCACACTAACACTTGTGTGTTGTGTATTGTCAATCTCTATGTCTCCCAAAGGGACCATATGAAGGTCTTTATATAGAGAAGAGCCAAGCCTTTTTCCTAATCATTTTCCTATTTCCCTTTTCCACAATTAATTCATTAAATAACACTTATTTAATTAATTAGCACAATTAAATAACACTCATTTAATTCAATTTGCACATTAATTAAATAACTATTTATACATTAGATTTAATTTAATGTATACACATTTAATTATCATAAACATTGTATGTATATGTGCAATACCTCTCTATTAATTAATTCTTGTGAATCTAATTCACTTGAATTGTTTAATTCAATCTTATTCAAATATTACTTTCCAATTTAATTTGAATTATAGATTATATCCATAATCAGTTATATATTTATCACATTAATATATGGTTTCCTCAAATTAATTTGAACAATTCAAATCATCCCTCTTAAATATCCTTTAGTGAGCTAACAAGGGGACCTGGTGGACCTGTAGATCAAAAGCTCCAACGATATGAGATTAATTGGCTAAACTCATTAACCAAGTTAATCAATATTCGTTATCTATGGGTACACTTCACTAAAGACCCAACCCTGCACTCTTCTCACTACAAATATATTTCTGTGTCCAAAGATATATGCCAATAATAGCAAGTTAGTTCTACACAAGTATTTGTAACTCCAATTGGGTTAAATTACCGTTTTACCTTTAGATTACCTTTGATTTCTTAAGTACCAGTGCTCCTCTAATGAACAACTTGTTTATGATCCAACCAATGAATAAAAACCCTCTCGGGCCAATAAGAAGGTAGTCAAGGAACTCTATGAGGAGACAACGTTTGAGAGGAAGAAAGATCGTCCCAAATCCATTTTTCATTGTATATAAGTTTTACAGTAAATCAAGAACAAGATATGCATTTACATAAATTATAGCATGCATTAATAAAGGAAAACATAGGGTTTCATAAATCCTTACCTTTGAAGACTATTCTTCAAGATCCCTCGAACAAGTCACGAATGGATTTCCTTCTCCAAAAAGGACACCACTAATGAGAGCCTCCTTTATTCTCCTCAGGGATTGAGAATGACAGGAGTTGTGGGCTCTTCCTTAAAGCTTTGGAAGAGGGAGGAGATGGAGAGGAAGAGAAAGAGGAGAAGAACTTTTCTTCTCTTTGAGTTTTTCCTAGAGAGAACTCTTTCTCTCAATGTTTCATGGAGGAAGATGAATCCAACACCATCAATCTTTCTCTAAACCCTCTCACCACGTATTTGGCTGAAAGAAATTAGGAGAGGAAGTTATTAATTTAATAAAATTAAATTAATAATAATTATACATATAATAATAACCTTATTATATGTATATAAATTATATGTTATATCCCATATAACACATAATCTATAATTACATATTGTATCAAATATAATATAACCTATAGATGTATTTTCTATCAACCACACATGGTATTTAATATAAACCACATTTATATTAATTCACTTATATGAATCTCATTCATATAATTAATATTTGAATCATATTCAAATATTTAAATCCTCTAAACTTTTTTATGGTATTTAATATAAATCATATTTATATTATATTTAATTACATGAATTTCATTCATATAATTAGTATTTGAATCATATTCATATTCCTCTCATGTTACCTTATATTATAATATATCAAATATATTATATTAATTATATCACATATACAACTAATTTAATTAATTCATTCATATATAATTAATTCCTTCAATTAATTTGAACACTTCAAATTAATCCAAAATTAATTCTCAATTAAATCACTGTTGAGCTACAGAGAGAACCTTATGGACCAGTAGATTGAAGCTCTAACGATACTTGAATAATTAATTAAACTCTTTAATTAAATTACCCAACACCCGTTAACTGCTGGTCATTCCACTAAAGACCGATAGCTGCACTCTTTGCACTACATATAAATTTCTATGTCCATTGGATATAACCAATCAAAGTGTGGTGACCTTTCACAAATTGCTCGTAAGTACAGTTGGGCCAAAAATTACCGTTTTGCCCTTGTAGTTACATCTAACTCCTTAAGTATGATTGATCCCTTTAATGAACAATAAGTCATAGTCCAACTATGACCAAGTCCTTCTCGGGCCAGGAGAGGATGTGGCCACTATGTTCAAGCCCCGAAATCAGCCCTTATAGGAGCAATTTATCTATTTGCCCCTGCATCCAAGAAGGAGTGAATTCCGTCTCGTGTAGCTGTGTTCCCAGCTCCTAGTCAGATGAATCCCCAAAATGGTAGGCTTATTGAGTTGGCAATTTGGCCACTCTCACCCATACAAATCAAAGAACCGCCTTCATGAGTAGGAGTTCACAACTCACTCAGGATTCAGATCATGTCATCTATGGTCATCCTAGTGAAATGTAAGTCTCTATTATTAACGGTGTTATATAAAGATACTATTCATTTCATGGTCTGGACTTATACAAACTCTTTGTATAGGATACTCTTGCTCACATGTCTCCACATGAATGATCAGGATCAGATCATTTATAGCACTTTACAACACTTGTAAGACCTACAAAAAAGGTCGTATCTGTAGTGTCACCAAGATAAGGTACCCAGCCTTATCCATCTACTACAAACCGTTTAGGTTATTATTTAAATAAGATCCACTGATGTGTCTCTATATACTTGTTTAAATTACATGAAATAACATTGATTCTTAGTTTATTGGATTGAGTATATGCTGATAAAATAACAATTAGTTTATTAACAACAATATGTTAATACAAAGTTCACAAACTACGAGATTACAAGAAGATTTAGGACGCCAATCCCAACAATCTCTTACTTGTCCTAAAGCTTAAGCAGCCTAATGTACAATACAAATAAACTACAAAATCATAATAAACTAGGGCATACATTATACCCCAGTAACATCTCCCACTTGCCCTAGATAATATGTTGCATATCTTGTAGACCCACACTTTTTAGTTGACCCTCGAACACTTTAGTCGTGAGAGCCTTTGTAAATGGATCAGCAACGTTGTGCTCTAAATTAATCTTCATGACAATCACGTCACCTCAGTGCACAATCTCCCTAATCAAATGATATTTTCGCTCTATGTGCTTTCCTTTTCGGTGACTTCTAGGTTCCTTAGAATTTGCCACAGCACCACCGTTATCACAATAAAGTTTGATGGGCAAAGACATATTTTGAACAACTTTCAAATCAGTAAGGAACTTCTTAAGCCAAACAACCCCTTTAACAGCTTCACAAGTAGCTACGTATTCGGCTTTCATAGTAATATGCGATGCATCATTGTTTCATGCTTTGCCATACTATAACTCCTCCATTCAAAGTAAACACTGAACCTGATGTGGATTTTTGAGAATCCCAGTCAATCTGGAAGTCAGAGTCTGTTTATCCTGGAAGGATCAAATTCTTATCTCCAAACACGAGAATATAGTCCATTGTTCTCGACCATCGTCCAATGATCTAATCTTGTATTGGATTGATATCCACTGACAATCTCTACTACATAGTAAATGTTAAGTCTAGTACATAACATTGCATTCATAAGGCTACCAATAGCCGATGCATAGGGAATTCGTCTCATTTCCTACACCTTTTGAGGAGTCTTAGGACACTATTCCTTAGACAACATAATTCCATGCCTGAAATGTAATAAACCTTTCTTGGAATTGTACATCGAATATCTGACAAGCATCTTGTCAATATACGATGCCTGAGACAAGACCAACATTTTGTTCTTACGATCCCTTATAATCTGGATCCCTATAACAAACTGTGCCTCTCCCAAATCTTTCATTTGGAATTTTGTGGCTAGCCATTTCTTTACATCTGTCAGAAAACCTACATCATTCCCAATGAGTAAGATATCATCCACATACAACATGATGAAAGCTATTGAGTTGTTGATGATTTTCTTGTAAACACAAGGCTTATCAACATTTTGATCAAAGCCATAAGATTTGATCGCTACATCAAATCTTATATTCCAAGATCGAGATGATTGTTTCAGTCCATAAATGGATCGATTAAGCATGCAAAACTTTTGCTCTTGATCTTATTCAATGAATCCTTCTGGTTGATTCATGTAGATGGTCTCTTCAAGATTACCATTCAAAAAGGCAGTATTGACATCCATTTGCCATATTTCATAGTCATAATATGCGGCTATAGACAAGAGAATCATGATAGATTTTAACATGACAACAGGTGAGAAAGTTTCTTTACAGTCCACTCTCTCAACCTGGATATAACCCTTTGCCACAAGTCTAGCTTTAAAGGTATGTATCTTTCTATCTACACCTCTTTTCCTCTTGTAGATCAATTTACAACCTATAGGTTTTGTTGGGATTGGTGTCCTAATTCTCTCGGTGGTCTCTAGTTCGTAAACATTTTGTACACATATTGTTATTAATAAAATAAATGTTATTTTATAACCATTTACTCAAATCCAATAAATTAGGATCCATGGTTATTTTATGTAACTTAAGCATGTATATAGAGACATATAAGTGGATTATGACTTAAGTAATAACCTAAATGGTCTATAGTAGATGGTTAGAGTGATACCTTATCCTAATGACACTACGGATACGACCCGCTTTGTAGATGTTATAAATGTTGTAAAGTGCTATAAATAGTTTGATCCTGATCATTTATGTGGAGACATGCAAGCAGGGGTATCCTATACAAAGAGTTTGTATAGTTCTTTATATAACACCGTTGGTAATTGAGACTTACATTTCACTAAAATGACCGTAGGTGACATGACTTTAATCCTGATTGAGTTGGGAACTTTTGCCCATGAAGGCGGTCCTTTGATTTGTATGGGTGAGAGTGGCTAGATTGCCAACTCAACAAGCCTACCATTTTGGGGATTCGTTTGATTGGAGAGCTGGGAACTCAGCTACACAAAACAGAATTCACTTCTTCCCCGAAGTAGGGGTAAGTAGATAAATTGCTCCCTTAAGGGCTGGTTCCGAATCTTGAGCATAGTGGCCACACCCTCTTCTGGCCCGAGAGGACTTGGTCATAGTAGGACTATGACTTATTGTTCATTAGAGGAATCAGTGATACTTACCAAGAGGAACTTAATTTCAGTTTCTAGTCTGATTGAACAGAGTTATTCCATCTTCTTTTCTAAGAATAAAGTGTTTATTTTTAAGAATGGTATGGAGATTGGTTTTGGTTCAATGGAAAATAACTTGTATGTACTAAGGTCATTAGTCATAAAAGCCTCCCTTAATGCTGAAATATTCAAAACAGCAACAACTGCAAAAGAACCAAAGGTTTCTCCTAAGGAAAACGCCCATCTTTGGCATCTAAGGTTAGGTCACATCAATCTCAATAGGATTGAGAAGTTGGTGAAATGTGGACTTCTAAATGGTTTAGAAGAGAACTCTTTGCCGATATGTGAATCGTGCCTTGAGGCAAAATGCCAAACGATATTTTATTGGAAAAAGTCATAGAGCTAAGGAAACATTGGAGCTTATACATTCAGCCCTCTGTGGTCCGATGAGTATTTAAGCTCGAGGTGGGTATGAATATTTCATCTCTTTCATAGATGATTATTCAAGGTATGAGTATCTATACCTAACGCAACATAAGTCTCACGCTCTTGAAAAGTTCAAGGAGTATAAGGCTGAAGTTGAAAACTTGTTAGGTAAGAAGATAAAAACACTACGATCTGATCGTGGTAGAGAGTATAAGACTTAGAATTCCAAAACTATATGATAGAACATGGAATCATGTCTCAACTCTCGGCCTCAGGTACATCTCAACAAAATGGTGTATCAAAAAGGAGAAACAGAACCCTATTAGACATGGTTCGGTCTATAATGAGTTATGTTCATCTTTCAGACTCGTTTTGGGGATTTTGCATTAGAGACTGCAGTTTATATTTTGAACAATGTTCATTCAAAAAGTATTTCTGAAATCCTTTTGAGTTATGGAGAGGCCATAAAGGTAATTTACGCCACTTAAAGATTTGGGGATGTCCAGCCCACGTGCTTGTGGCTAACCCTAAAAAATTGGAACCACATTTGAAAGTTTGCCTCTTTGTAGGCCACCCCAAAGAAACAAGAGCTGGATACTTCTATGATCCAAGTGAGAACAAGGTGTTTGTGTCGACATATGCTATCTTCTTGGAAGAAGACCATATACGGGATCATAAACAACGAAGGAAGCTTGTTTTAAATGAGATTTCTAATGAGACTACTGATATTTCAACAAAAGTTGTTGAACAAACTCATAGATCAACAAGAGTTGTTGATGTTGGTTCTGAAGGAACTCTTATACAAGAGTACCTCTGAGCGGAAGCAGATCGTTCCAAATACATTGTGCAGAATTTCCATATTTACAATCTCGTAGAATAGATATGCAATATACTACAAATTACCGGCATGCTTTCAAACTTAAATAACGAGAGAATAAGAAAACATACTAGTTGAAGAACCCTTCTTCGCCTTAGAACTCGTTTTCTCAAACAGGGACTGCTCTTCTCGCTCTGACTGGAACGTCCAAACAATCGTCCACCAAAAAACCCGGTCGTCTACTCACGAACAGCCTCCACAAGAGCACAACAATGGGGATGACACCACCATTTAGAACACTCAGTATTCTCGGGGTGAGAATCCAGAAGGTGTGGGCTCTGATGGAATTTGTAGAGGGAATGAGGAAACAAAGATCGTATAGCCGACCAAGCAAATGGGAGAAGGCAGGTCTACCATATAGGCAATGCTTGATCGTTTAGAAGAAGGTATACGATCGTGTAGTAAATAGGTTGCAATCGTATAAACGATTGTTTAGTAATTGCTCGGGCGCTAGACGATCATTTAGAAAAACCTATGCGATCGTTTAGAAAGTGGCGTGCGTGTATACGATAGTGTAGCAACAATGAGCTATCATGTAGTCTCTCGGTTTACTATGCAATAGGCTATATACAACTCGTGAGCGAATTATATAATCCCTTTGCAAAATGAAAATAATTTTCATTTTATTCTTCAGTTACAAAAACTGAACAAAACCTCCCACTAACACATGGTTACGGAGAAAATGCCGGCACAATTATCCTATAATTATCCAATTAAAAATAATAAATATAATCATATTATATTCATTAACCTATAGTTTAATATCACATATAAACCATAGTATTTTCTCCTCCACTAGATATAAATCATATTTATATCCATTTTCCTCCAATTAATGTATCTTATACATAAAGTCAATCATATCATATATAATTAACCAGTTCAATCATATCATATATAATCGAACTCCCTCTTGTCAATTTGAACATTTCAAACTGACCCAAAAACTGATTCTCAACTTGAATCTATTGAGCTACCAAGTTCTCATACCAGTTGAAGACCCTCTTCAAGCTTTAAACTCAGATGCAGCAGAAGAACCTCCACCCGCACTTTATCTCCCAGCAAACAAGTCAGCTGCAGCAACACGATTGTCTACACGAATGGCAGCAACACGAGTCACAAACAAGTGAACAGCAGTGGGGACGACACCACCAAATGAAGCCCTTGGTATTCTTGGAGTGAGAATCCAAAGTGTGGTCTTTGGTGAATTTAGTAGAGGTTGGAGAAAGAAAAAATCGTGTAGACGATAAGCAAGTGGGAGAGAAAATGACCTATCGTATAGCTATGTGCTTATCGTTTAGAAGAAGTTACACAATCGTGTAGGTTTTACTAAACGATCGTTTAATAAATGGTAGACGATCGTTTAGAAAACGTGGCACACTATGCGATCGTTTAGGAAAGTTAAGCGATTATTAGGGACGAGTGTGCGATCGTTTAGGTGCTGGTGTGCGATCGTTTAGACGATGAACGACTATCACATAGACTCTCAAACGCAGCGATTGTTACGTTTCCACACCGATTGCCAATTTTTTCGAACTTTTGCAAAATGAAACAAATTTTCATTTTATTCTTCGATTACAATAATGAACTTCGGATTTTCCCACTAACGCACGCCCAAAAGAAGTTTTATGTCAATTATCATATAATTAACCAATTTAATAATTAATAAATATAATCATATTATATTCTTACCCTATAGTTTGATATCACATATCTACTATAGTAATTTCTCCTCTATTTAATATAAATCATATTTATATCTAATTTCCTCCAAAATAATATATCTCATACATTTAGTCAATTATATCATATATAATTAACTAGTTCAATTATATCATATATAATCGAACTCTCTCTTGTCAATTTGAACATTTCAAACACTGATTCTCGACTTTATCCAAGCTTCCCAGGGGACCTAATGAACCTGTGGCTTAAAGCTCCAATGGTACGTGGATAGCTGACTAAACTCTTTAACCACGAGATCCACCATCGTTAACTGTCAGGCATTCCACTAAAGATGAACAACTAAACTCTTCTTACCACAGATATATTTTTGTGTCCATCGGATATAACCAATCATAAGTACGATGACCCTTCACATATGCTCATAAGTACAGCTGGGCCAATTTACCGTTTTACCCCTGTAGTTACATCTCACTTCTTAAGTACCATTGATTTCTTTAATGTACAATACAACATAGTCCAACTATGTATGAACACCTTTCACGTCAAAAGAAGGTGTGTGGCGCCACATCGTTCAAGCCCTGGAATCAGCCTTTAGGGGAGTTATCTATCTACTTGCCCTTGCCTTGGGGAAGAAGTGAATTCCATCTTGTGTAGTTGAGTTCCCAGCTCCCAAATTAGACGAATCCCCAAAATGGTAGGTTTGAATCGGCGACCTAGCCACCTGCACCCATAACAATCAAAGAACCGCCCTCAATGGTAGAAGTTCCCAACTCACTCAGGATTGAGGTCATGTTACCTATGGTCATCCTAGTGAAGTGAAATCTCTGTCATGAACGATGTTATATAACGAGACGTTAACAATTCGTGGTCAGGTCCTATACAAACTCTTTGTATAGGACGCCCCCACTCGCATGTCCCCTAAACGAATGATCAAGATCAGACCATCTGTGACAAGTCACGACACTTGTGACCATTCCACAAAGCAGGCCGTATTCGTAGCATTACTAGGATAAGATTTCCCTCCTATACCCATATACTACAAACCATTTTGGTTATCACTCAAGACATGATCCGCTTGTATGTCACCACATACATGCTTGAGTTACATACATATAACCAAGGATTTTATGTTTATTAGTTTGTGGTAAAGCAAATAAAACATACAACTGAGCAAAAAACAAGATGTAAAGTAAAATATTATATATTATACAACACAAGCGTTCGTACAAACTGTTTACAAACTATAGGACACGAGACTTTAGGGCATCAACCCCAACACAAACCTCCAACGGTACGTGAATAGCTGACTAAACTCTTTAGCCACGAGATCCACCATCCGTTTACTGCCAGGCATTCCACCAAAGACCGACAGCTAAACTTTTCTTACCACAAATATATTTCTGTGCCATCGGATATAACCAATCAAAAGTACGATAACCTTTCACAGATGCTCGTAAGTACAGTTGGGCCAATTTACTCTTTTTTCCCTATAGTTACATCTAACTTCTTAAGTACCACCGATCCCTCTAATGAACAATATAATATAGTCATACTATGTGTGGACACCTCTCAAGCTATGAGAAGGTGTGTAACGCCACATCGTTCAAGCCCCGTGATCAACCCTTAAGGGAGCAATCTATCTACTTACCTCTACTTCGGGAATGGAGTGAATTCTATCTTGTGTAACTGAGTTCCCAGCTCTCAAATTAAACGAATCCCCAAAGTGGTAGGTTTGAGTCGGCGATCAAGCCACTCGCACCTATGCAAATCAAAGGACCGCCCTCAAAGGCAAGAGTTCTCAACTCACTCAAGATTAAGGATCATATTACCTATGGTCATCCTAGTGAAGTGAAGTCTTTGTATGAACGACGTTATATAACGAGACGTTAACACTTAGTGGTCGGGTCTTATACAAACTCTTTGTATAGGAAACCCCCACTCGCATGTCCCACATGAATTATCAAAATCAGACCATTTTTAGCAAGTCACAACACTTGTAATTAATCTAAAGTGGGCCCCATCCGTAGCATTACCAGGATAAAGTTTTCCTCCTATATCTATATACTACAGACCATTTGTTATCACTTAAGACATGATCCAGTTGTATATCTCCACATACATGTTTAAGTTACATAATGACAATTAGGGATTTTAGTTTATTGGTTTGTGGAAAAGAAAATAAAACATCCAATGTTCAAAGACAACAAGTAAAGAAAATATCATATATTATACATCACAAGCATTTGTTCAAGACTATGTTTACAAACTACAGGACACGAGAGTTTATGGTATCATCCCAAATAGGTTCATCTAATCAACCATCTCAAGGTTGAGACTTCCTCGACGTAATGGAAGGGTTGCAAACCCACTAGAATGCTACATGGGTTTAACTGAAGCTCAAAACATCATTTCTGATATGGAGTTGAGAATCCATTGACTTATAATCAAGCAATGGAGGATGTTGACAAAGATGAGTGGATTAAAGCCATGAATCAAGAAATGAAGTCTACGTACTTCAATTCTGTCTGGGAACTTATGGATCAGCCTGATGGAGTAAAACCTATAGGTTGTAAATGGATCTACAAGAGGAAAAGAGGTGTAGATGGAAAGATGAAAACCTTTAAGGCTAGACTTGTGGCAAAGGGTTATACCCAGGTGAAGGGAGTGGACTATGAGGAAACTTGCTCACTTATAGTCATGTTGAAGTCTATCAGGATTCTCCTATCCATAGCCACATTTTATGATTATGAGATATGACATATGGACGTCAAGACTACCTTTTTGAATGGTAATCTTGAGGAGATCATCTACATGGTTCAACCAAAGGGGTTCATTATTCCAGATTAAGAGCAAAAGGTTTGAAAGCTTAATAAGTCCATTTATGGGCTAAAACAAACATCCAGATCTTGGAACATTAGATCTGATAGTACGATCAAATCATTTGGCTTTGATCATAATGTTGGTGAGCCTTGTGTTTACAAGAAAATCTTCAAACAGTTCATTAGCTTTCCTTGTGTTGTATGTGGATGATATCCTACTCATTAGGAATGATGTAGGCTTTCTAACTGACATTAAGAAATGGCTAGCCGCCCAATTCCAAATGAAAAATTTGGGAGAAGCGCAGTTTGTCTAGGGATCCAGAAAATAAGGGATCATAAGAACAAAAGGTTTGCCTTGTCTCAGGCATTGTACATGAAGGAACTAAAAAACGAGAATTCCATGAACGGGTTTAGATCGCTCCGATTTTCAGAGTGACCAGAATATAAACGATATACATTCTAAATAACAGTTATGCATAATAAAATTCAACAACAGCATGCTCAGTATACAATAAAGCATAGAGAAGGGGTTCATTACTAGAGGAAGACGATCTTCGAATGTATGAACACACAGCAGCACCCCGATGAGACTCTCGTCTGATACTGCACGATCCGAACGTACATGATCAAGAAGTAAGGGACAACACCACCAATAGGGAGACCCAGGTATCCTTAGCGTCAAAAATCTAGAGAATGGGCTCTGGTGAGTTGGTAGAAGACGGAAGTGCAGAAATCGTGTAGACGATAAGCGCGCACGAGAAGAACTTCACTATCGTATAGTGGGGACGCTTATCGTATAGTAAAACTACACAATCATTTAGAAAAAAAAGGACGAACGTTTAGGAAAGTGATGTACGATCGTTTAAGGAACGCGTGAGTTAGACAATCGTTTAAACGACTAAGAATCTATCATATAGGCTCTCGACGATCAGCCTTTCACGATTTCTTTTTGGGTACAGGATTTTCTTTTGAACGACTGATTTTTTTCCACAAATTGAAAACAATTTTCAACTTATATTCCGCCGGTTACCATAACCTTTGGTGCCCATGTTCCCATTTACTAAATGTGAAAATTGGTTAATTAAAATTAATTAATCAATTAATTTACTTAATAAATATAATCATATTATATTTATATCCTATAGTTTGATATCATATATCTACTATAGTCTTTTTCCTATATTTGATATAAATCATATTTATATTAACTCCAAAATAATGTATCTCATACATTTAGCCAATTATATCATATATAATTAGCCATTCCAATTATATCATATATAATTGTACTTCCTCTTGTCAATTTGAACATTTCAAATTAACCTAAACACTGGTTCTCGACTTTATCCAAGCTACCCAAGTGACCTAATGGACCTGTGGCTCGAAACTCCAACAGTACGTGAATAGCTGACTAATCTCTTTAGCCACGAGATTCACCATCTGTTAACTGTCAGTGATTCTATTAAAGACCAACAGCTGAACTCTTCTTACCACAGATATATTTCTGTGTCCATTGGATATAACCAATCATGAATACGATGACCCTTCACAGATGCTCGTAAGTACAGCTGGGCCAATTTACCGTTTTTCCCCTGAAGTTACATCTCACTTCTTAAGTACCACTTATTCCTCTAATGAACAATACAACATAGTCCAACTATGTGTGAACACCTCTCGGTCTAAGAGAAGGTGTGTGGCACCACAACGTTCAAGCCTCGAAATCAGCTCTTAAAGGAGTCATCTATCTACTTACCCCTGCGTCGGGAAAGGAGTGAATTCCTTCTTGTGTAGCTGAGTTCCCAGCTCCCAAATCAGACGTATCCCTAAAGTGGTAGGTTTGAATCGGTGACTTGGCCACTTACACCCGTACAAATCAAAGAACCGCCCTCAATGGAAGATGTTCTCAACTCACTCAATATTGAGGTCATGTTACCTATGGTTATCCTAGTTAAGTGAAGTCTCTGTCATGAATGGTGTTATATAACAAGACATTAACACTTCATGGTCAGGTCTTATACAAAATCTTTGTATAGGACGCCCCCACTCGCATGTCCCTAACATGAATGATCAGGATCAGATCATCTATGGCAAGCCACAACATTTGTGACCATTCCACAAAGCGGGTCGCGTTCGTAGCGTTACCAGGATAAGGTTTCCCTCCTATATCCATATACTACAGACTATTTTGGTTATCACTCAAGATATGATCCACTTGTATGTCATCACATACATACTTGAGTCACATACAGATAACCAGTGATTTTATGTTTATTGGTTTGTGGTAAAGCAACTAAAACAAGTAAATGAGCAAAAACAACAAGATGTGAAGTAAATATCATATATTAACAATCACAAGTGTTCGTATGTACTGTTTACAAACTACAAGACACATGACTTTAGGGCATAAACCCCAACAATCTCTCACTTGTCCTAAAGCAAAGTGAAGTGTACAAAAAATAGTACAAAACAATAAACAAGGGCATTAAATGCCCAGTACAAGAAAATCTTCCACTTGCCCTAGTCCAGCCGCGGGCAATCCTATAGACCCATGCTCCGTAGGTGACCCTCAAACACTATAGCCGTGAGAGCCTTCGTAAACAGGTCAGCAACATTGTGCTCCGAAGCGATCTGCGTGACAATCACGTCTCCTCGATGCACTATCTCGCAGATCAGAAGATATTTCCGCTATATGTGTTTACCGCGCCGGTGACTCCTTGGCTCTTTGGAGTTTGCCACTACCCCACTATTATCATAATAGAGGGTAATGGATCTAGACATATCTTGAACAACTTCTAGGTTCGTTAAGAACTTTCTGAGCCAGACGGCCTCTTTAGCAGCTTTGCAAGTCGCTACGTACTCCGTCTCCATAGTGGAGTCGGCGATGCACCCCTGCTTAGTGCTTCACTACACTACAGCCCCTCTGCTAAGAGAAAAGACTGACCTTGATGTGGACTTGTGAGAGTCCTTATCAGTCTGAAAGTCAAAATTTGTGTATCCAGTAAGGAACAAATCCTTAGATCCATACACGAGCATGTAGTCCCTCGTTCTCTGAAAATACTTGAGGATGTTTTTCACTGCGGTCCAATGACCCTGGCCTAGGTTAGACTGATACCTACTGACTTTGCCCATAGCGTAGTAGATGGACGAGTAAAGAGCATCACGTACATCAAACTGCCAACGGCAGACGCATATGGGACCCATCTCATCTCCTCAACCTCTTGAGGCATCTTGGGACATATGTCCTTAGACAAAGTGACTCTATGCCTGAACGGCAGTAAGCCCCTCTTTGAGTTCTTCATCGAGTACTTGAGCAACATCTTGTCAATGTACGATGCTTGAGACAGTGCTAGCACTTTATTCATACGATTCCGAAAGATCTGTATACCTAGAACAAATTGAGCCTTTTCGAAATCTTTCATTTGGAATTAGGTCGCTAGCCAGTTCTTAACTGCAGTCAGTAGACCTACATCATTCCCAATGAGTAGAATATCGTCTACATACAACACTAAGAATACTACTGAAGTGTTGATGATCTTCTTGTACACACAAGGTTCATCAATGTTCTGGTCAAAGCCATATGACTTGATCGCAATATCAAACCGTATGTTCCAAGATCTAGACGCCTGTTTCAGCACATAAATGGACTAATTCAGCTTGCAAACTTTTTGCTCTTGACCTTGGGCTATGAATCTCTCGGGTTGCACCATGCAAATGGTCTCCTCAAGATTGCCATTCAGAAAGGCTGTCTTGACGTCCATTTGCTAGATCTCATAATTATAATAAGCTGCAATGGACAGGAGGATGTAGATCAACTTTAGCATGGCAACAGGCGAGAAAGTCTCATCATAGTCAACTCCTTCTAACTGGGTATAATCTTTTGCAACAAGTCGAGCTTTGAAGGTATGCACCTTCCCATCAGCACCCCGTTTGCGCTTGTAGATCCATTTACAAACTATAGGTCTTACCCTATCAGGCTGATCTACAAGATCTCATACTGAGTTGAAGTACATCGACTCCATCTCAAGATCCTTGGCCTTGACCCATTCATCCCAGTCAACATCCTTCATTGCCTTTTGATAAGACAACAGATCATCAATGTCACCATCTACTACCATAGCAAGGATTTCCAGGTTAAACCCAGATAGCGAACGGGCGAGTTCGAAACCCTTCCACTATGTTGAGGTTCCCTCAACTCTTGAGCTGGAACCGACCTACTAGATGAACTCCTATCAATAACTCTTGTTGATGTAGTAGGCTCTTCAACAACTCTTGTTGAAGTTTCAATAATTTCCTTGGAAAACTCACGCAACATGACTTTACTTCGTGGAATATGTTTCTTTATATGATCCGCCTCTAGGAAAGTAGTGTTCGTTGAAACAAACACCCTATTTTTCGTTGGATCATAAAAATAACCCCCTCATGTACCTTTGGGGTAGCCGACAAAGAGGCATAACCTCGACTGTGGTTTCAACTTCTTGGGATTAGCCTCAAGCACGTGTGTAGGGCAACCCTAAATGCGAAAGTGATGTAAACTAGCTTTACGCCCATTCCACAACTCCAAAGGTGTTCTCAGAACACTCTTGGAGGGAACCTAGTTGAGTATATATATCGCAGTCTCTATTGCGAAACCCCAAAACGAGTCCGGTAAGGAAGTGTAACTCATCATCCAACGAACCATGTCCGACAAGGTCCTATTTCTCCTCTCCGCTATACCATTTTGCTGAGGTGTACCCTGTGTTGAGAGTTGGGAAATGATTCCATGTTCTATCAAATAGTCCTGGAATGTCGAGTCCAAAAACTCTCCACCTCGATTCGATCAAAATGTTTTAATCTGTGTATCCAATATATTTTCAACTTCAGCCTTAAACTCTTTGAACTTTTCAAAGGATTCAAACTTCTGTTACATAAGATAAACATACCCGTACTTGGAGTAATCATCAGTAAAATTGATAAAATACTCATAGCCACCTTGGGCTCGCACATTCATAGGACCACAAAGGTCAAAACGTACTAACTCAAGAGGCTTCTTGGCTCTATAACCTTTTCCAGTAAAAGGTCGTTTAGTCATCTTACACTCAAGGCAAGACTCGCACACTGGTAAAGAATTTTCTTCTAACTCACTTAAAAGTCCATTCTTCACTAATCTCTGAATCTTATTGAGATTGATATGCCCTAAACGAAGATGCCAAAGATGGGCATTTTCTTTTGAAGAAATATGTCGACGTTTTGATTGATTTACGGGAGTTTTAAACAATTATGTGTTATGGAGGAAATTAATGGCTAACAGCCTTAGCACATATAAATTAGATTCCAGTTTTGTTGTACAAATAATAACACCATGTTTATGAATAAACACTTTATCCACATTAAAAGAAATTGTGTATTTACATTGCAACAAACTCTTTACAGAAATGAGGTTCCTCTTAAGTTTGGGAACAATATATACATCTTTCAAAACTAGAAACCTATTCTGTAAAGCTAACTGGTGCCCTCCAATTGCCATAGCTGAGACGACATGCCCGATGCCTACTCACATCTTCATCTCACCAGCCTTCAGCTATCGCCAGGATCTAATCCCCTGAAAAGAAGAACAAATGTGATTAGTGGCGTCTGAATCAATTATCCAGGTAGAATCATCATTCTCCACTAAATATGTTTCAAGTACAAGTAAATAATATTTACCTTTATCTGCCTTGGCCTTAGCCTCGGCGACCTTCCTCTCTTTCAGATAGCGAGGGCAGTTTTTCTTCTAGTGTCCATCCTGATTGCAGTGGAAACATTTTCTCTTTTCAACCGGTGGATGCCTTCTTGGGGCGACAAGTGGCGGGTTAGTAGGCGCTTTCCCTTTTCCCTTATCACCTTTCTTCTTCTTCCCCTTTGCAGAGTTAGAAGTAGAAGGTGCAGACTTCGTTCTTGAGGTTGAACCTCTATGGAACGTGTTGGAAGATGAAGCAAAATTTGCCTCACCCTTCTTTCTCTCCTTACATTTTAGTAAAGATTGGTAGGTCTGCAACTCGTTGAGGAGAGTTGTAAGGTTATATTTCACTTTGTTAAGAATCACATTACTAACAAAGTGCAGGAAGCTCTTCAACAAAGAATGCAGGATTATGCTAACCCGGTTGCCCTCATCGATGGTAGACCCATTCAACTCCGTCACATTGAAATGGACCACCATGTTAAGTACATGTTCACGAACAGAAGTGCCTTCTTCCATTTTGGAGTTGAATATGTACTTAAGAGCCTCATGCATAAGCTGTTCAGATGGTTGTCCAAACATCCCCTGCAGGGACTCCATGATCTCACGCACTGAGACCATAGGCTCATGTTTCTTGGCGAGGACTTCAGAAAGACTTGCCGAGATATAGGCTCGAGCCTTCTCATTCACCCATGTCCATCGCTCGTATGCCTCCCAAACATTTCGAGCGGCATTCGGTGCTGGAATAGGAGGACAAACCTCCGTTAGAGCAAACAGGAGATCCTCAATGATTAGGATCGTTGTGATCATGTATTTCCATGTCGAAAAATTGCCTCTAGTTAATTTTTCGGTGCTAAGCAAAGCTAACGTGGCTGTTTCCATTTTGAAAAGTTGTTGCTAAAAATACGAACAAAACTTTATTAGATTTTGCTAAACCATATTTAACCAATTAGTTTTACAAAACAATTTCAAGTACCCTAAGTTAAAGACTTCTATTGTGCACTGATGCCCTAGTGAGGCAGGACAAACGTAATCGGTGGGGTGATCAGATGCCCCTTCATTGAGATGAGACATTCTCAACCATTAGGTAGAACTAACTCTTGGACTGAACCTAACAGCCACCATTCATTCGGTCCAAAACTGTCAACCTTTAATAATTTCGTGTAAGTGTGACCCCTCGCTTTCAGTGCTAGAGTCCCGCCCTCATGAGCCCACTATAGGGAAAAAGCAGATTAGGACAAGAGACTAAGTTACCTTATCCTCTTACAGGAGATCAAATAAAGAAACGCGCAAAACTGCATCGTTTAAGGGGACACTCCTAGGGTGCCTCGAGGCGATGCGCAGTAACTTTATTCAACCCAATGAGGGAGACCGAAGGATATGCTGTCGCATTTCCCACTCTCAACGTCTATTTTGATATTGACCTACCCAAACACCATTTGTTAGGGGGACACGTCAAAGGTGCTTCGAGGCCGAGGGTAGATCTCATGGTGTGGACTATTTAGAAGAACCGTGAAAGGTTTAAGTGAAGCATCTTATGCCCCAAGTACCTCCCACTGAATGTTCTACCTAGAGTTTCGTTAACCTAGATAATCCAACTACTGATTTAGTCTAAGTCGTCTTTTTAAAACTCTGCTCATAAACAACGTTTGTCTATGAAATATGAACAAGTTCAAGTAGTGACATTTAAACACTTTAATGGATTGTCCTTAACTTGCATGCATGCATTAAATCTATCTAATTCACCTTTCCAGGTAAGTTCTCAGGTAGGGGTGTTACATTTCCGTCAACTTAAATACCCCAGCCTAGACAGAACCCACCTTAGACAAAAGGTCCCTTATAGATAGATTTGCTACACTTTAACCTTTTATTAGTCAATTTAATCCTATTAAATTGATTAAAAGATTAAAGTCTTAGGGTTGCTAATCATATTAGAACCGTGATCTTAGGTCTATGTCATCCAAGTTTTAAACATTTTAAAACCATGAATTAAACCTAAGTGAGCATGCAGTCTTTCTTATTTCTTTTAGTTCTAATCTCTCTTTAACTTTTAAAAAGAAACGACTAAAAAACCATTGCACACAACAAGGTGTTTATAACATTTATAAAGTAACCTATGTATCATGCTTCATGCAATGTCCGATCATTGCTATACATAACTTTTATATACGCGTAATAACCAAGCAAACATGCTTTCCATTCACTCTTATATTATAACAATTATAATATAAAGATGATGCATGTCAATGCTTCTTATGCATGCATAAATATAAATCTTATATTATATGATGCATGAGCATTCTCGTACATAATTAAATCATGCTTCTCTAAATTATAACATTTACAATAAAGAGATGATGCATGACTAATGCATAACCTAAGGTAGAATTTACTATATGTGTATACCATATGACATATAAAAACCATACATCGCATGTAATAAACCAAGGATTAATGGATCGGGATGAGCCTTTACAAAAAATCAGAATGAAATAACCCTATCTATTACATTTTCCATCGAGCGAACCGGGTCTTGAACCTCCAGGAGAAGTCCATCGTTTAGTAAACACCGAAGGTAAACGATCGCTCAGCACGCACTAGACGATAGGTGCATAAGCTAAACGATCGGTTAGACGACAACGAGGCTGCGAAGCCTGATCGTCTAGGCGATCGCTTAACGCAGTGAAAGGTAAACGATTTACCGTGCGTTGCTAAGCGATCGTTTAGTCAGTTACTAAGCGATCAAGCTTGCAGAGCTAAACGATTGTCTAGTGCACGCTCGTGTTAAACGATACGCGAGCATTCCATCGTTTACATGACTCGATACTCAACAATCGCTTATCCCATCGTCTACACGATCCGATCAACCCTTGATCGTCTTCTTCCTCGAAGAACTGCAACTCTTGCTCCAATCTTCTTCACGAACGACTCAAGACTCAAACTAAATTTGAAATACAAACTTGATAACGATTATTTATGCCCAAAAACGTAGGGGCCTTTACAATCAAACGAAAATTTAAAAGAATTAAATCAAACTTAGGCTAACATCCCCGAAAACATCCATTAATCCACACATCCACAACAATTTAACGATTAAACAGAGCAAACATGCACCTACCAAGAATATATATGCGATTCGTTACAACAATGAAATTGGAATATCAGAACTTGGCTCTGATATCAATTGAAGGAACTCTTAATGAAGAGCATCCATGAGCGAGTTCAGATCTTTTCGATTTCATTATGACTGAAATACAACACATACATTCTAACAGATAGTTATGCAAATTAACACTAATTAACGGCATGCTTTGATAAATAAAACACAAGGGAATGGGTTCTCATACCAGTTGAAGACTCTCTTCAAACGTCAAACTCAAATAAGCGAAAAAACCTCTACACGAACTCTATCTCCCAGCAAAACAGTCGGCTGCGATAGCACGATCGTCTACACGAACAACAGCAACACGAACAAGTAAACAGCGGGGACGACACCACTAGTTAGAGCCCTTGGTATTATCAGAGTGAGAATCCAAAGTGTGGTCTTTGGTGAATCTGGTAGAGGTAGGAGGAAAGACAGATCGTGTAAACGATAAGCAAGTAGGAGAGAAAGGGCTATCATATAGTAAGGATGCTTATCATTTAGACAAAGCTACATGATCGTGTAGGTTTTACTAAGCGATCATTTAGTAAAATGTATACGATCGTTTAGAAGACACGGCACTATATGCGATCGTTTAGGAAAGCTAAGTGATCATTTAGGGAAAGGCGTGCGATCGTTTAGACGCTGGTGTGTGATCATTTAGACGATGACACACTATCGTATAGTCTCTTAAGCCGCAACTACAGTGATAACTATGATAGGAGTATGATCGCAAAGAGTGGGTGGAATGCATTAATCAAGCCCCAGAATTAGCCTTTAAGGGAGCAATTGTTAGGATTGGTGTCCTAATTCTCTCGGAGTCTTATAGTTTTGAATCTGTACTAATTGTTATAAATAAAATAAGAGTTATTTTATTTGGCATTTACTCATACCCATTAAATAAAGCTCCATGGTTATTGTATGTAAACTTAAGCATGTATATGAGATATACAAGTAGATCATACCTTAAGTGATAACTTAAAAAGGTTTGTAGTATAAAGATTATACCTGATCATGGTGACACTATGGATGCGGCCTACTTTGTAGAGGTTTGCAAGTGTTGTAAACTACTACAGATGGTAGATCCTGACGATTCATGTGGAGACATGCGAGTGGAGGTGTCCTATACAAAGAGTTTGTATAAGATCGGACCACAAGATGACTAGTCTATATATATACGTTGTTGATACTTGAGACTTACATCTCATCTACACGACCATAGGTGACATGACCTCAATCCTGAGTGTTTTGGGAAATTTTACCTTTAGGGGCGGTCCTTTGATTAGTATAGGTAAGAGTGGCCAGATTGCCAAATCAACATGCTTACCTTTCTGGAGATTTGTCTGATTTAGGAGTTAGGAACTTAGTTACACAAGATGGAATTCACTCATTCCCCAAAGTAGGGGTAAGTAAATAGATTGCTCCCTTAAGGGCTGATTCCGGGTCTTGAACATAGTGACCATAGCTTCTCTTTGGAAGAGAGGACTTAGTCATAGTAGGACTATGACTTATGTTCATTAGAGGGATCAGTGGTACTTAAGAAGTTAGATGTAACTACAAGGGCATAACGGTTATTGGCCCAATTGTACTTACAAACGATCTGTGAAGGCTTATCGCATTATTGATTGGTTGATATGGACACATAATATATATGTAGTAAGAAGGGTTCAGTTGTCGGTCTTTAGTGGAGTGTCTGGCAGTTAACGGATGGTGGATCCCATGACTAAAGAGTTTAATCAGTTATTCAGTACCATTGGAGCTTCGAGCTATAGGTCCATAAAGTCTCCTTGGTAGCTCAATGGATTCAAGTTGAGAATCAGTTCTTAGTGTTGATTTGAAACGTTCAAATTGACAAGAGGAAATTTGATTATATATGATATGATAGGTGTGATGTATAAGATATATCAAGTGGAGGATTAATGTAAATGAGATTTACATTAAGTACCATGAAATAGAAAAAGAACTATGGTTTATATGTTTCATGAGATGAAATATTAAAACTATAGGTTATAAATATAATATGGTAAGTTGGTTATAATATATATTTATATTAATTATTAGATAATTATATCTTTTTCTCTAATAACCAATTGAGTAGGAGGTGATTGGTGGTTTCATGGTAACCATAAGATAAAAAGAAAATGTTTTCCTAAATTTAGTAGTTGTTATGAGAGTTTATATTTTCGAAAAGAAAACACATGGAAAGGTTGTCAAGTGGATTAGATTCACTAAATGATAGCTGAAGAGAGACTAAATGATCGTGGAGTGACACTACATGATAGTTCACTCAGCTGGCCATTAGTTAAACGATCGCGGAGCATTTGCTAAACGATCGCGGAGCATTTGTTAAACAATTGGACATCATCTACATGATAGACCTTTGTCATCTCTCACTTGCTCAATCGTTTACATGATTGTTCTTCCTCCAATCTCTTCCTCTAACCAAGTTCACATAGAGCCCACACTTCTGGATTCTCACACCGAGAATACCAAGGTAGATATTGTGGTGGTGTCTTACTCAACTCAAATAAGTCGAGGCTGTTGGAGGTCGTTCGTTGTGTTCACGGTGTTCATGTGGTGGTTGCTGATTGATCGTGTTGTGTTGCGGTTACTGTGTTTGACGTTCATGTGTTGCAGTCTTAGAGATTCAACGACGTTCATGATCGAGGGAGTTTGAAGATGAGTCTTCAAAGGTATGATGCTTTATCCCTTGATTGTATTAAAAAGCGTGTTATAATTTTGTTTTGTGCATGACCGGTTAGTTTCTGTTTCTTGATTGTAATTGTTTACGTTCAAATACAAATGGAATTTGGAATGATCATTCTATTGTTCATAGAAATCCTCATTTCCAATTTCCTTCAACAATTTATCTACTTACCCTGTCATTAAGGAATGAGTGAATTCTGTCTTGTGTAGTTATGTTCCTAAGTCCCCATTAGATGAATCCCCAAAATAGTAGGCTTATTGAGTTGGCAATCTGGCCACCCTCACCCATACAAATCAAAGGATCGCCTTCATAGGCAGGAGTTCACAACTCACTAAGGATTCAGGTCATATCACCTATGGTCATCCTGGTGAAATGTAAATCTCTATTATGAACAGTGTTATATAATGAGACTAGTCATTTTGTGGTCTGGTCTTATATAAACTCTTTTATATAGAATACTCCCGTTCACATGTCTTTACATGAATGATCAGGATCAGATCATTTTTAGCACTTTACAACAATTGTAACATCTACAAAGCAGACCATATTCGTAGTGTCACCAGGATAAGGTATCGGTCTTATCCATCTACTATAGACCATTTGAGTTATCGCTTAAACATGATCTACCTGTATGCCTCTACATATATGTTTAAGCTACAGATAATATCTTTGGATGTTAGTTTATTGGTTTGTGGTTTAATGCTACTAAATGTCAAATAAAACATCTCATATTTTATTAAATAAATGGTTTTTTGTACATTACAATTACAAACTAGAACCCAACGAGATGTAGGACATCAACCTCAACACTAAACACATCGATGTGAAATATCAATTCATCAGAGAACAAATCGAAAGCCAGAAAATAGAATTCTTAAATGTACATACAACAGAAAATGCATCAGACATGCTTAACAAGACTGTCACTCAACTCAAACTTAAAAAATGCCTTAACATCATTATATTTGAGCTACCTGAAAAAGGATAGATGGAGAACAATTAAAAAGGAAAGCTGATCCAAAGTAAATGTTAATTTTAAGGTGGAGATTTGTTGAAAACGTTAGCTAATAATGTGAAATCAACCTTTACTTTGTGATATTTTATCATATAACTAACTTATAACTCATCCTATAAATAAAGGATAATAGATAGAAAAATGACTATGAAAAAAATAATCAAAATACACAAGAAACTCATTTGTATTTTGTAGTCTCTCTAAGAAATCTAAAATATCAGCTCCTCTCATGGATATAGGCTCTTATTGCCAAACCACATTAACTCCCTGGTATTCATCTTCTTTCTCCCATCATTGCATGTCTAAATCTAGTTAAAATTCATCATCTTCTTCACGGTTTCAACAGCACCATCTTCTCCCTTTTCCTCTTTTCTCTCTCAAGTACTGTAAAACAAAAATAACCCAAAAATGAAAGTTGTTTTGATTGAAAGCTATCAGAAAGAGATCTTAGTGGAATAAGAAAAATCTGACCTTCAATGTGTCTGGTGAGATCATCATCAACATGGCCACCTCTCGAACCATTTGTTTTTTCATTTCAAATCCTCAATTTGGATTTTATCCTTCATTTGGGCCTCAATGGAATTATACCAAGCCCAAAATGTAGTTTGTTTGTAGTCTGTGTAGAGTGAATAATTATCTTCAAGACAGTGCTTATCAGAAGTGTGTCTCGACTACATTTTGAGTCTCCAAAGGTTTTGAGGTTCTTTCAAGTATTTGATTATTTTCATATCTAAGCTTTGTTACTTATGTTTGAGTTTGAATATGATACATTGAGTGTACTATTTCTAGTTGAGGTGTAATCAATTTGCTAGTGTATTCAGCTCATATATATCATTTTCCTAACAAGAGTTGCTTGTCAATTGTCACGATTCTAATCTTGACTTGGCCAAGACAAAGACATCTATAATCCATCCTTACGATGTATCTTTTTCTTTGGTTTAAAAGGACATCTTAACAACTAGTACAATTAAAATTAGCTACTAGATAATTATGACAAATTCAATGGGTTGAGACTAGGTCGGAGTGAAGGATAACCCAAATGCCAGGGGGGTTGAGTCCACATCCACCCATTAGAATGGGTCCATGAGAAAAGTAGGTAATTCCTTAAAGGATCAGCCAAGTCCCAATTGGCCAAACTCCTTATGGGTTGTCCGCGCTCGAGTAGCAAAGTCCAAAAGGATCGACCAAGACCTTGTTTTTCTAATCGTACAACCATTTCGTTTGACACATAACAACCCAAAAATTACAACATGATTGTCAAGAGAATCTTAGTAAGCCTTATCTTCCATTGCATGATGAAACCTCCAAGACGACACATCCAAAGGTACACTAAAACACTATACTTTTCTACTGTCTAATCTGTAAACAAACTTAGTAAGCCTTAACTTGGATTATTACCACACCCATGCATAGTCTTCTTGTCCAACCAACAAAGTTCAATTCTCATTTTACAAATTTATAGTTAAGATCCATTTTTTTGTATCAACACCAACCATTAGGGGTAGGACAAATTGAGAATTTATAAATTAAAGTGTAGGAAGATAAAATTAACACAAAATATAAACGTATGAAAAAAACAAAAAAAACAAAAGTATATAAAAAATTTTACTTTCTAGTTAAAGAAATAAATTTTATATATAATTGATTTATGAAAATTGGCTGGCAAGTCTTTAATTTGATGGAAAAAGTTGAGTTTAAATAGCTTGGTGTAGTCTGTCATTGCCTGTGTGTCTGTATTGTCCTTTTTTTCCGGTTTGATATTAATTTGTACATGTGACACCATTATTATAATAGCTTGAAACTATTCTAAAAACAAAATTAATCAAAATATAATACAACCATTCAAATATATTGTTTCCAAAATTTGAAAAAAAATGAACCATTCAAAGAGATGCCCAACATTTTGTGGCTCTTTGGCTCATGAATAATTCTTTTTTTTTTTTTTTCCATTTATTTTACTTTCAAAGGAATAAAATTATTGCAACCAAAAATCAAGCTTTCCAATGAAAACTCACATCCAAAGTTTAATTAAAGTTCCCACTTTTTCAAATGCCCTATTTAATATTTCTTCTTTTTAGATAGGCTTCCAAATTAGATTTGGACATAAAACTACTTTTGGGGCATTTTTCTAAGAAATAATGAATGTTATTATGAGAACTAGTCTTTTTATTTCCTTCTTTTTTTGACTAAAAAATAAATTGATATTTCTCTTGAAAACAATATTTTTTTAGAGAAAGGAAAAAAGAATATATCTATGTTTTCCATTTTTGTAAGAAATAATTAATGTGATTATGCAAACTTGTGGTTCATGAATAATGGTTGAACAATTCTTTTTGTAGCATAGATTAAACAAAATATTGCAATAATTATAGCTAAAAAAATTGTAAATATTGATAATAAGAAATATGAAGAGATGTACATTATTAGTGATTACAATTAATAACAATTATGCATATCTTAATTAATGGCAGTTATTATTATAATTAATCAATATTTAAATGAACATTCATCTATTTTGGTAAAGCGTGATCATGTATTAAAAAACGATAAATGTCTATCTCATGACGTAAGAACATATTAATTATCTTATTTAAGTTAATTAATAGTTTATAACAAATTAAAAAAAATATGTTATATTTTAATCTAAATTTTAAAAATTATATAACTTTTTTAGTTTAATAATATGCCAATGGAAAATTCGTACCTTTGGGTTTTTGGGTCGAAAATACATCTTCTATGTCAATAAAATTATGTTCATATTGACCTAAAAAGATATTCTATCTTTTTTGAAGAATAAAAATACATACTTGCAACTAATTTATTTGAAGAACAAAAATTACCAATTCAGAAACATAATTGAAAGTCATAAATTTAAAATACTATTGACAAAATTATTCAATCATTAATAATCTAACCTTTCAATTTAAAATATTAGTGACAAAATTATTCAGTCATTAATAATCTAACCTTTTTCCCCTATTCTTTAATTATTATAATGCATTAGTGATAATAAAACTCTACCCTTCTAAACTTTAATTATCATTATTATATTATTATTATTATTTAATAGAATAATTACAGAGATGAGAATTGAACTATTGAGATCAAGAAAAAAAAAATGCATGCTAATTATTATGAAACTAAACTCGCTTTACCATAATTAATATGTTAATCATGAATATAAAAGTCTACCAACATTAAGATTGTGATCCATATATTAAAAGAATAAGGTCCTAGAAAAAATTCACAACAGAGAAGCAATAACTAAGTAAAAGAGAATTGTACTGATTAAATGATATGTTGAGCTTTAACTTTACTACTTACAATATTATACATTTGTTTAAAATGTCGTTTAAATTCTCATCACACATTATAAATTTATAATAATAATAATTAAATTATTATGTAGAGGAGAGATGATGTCAACCAAAATATAAGAAACAAAAAATCTAATTTAATTAAAATATTTAGATTAATTTTTTTTTTTTTAATGATTTGACATTGCATAGTCGTCCATTATTTTATTAAAGAAAAATGTGAAGTTCTATATTAATATGAAACGTGCGTTTCAGGTAGAATATTCGTAAAAAATAGCATATTCGATAACGAAAATTACTACTTGCATGTATTTAGGTTTTTAAATATGTAGTTCCAAAACTACCCCTTTGAGAAGGTAACGTGGGGTTGTCCCTTGTCCTTTCCCATTACTTTTTTGTATAATTCTTTACCTAACTCTTCCATCCACCAAAGGACTTGGCTTTTATTCACTTCAAAAAGGAGAAAATAGTATTTATTCAATATTTAGGTATTTCATCTTTTTGTTTTTTTCGATAATATGTGGACAGAAACATCAACCTTGAAGGACTTTGCTTCTATTCACTCTAAAAAGAAGTCGATAGTATTTATTCAATATTTAGGTATCTCGTTTTTTATTTTTTTATTTTTTATTTTTTGACAATTGTGGATAGGGAGATCGAACCTAAAACCTCAAAGACTTTACTTTCATTCACCTCAAAAGGGAGACAATGGTATTTATTCAATATTTAGGCATCTTGCTTTTCAATTTTCATTTTTTTTGGACAATATGTGGGCAGGAAGAATGAACTTAAAACCTCAAAGGTCTTAGCTTTTATTCACCTCAAAAGGGAGATAATGGTATTTATTCAATATTTAGATATCTCTCTCTTTTTTTTTTTTTAGATAATATGTGGACAGAAAGATCAAACATAAAACCTCAAAAGACTTAGCCTTTATTCCCTTCAAAGGCGAGACGATGGTATTTATTCAATATTTAATTTTTTTTTTTCCCCACAGTATGTGGACTGGAAGATCAAACCTAAAACCTCAAAGGACTTAGCTTTTATTCTCCTCAAAAGGGAGACAATGATATTTATTCAAGATAGGAAAATCAAACCTAAAACCTCAAAGAATTTCGTTTTTATTCACCTCAAAAGGGAGATAATGATATTTATTCAATATTTAGGTGTGTCTCTTTTTTTTTTTTTTTTTGGACAATATGTAGACAGAAAGATCAAATTTAAAACCTCAAAAGACTTGAGACAATGGTATTTATTCAATATTTAGGTATCTTTTTTTTTTTAATATGTGGACAGGAAGATCAAACCTAAAACCTCAAAGGATTTAGTTTTTATTCACCTCAAAAGGGAGACAATGATATTTATTCAATATTTAGATATCTCATTTTTTATTTTGTTCGACAATATGTGGACAGAGAGATCGAACCTAAAACCTCAAAGGACGTAAGTTTTATTCATTTTAAAAGGGAGACAATGGTATTTATACAATATTTAGATATCTCGTTTTTTTTTTATTATTATTATTTACAATATGTGGACAATGAGATTGAACCTCAAATTTTAAAATTGATAATGTACAAATTTATACCAGTTGAGTTATGTTTATGTGATTGAATTTTCGACTTAAAATAATAATTCATTTAATAACTTTCTCGGTTATTTATAATTTTTTTCCCTGTTTGATTCCATGCTTCTAAATGTTTTTTTTTTTCGTCATCTCAGGTAAAGAGTCATAGCGTAACATCTTTTTAAGTTCAAACAACTAAAGCTCGTTCATGTTGGCTTCCAACAATGGAGAAAGTTCTTAACAAACTCATCTTTTAAGGTTCTTGATAGAGATTAATTCATTGACCTTTTTAATATATAATACTATGTAATTTTCTATATGTAAAAATAAATTTTTAGAAATAAGTATGATAAATAAACTCTATCTTGAGAAAATAATGTTTACAAGGGCTTTTTATACTTAATTAGGCTTATGTTTATGCAGACATTAAGATCCTATTTAATAATTATTTTATTTTTCAGGAAAAAAAAATTTATGTTTGCTTTTGCATAATTTTAGATTATGATTTTTTACATTTTTTTAAAAAGCACTTGAATGCTTAATTCTTACAACAAAAATTATTCTTTTTTTTAGTTTTAAAAATTTGATTTTTGAAATAAAATATCGATGAAAAGTAGATAGTAAACAAAAAAAAACTATAGAAGAAAGAAGTGTTACGATTTATAAATTTAGTTTTAAAAAAATTAAAAATTAAAAATTAAATAATTACTAAAACATGACTTAAACAAGAAAGTTTTCTTTTAAATTTTTTGTTTTTTTTTTTTAATTTTATAATTCTTCTTTTTGTAGAAGTGTTTTCGTAATTATCTACCAACAGTTTATTATAAAAAAAAATTCTAAAAAAATATTTGGGTATAATAATCTAAAGTTATATTTGAATTTTCTAAGAGTTTTTGAAGTTACATATGGGCATAGTTTATGCAAGCATCACGACAAGAATATTGGGATATTGCTGTTCATACAATTTCTTATTTGAAAAGTTATCCTGATTAAGGGATCTTTCATTATTATTTAAAAAGTTATCCTGGTTAAGGGATCTTTCCTCGCTCCATTTGTGATCTTTCTTTACCAGGTTAGTATGATTCAGATTAGGCAAGTTGTCAATTGACTTGCTGCTTTCTCTTCGGTTGGTTTATTTTCGTTGGTGGTTCTCCTATCTCTTGGAAAACGAAGAAGCAGCAAAACAGTGTTTTGTTTGTTCACAAAGGTCGAGTATCGCCTATGAAGCATAGATACTTCATGTGAGACAAAGAATTTGTATCAGACACGAATCGGATACCAATACTTTCAGATACTTCCTAGATACGTATCTGACACGCGATTTGACGTATCTATTTCTACACGTACATTTTTTTAAAGAAAAAAACAAGCAACTCATCTAATTTTTCTCAATCTAAAACTATTCAACGAAAAAGTTCTTCGTTTATCTTCATACTTCTCCCTCTAATCTTCTTCTTCTTTGTAATATGAGTCACTTTTCTATTGCATTTTATTAACTATTGGACTTCAACATCTTAGATGTTGCTTTTTTTGTATTGTATTTCACTATTTATATTTTATTTTCTGTTATTGTTATTAACTTGTATGTTAAATTTATCTATATCATAGTTTTTTTTTTTTTTTTAAGAAAACGAAAATGTATCTTTAATGTATCAGTATCATCATTTTTTAGAAAATATATATAAAAAAAAAATTATGTATCCTTAAACGTATCCGTATCTTAGTTTTTTTTAGAAATTGACGAATCGTCGTACCCGATCGTATCTGTGTCGTGTAACCATATCTGTGTCTGTGCTTTATAGAGTATCGCTCTATGGCTTCTACTACATCTAAACATAAGTGGCTTAAAGCGTTACTTAGAAGTCTTGGGATTTATCACTCTCGTGCCATAAATTCATTTTATAATAGTCAATCAACACTACATATTGTTCAAAATGCAATCTTTCATGAAGCACAAACCACATCGAGGTGGATTGTTATTATGTTCGCGACGTATTATTACACATCATATTTGTACCAATGAGCAACTTGTAGATATTTTCACAAGCCTCTTGGAAAAGCAGCAATTTATTTATCTTCAGAAGTTGGGCATCTGTGTTCTCCTGCTCTAAATTGAGGGGAGTATTAAGAACATATTCTCCCATTTTCTTTCTATATATATTTTTCATGCATATTTTAGGTTTGAATGAGAAATCAATGAAATAACTTTCCCGATTTCTACTTTATTTATTATATATATTCTTTCATATTCATGGTGTTGTCAGAAAGTCAACCCTCGGTCATAGGGTTAACTGGCAACAAATAAAAACTACACAACTACTCTGAAAAATGTTTTCAAGCTACATCCCTACTACTTTTGATTTTCTTATACGAATGGCCTATTTTTCGAAGATAAAATAAAAATTGATATTCTGCTTATGTCAGCACTCTATAAATTTATCTATTTGACCTTGAAAACCATTCGTCTGCTATGCTTCATAAGTTTTCTTGATACTCGATCCTCCATTCTCTATATTTGATGCTCGATGTTTGATAATCTATACTCTATACTCTATGTTATATACTAGCTACATGTTACTCGATCCTTGATCCTCGATACTCGATACTTGATGTTCGATGTTCGATGCTTGATGTTTTATGCTCTATGCTATATACTAGTTACATGCTATTTGATCTTCGATCCTCGATACACTACGCTTTATGTTGTATGATTTATGCTCAATTTAAAAGTTCACTTGATGCCCAATGCTCTAATGCTCTATACTCTAAGTTTGATGCTTGATGCAAAAAAAAAAAAAAAAAAAAAAAGAAAAAAATAGAAGAATGCAGAGAAAAGTACAAAAGTAAAAAAAAAAGGGAGGAATGCACAAAAAATGCAAAAAAAAGGAAGATGGAAGAAGAAGAAACTAAAAAAATCAAAAAAAGAAAAAAAATGCTGGAAAACGAAGAAAATAAAAGAATGCATTTAGGGTTACAGTGGTAATTTCATACACTGATAACACAAGCATAAGGCCAAAATTCATTGATTTTCAAAAGAGTACCAATTTTTATTTTTACCATTTATTATGAGCCCTCTATGTCATTTTCCCTACTACTTTCCATGCATTATTTACCATACAAAAACATTTAAGTATGATATGAGACACTAAAATAAAATAATGTATTGCTAATAGCATATCAAATATCCAATATCAGAAATAATATGCATTACAATAATACTAGACATTTTTTTTTTGTCATATACTTTGTCCATTCTAGTTATTCCACGAGACTCAAGTTAACGGCTCTATTGGAGAACTACTAAAAAGTTGATTTTTTTTCTTTTCGTTTTTGAATTAACAGAATTCTTTGTAATTATCTCAAATTAAATGAATAATAAAGAAATAAATTACAAGATAAGATAGTTTAAATGGTTGATTAATTAAGGAATTTCATGTGATGGGACGGGTCAAAGTTATTTAGGTTGTTGTTTATGGAAAAGTTGTCCAAATCGATGTTTGTTGGACAAGACATGAGTTGGTACTGCAAATAATATAATCACGACAATCTATCCTAGGTGTGGAAAAGTATTAAAAAAAAAACTTGGGTGCACTTCTGATGTAGAAGATTCAATATTAATGTATCATGGGACAATTTTTTTTCTTTTAAAAAACGTTAAACTTTTTTTATTTAATTTTAATTTTAGTGTGTAAAGAAGCGGAGAGTATAAGATTAGGTGTAACCTTTATTGTCTAAAAGTATTAGTTTATAAACCTCGACAATTAATGGCTAATAAGTTTATTCACAACTACCAACTCCCATGCCTCAAATTTTAGGTGTTAATAATTTTCCTTAGAAGTTGAAAACTTAAACTTTCACCTTCATATTTCACATGTGATAGACAAATATGTTGTAGTTAACTACTGAACTATGCTTACTTTGACTATATATATATATATATAGAACATTATTTCAAATGGTAAAACTGTTGAAAATATTTATATGATTTAACAAAATTTTAGAACTATCAATGATAAACATTGATAGACTTCTATCAGTGTCAGTGACATTAGACACTAATAGAAGTCTATCAGTATCTATCAGCATCTATCACTGATAATTCTAAAATGTTGCTATATTTTGTAAATATTTTGATTTATTTTTCTATATTTAAAAATAATCTATATATATATTGATATATACTTATTTTTAAAATATCAAGGGTTCATATCAATCTTCTTATCTTACCTTTATCATAGTTCAAATAATATATAATAATAATAAGACTTATCCACACAAAAAAAATATTTTTAAAATGAACTATATTGTGAATGAAAGAATTGATTGATAACAATGCTATCTTTGTTTTTCTTAAAGAAAAATAAACTCATAATATTCACTTCTACCTACTTTTTCTAAAAAAGAAAAGTTTAATACTTTTGAAATTCATAAAATTTAAAAAATAAAACAAGTTTTAAGAATTTAACTTGTTTAATTTGCTTTAAATCTTATTTAATTAGTTTATTTGTCTCAAACTCAATAGATTTTGTATTTTTAAGTGTCAATCATTAAAGGTTCTTATTTTTTTGTGAGTATCTATCATTGAAGCTACATATATTGAATATCTATGACATGTAACCAGAATTATATAGTATTTTCTTAGAGTTGATGCAACAAAAACAAATAGCTTGAAAGACTAAGACAAAAATTTTAAATAATTAAAACCCAAATGAGATGTAAATTAAATCATTTCCATCTTAAAATTCAACTATTGATTTGATAATAAGATTCTAGAAGTAATTAAGTTTGGAAAACCAGGAAAATATTTTTAGCGATATTTAATTAACTTATCTTCTTGCATTTATAAGAAAAATGATAATTTAATATAACATTTTCCATTTATATATATAATTTTTAAATTTTATGTTTATACACAAAGTTCAAAGGCGGCTTTAGAGAGATATTTTTGGGGCTACGCCGCACATTTTAAAATAAAAGTCAAAAAGTATTGAAGTCATTCTCGAATTTTTATGTTTTGTTTTATTATTATTTTTAAATTTGAAACTGAATTTGAATTTGAATTTTTTAAAATAGTCATTCTAAATTCTCCTTTGACTCTTGTGGATCTTTTAACTTCCTGCCCACGCCGGCTCACCAACCCTAGTTAGTTGGGTTGGTTGGGTTTTTCACATCTCACTCTATCAATTGATCAAATTTAATTTACTTCTTCGTAATTATTTATTATTATTTATTTATGCTATAGAATTAAGATTATAAACACTATAGGGAAAAAAAAAAACAAAATCTAAAATAAATCTAATGACTTAATAATAATATTTTTTTAAAATTTATTATATTTTTATAAAGAAAATTTTATTGTTGTGCATTTAGATTTTGGCTATGAAAATATAAATGTATTTTTAAGAAATATAAAAAATATATATCAAAGAAATTGTAATGAAGAGATATGGTTTTTAAAAAATAGAAAATGAAATTCTTATACTATTTAGATGGTTAATTTTTTTTAAAAAAAACATCATCTTAGTTTCTAGATTTTACCTTTTAAAAAAACTATTTGATTTCCTCATTAATACTTTTTCATTATTTTTCATTAGTTAACAAATATCTATATTTGAAATCGAACGATAGATGTGACATCAACACTTTTTTTATACAATAATTTCGAGGATGAGAGATCAAACCTCTAATTTTTACGATAGAAAATCATATCAAATATTGTATACATTTTAATACATGAATGTATTTCTTTAAGATTGAATGTACAAATCTCTACCTAAATCGTTGTACTCAAAACATAAATAGAGACCATAAAAGAAAATGGAGGGAAAATTATATCTTCAATTGAAAAGGTTTTTTTAATTAAAAAAAGTTACTAACTCGTATAAAAACATAAAACAACACACATATCAATAAGAAAATTTTGAAGGTGCGGGATGAAAATTATCTTTGTGTTACTACACCTATTTTTGTGTGATTCATCAAATTATTTAATCAATATTTACTATATGGTAAAAATGAATTTTTTTTAACTCAATTTTACTATCTAATAGAGAGGATATGCATGTCAATGCTACACCAAATATTACTCTTCTCCAAAATTTATTAGGTGTATGTGTATCTTTCTATCTTTATGCAACACACCTAATTATCTAATTAATTTTTGTTACCAGACAAATTTTTGTTTTTATAAAAAATAATATTTTCAACTATTTGTTATTATCTAATTAAGACTTAAAAGGGATTTTACTACTTATTTTTTTCTCTCCCCCAACGAAATAAATATTAAATATATAGGTTTTCATCCCAATTAGGAGATTTCCACCTAATTAGTTTTCTTCATACTTTTTCCTGTTTTATTTTTTTTTTCCGACTCTCAAAAACATAATTTCCTTTTGCCTTCCTTTTTCCCACTACAACCACCTTTTTATTTTCAATTTCCCCTTTTCATTTTTAAAATTTAATTATTATTTCTTATTTTTTTTAAAAAAAAGTGTTGGAACAAAAGTGTTTTTAACCATATTTATAACTTTCAATGAATCTTAAAAAAAGAGAAGAAAAAAAAAAGAGATCTTCAATCAATCTAAATTTTGTTTTACTTACCATTTCATGCTATATTTTTAGTCATGTTATTTTTATTTTTTATTTTTTAAAAAAACTCTTAAAAGTAAAAAGCTAAGATAAAAATGTTTTAATAATTTAAATTTATTATCTGGTTGTTTTGTTTTTCGATTTCAAAAATTAGATTTATCTACTAAACCCCATTTTAATAGCAATGTTGTTTCTTACAAATATCATAATTTTAGTCTGCTGGGCTGTTAAAAAATACTTGACTTCAACAATATGTAGGATGAATTTTAAAGGAAAAAATTATTTTTTGTATCAAGGTTTGGTTCTAATTTCTATTTCATCATAAATTTTAAATTGTTATACATTGATAATGAGTTTTGAATTTAATTTCAACTTAGTCCATAATTTCAAAATGTTACAAAACAATATTTATCCTTGAAATTTGAGTTTTATTTCAATTTGATGTTTAAATTTCAATGCATAATTTTTTAAACTAACCAAATAAAAATTAGGTCTGAAATTAGATCAAAGACTTAGAGAGACCAAGAAAAATTTTGTTCTTTTATTATTATTATTATTATTATTTGCCTACTAAGTAGAATTAATAAGTCTAGCTATAGACGCCCCATTTTCAAGGTCGTTTTCTTCCTTTACTTTTATTTTCTCTATTTTCTTCTTCTGATGCTTTATTTGTTGTTACATCTGTTTCTTTCTTATTAATATTTAGATGGAATATGATACAAGAATTTCCTTTGATTTTGCCATTCAATGTCCTAAAAATATATCATCAATTGGGCCAAAATTATTAATTTTTAAGTACAAATAACATAATAGACTAATAAATTCATCCAAACCCATTATTGAAAAAAAGAAAAAAAAAATCCTCCCACGAAATCGACGTCCATCAATTGAGAATTTCAAGTTCCATTTATAATATTATATTTCAAAAAAAAAAAAAAGAAAAAGAAAAAGAAAAAAAAGCTAATCTCTTCATTTGTGAAGAATATATATATATATTTTCCTACCAAAAATTTTTTATAGTTAGAATACATGAAATATGTCAGAGTCCGTGTAATTAGGAATTAACCCTTTTCCTTCCTCACCGTTAATTTGATTCTTCTTCTCCATTTCGCTGCAAAATACATCTTGGACAAAAGACTCCACATCAATTATGTTATTTCCCTTTATATCCTCTTCCGCCATTTCCGGCAGCGACGGCGGCCGGGGAATTCCGAGAACTAATTTCCAGTCAGTCCCTTTGAAAAAATCGTGGCCCTTGATTTCCTCTAGTTCGATCCTCTTCCTCGGATCTTTCTCCAGCAACTTCCTTATCAAATCCCTCAACGGCGTCGCTTCGCCGCACAGATCCGGCGACTTCGTCAAAATCCGGTAGAACGTTTCCTTCCGATTCGATCCTCTAAACGGCGTCGTTCCGTACAGCATCTCGTACAGAACTACGCCGAGTGACCACCAGTCCACGGCGAAGTCATGTCCCTTCCCGGCAACGATCTCCGGCGCTACATAGTCCTCTGTCCCGACGAACGAGTTCGACTTCTCCGATGACTCCGAATCCGACGAATCCGGTAGAGATCTTGGTTTCTCCGCCACTCTAGCGTGGTGATCGGATTCCTCCGGTGATACGCCGGAGTTGCAAAACCGGTGAAAATGAAAGAGTCGTTTCTTCTTCCTCTTCTTGTCATTTTTACCTTTCATCACATATTTAGATTCCGCCATAACCTCTACCACCGGCGACGGAGACGGAGATGATTTGGGAGATTTTTGAGAGAGTCTTGTAGAGAGATCAAAATCCACAAGCATTATATGGCCGTTGTGTTGAACCATAACGTTCTCCGGCTTCAAATCTCTGTAAACTATTCCTAAACTGTGTACATACTCCAACGCCATAACTAATTCCGCAGCGTAAAATCTTCAGAACGAGAAAACACAAATCAATTTCAGTACAAACCAATTCAAATCAATTTCATTCACAAAACAGAGAGAGATCAATCAATCAATCAATCAATCAATCAATACCTAATAACGTCATCGGAGAACATTTTTTCGGTCTGTTTTTTCCTAAGAGCATTAAGATCTCGTCCATTACAATAATCAATGGCGTAACCTACAACTCTCTGAGTATTCAAAACTCCTCGCAATCGAGGCAAAAGCGGATGGCGGAAAAGCTGCAAAACTTCTCGTTCAAAGCAAACTCTGCGATACTCAGCTCCATCGCTATTCACAATCTTCGCCTTCCTCTCGATTAATTCTCTCGAAATCACCTTCAAGGCCAGCCATTCGGCGTCGCCGTCCTCCGCCGCATTTCTTGCCAAGAACACGACTCCCTTCGCTCCACGGCCGAGCGCGGTCACCACTTCCAATTTACCAAAATCTAATTCAGGAATTTGTTCTTGTTGATCTCTCACATCGTTCATGGCGGAAATTCCAGATCATTCGGCTGAGCGAATCTGCCGGAAATGTGGGATGGGGATGAATTTATACTTAATTTTTGTCCGTGACTCGTGAGAGTAATTTGCTTGGGGCCGAAGTATTCCAAATTATATAAATAATAATAAAATATGAAAGTGAAATTTAACTGTATTAAAACGAGGGATGGGCTTGACGGTAATTTTATTTCATGAGGTGAAATGAGATGATGACACGTGGCTTATATTGACGTGGCGTGATCTTGGAATAAGAAGCGTGTTGAAAATGACGTTGGGAATGATGTAATAAATTGGGGCAATGTGTTGGTTTCTTTGAATCTTCCAACATCTTGCTTCTAGAAACTGGTAAAATTTCACATGCGGCAATTATCAACAATTCTGAATATAAAAATAATATGACAATTATTTTTATTTTTTTTCCCTAAAGTTTTAAGATTAGTTTTTATTTGATATCTTAAATTTCAAAATGTTATATAGTTAGTAATTAACATTTGAGTTTGTTTTCAATTTATTCTATAGGTTTTCAAATATTACAATTTTATCATTGTGATTTGATTTTTATTTCAATTTGATCCAATATCCATACACTAAACTTTATACTTTTAAATTAGATTTTTCACTGACTATTCTATTAATGCAAAAAGAACTTAGTTTAATTAGCATGGTGTGCTATTGACTAAGAGACTAGTGATTCAAATCTTTCACCCGTTTGTACTAAAATAAAATATATTCACTTTTAGTATTTGAGTTCTCAAATAATGTTAAAATGAAAGAAGTTTTATATTTAATTTTGATGGTGGCATTTAATTAATTGTATTTTCTTCAACTCTTTTCAATTAATTAATATCCATTGACATTATACATAGAAAGAAAGTGATTATTTAATAAATAAATTGAAGTTAAAAGTATAAATCTTAAAATCTAGGAACGAAATAAAAAACAAATTTAAATCTCAATGATAAAATTGTAATATTTAGAAGTCTAGAGATTAAATCAAAACAAAACTCAAAACTTAGTAAAAAAATATATAATTTTGAAACTTAAAAACCAAAATTGAAGTTAGACCCAAAATTTAGAGATAATTATATTTTTCTCAAATAATAATAAGTTTGGAGTTGTATTGAATATAAATTAAAAAAATAAAAATAAAAATAAATCCCATGTTCATTTTAGTGTATCAACTTAAATTTCAACCTTTCCTAATCAATTCAATTTAGGACCAAGCATGGAAACTTTGTTTTAATATTATTAATATATAACTTTCACACATGTATAAGACTTTTTTAAATATAGATAGTAATATAAATTAGGAAAAATGAGGATCAAATTGATAATATCGTTATATCATCTATTTATTATCTTCTATTTTTCTATACTTATTTAGAAAGAACTACATGATAAGCCTTCTGTCATTTTTGTGTAATTTAGAGAAAAATAATTTAGATTTTGAGATGAGTTAAATAGAATCTTGTGAAAATAGTATGAATCACTAACAAATAATATAAACTGATTTGTTTAAGAAAGTTTAGGGTCTCACAATTATTCATTTAAAGGTTTAGTTGTATGGTGCAAATGGATATTTTTCTTAATAATAATTATAAAAGTTACTTTAATAGAAAAAATGATAAAATATATTGTTAAATTTCTATTTGATCCTCAGTTTTCAAACTTCATTTACCTATTTAATTTTGGTGTGGTTTTTAAATAAATTTATGGCTAAAGTTCACCTAACAATGACAAAGTAGTTAAATACATATGCTAAACTAGACATTTTTCATTTTATTTTTCAACTGTGTTAAAATTTTTATTTTATTTTCCTTTTGTTAGTACAACAACAGGATGAAGATTGAACCTCCGACCTCTTCGATCGAAAGACATACCAATACCATCGAACTAAACTCATTTTAGCTAGAATTTTTATTTTATATCTAATGACCAATTGAAAATTAAATTAAAATTTTTTATGATTGTTATGAGTAAATTTATTGAGATAGGCTAAGATCGAGAATCATAGGATTGAAGGCTTAAAAATAAAATTAAAAAAACCAAAATAAATAGCTTAGTACTGAAGGAACCCACGTCTAACCCACGACCGACCCACGTACGTCACCCATGGCCTTAAGAGACCGACCCAAGTGAGGGCAGAAATGACCAAGTTGGGTCATGCTTGGGGGCGGCCTATGTGGATCGCCCAAGATAGCCCCCTTTTTGGAATGACCTATGCGGGTTCATAACATCATTTTGCATTGGTCAATATAATGCGTCATACCTGATAGGAGATCATCCTTCCTAGTGAATAGTTGCTCTTAGGTGGAAAGTAGTTCAAACTTCCAACAAATAATGATCCATGAAGGAACCACATAGAATTGAGTGGACGAAGTACATAAGAGTCAATTATGAACGTAGATGGTGGCAACATAATTGTTAAGTAGTTGGTCAATAGATCAAGAGGAGTGCTTAACAAATAACGATTGAGGTTTTAAACAAGCAAGTTCATAAGAGAATCATTGGAGAGATTAATATTGGAGTAAGATCATGAGCAAGAAACCACCATCATAATATATAATGAGTACAACTATAATGAATTTAAGGGTAATTATAAATCAGAACATCAGTCACACAAAATTAAAATCTATACCATACCAATATTCAATGTTTTTAATTTTTGCGAGGCAATAGTACAATTTTTTCCCTAAAAATATAAATTCATTGTTAATTCATTTTTCGATATCGACAATGAACAAACATTTTACCTTTTTAATTAAAAAATATATAGAAAGTAAATTAAAATTTCAAAATAAAAAAGGATAAAAAAAAACGAAATAGAAATAGTAGTTTGAATTTCAAGAATGAAAGGAGAAAAAGAAAATAAGAGCTTATTATTATTATTTTGAAGTATAATATAGAGAAATTTGTGGTTGGTTCCGCTAGATTTGGATGACAGTTTGTACTTTAGATTAAAGTAAAAGGGTCAAAAAACGACATATGGTCCAGCAAAATGTTGTGTGTGGTCATGCGTACTCTTGACCGTCGTCGGTAATTTTATCTTTTTCTCTTCGTTAAGCTTTTGAATCTAGGATGAATTCTTCCTTTTTTTTAAAAAAAAAAAAGAAAAAAAAAAGAAAAGAATATAGAAATTTAAGATTTAATTTGTGTCAAATTAATTGGCGTGCATAATTGAGTTGGATTGAGATGATTTAATAATGTTGTAGAGCTAACATGTGTGTGAAGTCAATATACTTTTTTAAGGTATCGAGTTGAGTTGATTAAGAAAGTTTGACTTGAAGATGCAATTAAGTTAGAGGTTTCTAGTGTAGTTTTTTTTTTTTTTTTTTTTAACATAAAAGAAGTATACTTTTCTAGTGCATGTTTTTGTTTGCTTTTTTTTTTTTTAACCACTCAATTACATACCTATTACTCAATTAAAATGTCAACTTAAAAAATTTATATATATTTTATAACATTTTGCATGTAACCGTTATACTTGAAATAGATAAAATACTATTTTTTTTCATAAGATCAACAAACTTACAATATATTTTCACATTTGTGTAGTTTATCAACGGAACGTGTATAAAACATAAATGGTCCATTAATGGGTTTCAGGAGTTTTTATGACATATTATGTCAAATTGTAGGTTAGGATTTATTATGTATATATAGTAGTTGGTTTAGGGTGCATCATATATGACGTTCATAAACGTGACATAAGAAATCTGTATTACGACATTATGTCTAAAATTGAGAGTACTTGTTCGAAAAAAATGCATCTATTTGTCTTATCAAAATATGCATCTCAATTCTTTTAAAATGAAAATGTGTATGTATTACATAGGTTTTTCCTATAAAATACAGGATGTCAGCTTTTTTTTTTTTTTTTTTTTTTTTTTTTTTTTTTTTTTTTTTTTTAACTACGCATATGTTACAAGATTCTATGATGAGGACCAAGAACAATGTCTATAATGGAAAGTCACGACATATTAGACAACAAAATAATTTGATGATGTAATTACTCTCTTATGGAATAGTTTTCTTTGATGATGTGAAATCGAAAAAGAACATTGCAGCCTTTTAATGAAATGATTGTCAAGAGAGGCAATGACATATACATCGAGAAAAATGGGGACTAAACCCTATGAAATGTAAATTATCTGGTGGTAACCTAATCTAGTTTTCTCGAGATCTTAAGTTCTAGGTTTAGTAGGCAACTAGTTGGATAACTTATAATAGACGCACTAAGAAACTTATAGTTTCTTCCTATGTCTATGATGTTGTAGAACGTGTGATCTATTGATATTAAAGCTATGTTGGTATCTTGTTTTACAAGAGGAGTAATGACAAAATACTCTTAATCAATATTTCTAATGTAGAGATTTGAATTCCCTGAAGTGGAAGCAATCGAATGCCAAGTGTCTCTAATTTGCATTTTACAGGACTTGAATATACAGAGTGACAAAAACATGGATAATCAAAGAGAACTAAGCATGCCTTTCTATTGTAAAATTAGAGAGAAAAAAAAGGAAACACGAAACTAACCCTTGAAGAACCATCTTCTAGCTTTCTTTCCCGTTCACACTACAAACTCGATCTTCTCCTCACAAATGGATCAAGCATGTACACAGTAGTAAGGTTGGAATTCGAACACCATCATAATGTCTTCCTCGTTATTCTTAAGGTAAGAATCAACATAGAGGTGTGGGCATTTGTTGGTTAATTGTGGTGAAGGGAGGAGTTTTCTTGGTTGAAAGAATTACACGCAGAGAGAAAGTAAGCAAGAAGAAGATGATTCATCAAATACTCAACTTCCATCCCTTTTTGTGTTTCACGTATATGAGAGAAAGGGGGTTGAGGGAGTTATAAATAACTCCCCCCCCTCCCTTTTTTTTTAATTTTAAAAAATTCAAAAGTGATTTTTTTAATAACATATATTTAATAATTTAATATATATCATATTAAACCATATGCTATATCACATATAACATATAACCTATAGTTATATTATATCATATATAATATAAGCTATAGTCTATTATTCTCTCATATAACCTATATATCAATATGAAGCATATTCATATTAACTTTAACCTATAGTTTATATATAAATCATATTCATATAATTAATATTTGAATCATATTTAAATATTTATTTCTCTCATGAAAACTTTATATTATAATGTATCATATAAGTATAGATTGAAGCTCCAATGATACTTGATTAATTAATTAAACTCTTTAATTAAATTAATCAACCTTCATTAACTGTCGATTACTCTACTAAAGACTAATAGCTATACTCTTCGCACTATAGATATATTTCTATATTCATTGGATATAACCAATCAACAGTATATTGACCATTCATAAATTGCTCACAAGTACAACTGGATCAAAATTATCGTTTTACCTCTGTAGTTACATCTAACTTCTTAAGTACCATTGATCTCTCTAATGAACAATTAACCATAGTCCAACTATAACTAAATCCCTCTCGGGCTAGAAGAGGGTGTGGTGCCACATTGTTCAAGACCTAGAATTAGCCATTAAGGGAGAAATTTATCTACTTACTCTAACAATGGGAATATGTGAATTCCTTCTTATGTAGCTGTGATCCCAGTTCCCCAATCAGACAAATCCCCAAAATAGTAGGCATATTAAGTTGGCGAATTTGGCTACTCTCACCCATGTAGATCAAAGGACCGCTCTCATAGTTAGGAGTTCACAACTCACTCAAGGTTAAGGTCAAGTTACTTATGGTCATCTTGGTGAAATATAAGTCTATTCTAGAAATGGTGTTATAAAGAGAGACTATTCATTAAATTAGTTATTAATATATATATATATATATATTGAATTAAAATGTTTTTTTAATTCAATTAATACAGTTATCATGAGGGAGTTATGGGATAACTTCTCCTCTCCTCATTCTCTCTCGTTTAACATGAGTAGTGGTAGAGAAGTTGGTTATATACTTTAGGATATTTGTAATGCATAGTAGAATAAGAGAAAAAATCTAAAAATATATTACATTTTAAAAATATTTGTAAATATGGATGAGTTGACTAGTCAATCTTTGATTTTTTTTTAATTTCCAATTTTGCCCTCTTTTTTTATTATTTTATTTTCTTGTCTTTCTCCGATTTTTTGCTTCTTGTCTTTCTTTTTCTTTTTCTTTTTTAGTTTTTCTTTCATTTTTCCAGTTTTTGCTTCCTTTTTTCTATTTAATTTTCTTTCTTTTTCTTCAGTTTTTGCTTCTTCTCTTTCTCTTATTTTTAAAATTTTTCTTTCCTTTATTTGAATTTTTTCTTCTTTCCCTTTTTTTCACAAGAATTATGAGGCTGAGTTCCATACGCATGACTTGAAAGTATTCAATTCATCAGTGACTTAACACCAACAAGCCAATCATCAAATTTGATTATTATAACAAATAATAAATATAAATAGCAAATGAAAGTCTATCAGTGATAGCCATTGATATTTTCTATCATTGATAGCTTAATCTTTGATTATATTTTCGTAGTTAATAGCCACTTGTAGAAATCTATCATTGATAGCCAACTTAGTGAATTTAAATAATAAAGTTGAATCTCGAACTAAAATGTAAGTGGAATTCTTAGAAGTTATCATTAATAGAATGTTTATCAGTGATAGAAGCTATCATCGAAAAGAAAAGAGACTTATAAATGTTTGGGAATGACAAGAAAGGGGCAAAAAGGTGTTCAGTGGTTATGATTGATAGAAGCTGCTACTAATAGCATGTTACCAATGATAGGAGCTAATACTAATAGCATGTTATCGATGATAGAAGTTATCCGATAACACGTTATCGGTGATAGAAGCTACCACTGATAGCATGTTATCAGTGATAGAGAACTATCATTGATAGCATGATATCAGTGAGATTGTTGATAACATCTTATTAGTGATGTTATCAGTGAAAGAAGTTATCACTGATTACCACAATATGAGTGATGTTAGTGATATCGGTGATAAAACTTAAGTGATATCTATATATGAAGTTTCTTTCAAAGATGATAACCAGTTATAGAAATCTATCATTAATAGCCTTAAGTGTTAATATTTCAAGGTTGATTCTAATTGATGAAAGTCTATGAGTGATATGACTGATAGTTGCTATCAGTGATAGCCATGATAAAAGATTATTAGTGACTACTATGGTAATCAAAGTTGTTGGTCTTCTTTCAAAGTTGATCACTATTTATAAATGTACCATTGATAGCCACTGATAGCCTTAAGTAGTAATATTTCAACGTTGATTCCAATTGATGAAAGTGAATCAATGATAGCTAATAATAATTGATAGCAAATTAAAAGTTAATATTTCAAGATTGTATTAATTTTTCTAAAATTGAAAGCTATCGCTGATAGTAACTATCATCGATAGCAATTGATAGAAGCTATCAACGATAGTAGCTGATAGAACCTATCAGTGGTCATCACTGATAGCTGCTATCAGTGATAGCTTTTAATTTGAGAAAACCGGAAAGAAGTGAAAAAAAATGGTGGCTAGGCATGGTTTTTTTAGTCTTTTACCATTTTTTGATCTATATATGCAATTATTTTATCCTTGTACTATATATTCTATTATTTTGGGCTTAAATTCTATTTATGCAACTAGCCCTATACTTTATCTTCCTTTTACATTCTCGCTCAAGAAAGAGAAAAAAATATCTCTCTATGTTTTTTGCTCTCAAGAAAAACTTTACTTTTTCAAAATTAACATATTGAAGCCCACATAACTCCCAGTCGATTTTCTCCCTCGAGAATAATGAGGACTCTTCGTGGTAATGTCCTATTCTTGGAGAATTGTTGCTATGTTCATGTGTTCATGGGAAGAGTACGGGTTGTTTGTTCGTGATCGGGAAAGGATTCGTGAAGAGCTTGGTCTTCAAGGGTAAGTCCTTAATTACTTCTTCCTCTTCAACTATGAAATGCATGCTTAATTAGATTTGTGAATCCTAGTTTCCGTTCTCTGTTTAATTAGATGTTCTGTAAAATTGAAATTGGGACACGATCCTTCCGCTACGGATAGTCACTTACTCTTTCAATTGGTATCAGAGCGTGATTTGGTCCTAATTCTCATTTTCGAACTGGTTATGGTGGGGTTTTTTTTTTATTTTGGATTAATAAATGTTGGACGTGATTTTGCACATTTAGATGTTTTCAGGATTATCTTTTTAGAATTTTGCTATTTTTATTATTCGATATGTAAGGGCTCATTGTTTTTGGGCGTAATTTTAATGCTATCAAGTCTGTAATTCATGTCTGAGTCATTCGTTAGCTTTTTTCAGCTTCAATTTGGTGGAAATGGAGCAAGACTAAAGTTTTTTGACTGATCGGACGAGGCAGAGCAACCTTTCTACCTTAGAGCTTAAGGCTGAAGCATAATTACGCTCGCCTTACGCTGCAAGGTAAATGACGTATCATTGCTACCCTCCAACTGCAATGTTGCTATGATGCGCATAGCGTCCCAATGTTGCAAGGTAGTGGTAGCGTTACGCTATGACAAGTAAGAGCCAGTGTAACAACGCTACTGTCGAGTGTCGTTATGCTCCGAACGTGAGGCGCGAGTGCAGAGACCTGTCCAAACCGGTGGTTCGAGCTTCCCAGGCGGTTCAAGCAGTAGTTTTATTTGTAATAATTAGTATTTTGTTGTATTTTCATTAATTTAATTAATATAAAGTGTTGTATTAATTTAATTAATATTTTAGGAAGCCAATCTCGATCCAAATGTTGCTTTTAATTATGCATGTGATGTATGGTTATTTTTTAAAAAATAAGTCATTTTGTATGTGTCACACCCTCTTCGAGCTCACCTCTTGAACTCGAAAGAAGGCGTGAGGACAATAGATACCACCCTTTAGTGATATCCTATTGTCCATCCCGTGCTCATTTTAATTCATCTTACCAATAATAAGAAAAAAAACTATAAGTATAACTTATTTGAAAATCATTTTATACATCTTGTAAGTCTTTTACAAACATTTGCCCAACCTTTTTACAAATAAAACAATTAACATTCTTGCTTGTGGTAGACCTCGTTTTCTCACAACAAACTAGAATCTTCTGTTACCTATGAAGGAAAACATAAAAGAAAAGAGTGAGCTTAAAGCTTAGAGAGTGATAAACATCTTACAGAGTCTCTTTCAACCTTTACAGCCAAAAAGCTCAATCATATAAAACTAGCGAGGTTACTACTCAAACCTAAGCTCGAATGAGTCCACCTCTGTCCTACCTGCCTTTGAGGTGATATATCAACATGTCGACCATAGGTGACATGACCTCAATCCTGAGTGTTTTGGGAACTCTTGCCTTTGAGGGCGGTTCTTTGATTAGTATGGGTGAGAATGGCTAGATTGCCAACTCAACATGCCTACCTTTGTAGGGATTTGTCTGATTTGGAAGCTGGGAACTCAGTTACACAAAATAGAATTCACTCCTTCCCCGATACAGGGGTAAGTAGATAGATTGCTCCCTTAAGGGCTGATTCCGGGTCTTGAATATAGTGGCCACAGCTTCTCTTTGGAAGGGAGGACTTAGTCATAGTAGAACTATGGCTTATGCTCATTAGAAGGATCAGCGACACTTAAGGAGTTAGATGTAACTACAGGGGCATGACGATTATTGACCCAACTATATTTATGAGCGTGTGAAGGGTTATCACACTGTTGATTGGTTGACATGGACACAAAATATATCTGTAGTAAGGAGAATGCAACTGTCGGTCTTTAGTGGACTGCTTAGCAGTTAATGGATGGTGGATCCCGTGGCTAAAGAGTTTAGTCAGTTATTCATGTACTGTTGGAGCTTCAAGCTATAAGTCCATAAGGTCCCCTTGGTAGCTCAATGGATTCAAGTTGAGAATCAGTTCTTGGTGTTGATTTGAAATGTTCAAATTGACAAGAGGAAATTTGATTATATATGATATGATCGGTGTCATGTATGAGATACATTAAGTGGAGGATTAATGTTAATGAGATTTACATTAAGTACCATACAATAGAAAACAAACTATGGTTTATATGTTTCATGAGATGAAATATTAAAACTATATGTTATAAATATAATATGGTAAGTTTGTTATCATATATATTTATAATAATATTAATTATTGGATAATTATCACTTTTTCTCTAATAACCAATTGAGTGGGAAGTTATTGTGGTTTCATGGTAACCGTGAGACAAAAGAAAAAATGTTTTCCTAAATTTGGTAAGGTTTTTGTAAGAGTTACTATTCTTGACAAGTACTCGTGTAAAGACTATGAAGTGAATTGGATTCACTAAACAATAGCTAAAGAGAGACTAAACAATCATGGAGTGACACTACATGATAGTTCATCTCAGCTAGTTGTCTTCTAAACGATCATGGGGCTTTTGCTATACAATAGCTTGCCTTCTTCTAGATGATTGGGCATTCGTCTATATGATAGACTTTTGTCATCTTCTGCTTGCTCAATCATTTACACGATTGTTACTCCTCCGGTCTCTTCCTCTAACCAAGTCCACACAGAGCCCCTTCTGGGTTCTCACATCGAGAATACCAAGGTAGCCATTGTGGTGGTATCTTACTTAACTCGACTGAGTCGAGGTTTTGGAGGTCGTTCGTTGGGTTCGTGATCTTGGAGTTTGTTGAGTTCAAGTTTGCTGTTGATCATGTTGTGTTGCAGTCACCGTGTTCGAGCATTCATGTGTTGCAGTCTTGGAGATTGAACGAGCATTCGTGATCGAAGGGAGTTTGAAGATGAATCTTCAAAAGTATGATGTTCTATCCCTTGATCTTATTGTAAAGCGTGTTATAATTTCGTATTGTGCATGACCGATTAGTTTCGTTTCTTGACTGTAATTGTGTATGTTCAAATACGAATGAAATTTGGAATGATCATTTTGCTGCTCATAGAATCCTCATGTTTGATTTCCTTCACTTATATGCGTCTACCTCACCCTAGGCTTGGCCAAGACTTCCTTTGGTTGAGCCATGTACCCTATTTTTCCATTAATCTGACCTTGTTCTCCAAGTTTTCTCACACCAACGCATGTAACCTAGGTTGGGTGCATGGTTACTTCAACAACTAACCTCCATGCATCCAATACCTCCTCCATGTGTCCATGATGCTATTTCCAATGCATGCTCACATAAGTTTGGACGTATGATTCCTCAACTTAGCCCCCAACTCATCCCATAGTCTCACAATTAGGGTTTTGCGTCCAAGACATGTGTCCAAGTTTCTTTGGTATGCGTTTACCTAGGGTTTTGGGCTTTCTTTGAATAACTCTTTTCCAATGGTTTATCTTATGCTTCCATCTTACTCTTCCTAAAGTCTTAATGGAATGCATAAGTCCTCCCATGTGCCCATCATCCCTCTATGCGCCAACCCTTCTTTTTCTTCCCTCTTTCTTAGCTTCTATTTACTCATAGTCTATGTTCCAACCTCAAAGACACAACCATTTTCTCTCTAAGCATGCATCCACATGACCCTTATTGCTCCCAAGGCTCCACCTATGCGTCCAACCCTTCCCTTTTAGGGTTTTTCCTCTTGTGATGCCCTATGTTCTCCAACACTTAATCAATTTCCCTTCTTCTAAGTGTCCTATGCATCCACAAGCCTTCCCTATGCGTCCATTCAACTTCCCTTTGTGTCCATGAGGTTCTCCTATGCGTCAATCTAGGGTTCAATGCATGGTTCACTTCAATTTCCCTCATAGCGTAGCTTCCTTCATCCCCTAAATATCCAAGGTTATCCAAAACTCCCATTAAGATGCATTAATTAAGCTCCTATGCGTCCAAGGACTTCATCTACTCCCATGCTATGAACTTAATTCTTACTCTCATAGCATAGTTTAGACGCTTAGTCAAAATTTTCGCTCCAAACATCCTAGGCCTTCAACACTTAGAAAGTTTCCTTCCTCCATAGTTTAGAGACTTAGCCAAACTTCTCATTCCAAGGCTTTCACTCCAAGCTACTATTACTTATAAAGGAATCCTATAAAGATGAGGGTGTTATAGTTATGTTATATAGACAAATCCCACCATAGGATAAACATTTATTCATGCATCATTTTAATATAAATATTATATTATAAAGTTGTATGATTCATTAAGCATGCTCATGCATCATATTGTATAAATGTTATAAAGTATGATTGCATGCATAAATTGAAGGAACTCTAATTATAGAGGACCTTTGAGCAAAAGCGGATCGTTTCAAACTCCATTGTTAAAGAACTCAAATATTTACAATCATACAGAAACGATTATGCATTAATCATAAATTACAGCATGCTTCGAAACAAATATAAAGGATAAGAGAGACGATACCTTTGAAGAACTCTTTCTTCACGTATTTCACTCGATCAAACTCGAACGCAATGATCAAGAACTCGAACTCGATCTCCCTCAAACACCAGCAACAAGTATAATTCAATCCTCGAACAGATGGATACTACCACAAGATTACTTTGGTATTCTCGGTGTGAGAATTCAGGAGTTGTGAGTTCTGGTTGATTTTGGATAGAGGGATGAATTAGAGTAGACAACTAAGTATGCGATGACACAATCGTGTAGTAAATGAAGTCTTTGCATAGACTTGACGCTCGATCGTTTAGTAAACGAGTACTATCGTATAGTAAACTTGATCTTATTGTTTAGACACTCGATAGTGAATTTGATCAGTTGTGTAGTCGTTCACTAAGATTTTTGAAATCAAATCTCTTTTTTATCTCAATTTGCCATAAAATCGTGTTTAACCACCCACTAAGATCAGTTATTGAGAAAAAGAAATATCAATTATCATATAATTAATAAATTATAAATAAATACAATAACTAACTTATCATATTATATTTATAACCTATAGTTTTAATATTGCATCATATGCAACATATAAACCATAGTTCTTTTTCTATTTCATGGAAATTAATATAAATCATATTTATATTAACTCCTCTAATCAAATAATAATGTATCAAATACATCATATCAATTATATCATATATAATTGAATTAATTTAATTATATCATATATAATCAAATTCCCACTTTTTAATTTGAACATTTCAAACTAACCCAAAAACTGATTCTTAACTTGAATCCATTAAGCTACCATGAGGACCTTATGGTCCTGTAGCTTGAAACTCCAACGGTACGTGAATAACTGACTAAACTCTTTAATCACGATATCCACTATCCGTTAACTGTCGGGCACTCTGATGCGTTATGTTATGTGATGAAATAATGGTAAAGAATGCGTTGGTGGAAAATGTGTTGAGCATGCAAGTTTTCTCAGTAAGATCCAAGTATAAATCCTACTAAGTTGCTTGGTAAGCCCAGGGTCGAACTCAGGGACTAAGGAAAAAAATATGCGATGGTTATTTTTAGATCACTTTGCAGTAACAAATAAATCAAGTGATTGGTTGGTTTGTTGTTTACAGTATAAAATATATGCGGCGGAGTTAAGAAAAGAGTTAATAATACGAAAGATGCGATGAATATGCGGGGGAACGGGTTGAGAAGGGGTTTAGCTAACACTTCCTAGGATTGCATTTATTGTTATGCGATCATGCTACATACATACAACAGCAAATCATCTCTCAATGCAAGTGCTACGGCTTCTAGTTTTAGAACGCATTCGATATATACGATGATGTCTATAAGACTTACACATAAGCCTCTATTCTTGTCTATGTGATGATGATTGACACACACACATACAAGGCGACTGCATACTACCATAACCTATCTCTAGGGTGAATGCGATGCATGTTGGCAAACAAAGCTTATCTCTAAGTCCCTATCTCTTGCTTATGCAAATCTAATCTTGCTCTCTCGAGTCTAGATTCTAACCTAGCTCTCTCAAGTCTTAGGTTCTTTCTTTAGACTCTCTCTTAAGTAGCTCTAAAGAGGTGTTGGGCACAACATAAGACAAAATGATCCCATGCAATGAAGATCCTAGGTCATGTTAGCTAAGTACTTTTCAACCCATTCGATAGATTTAGCTACTCATGCGTGTTTTAAAGAGAGTGAACAGATGTAGATAAGTAAGTTCCATTTTATAGATATATAATCGAAGTACAGAATGATAATGCAGAATAAGAATAAAGAGCTTGGTAGCAATTTCTTGCTTCCCAGGGCTTTTACACTATTCTTCTCTACTATGCTCAAAAGATATTCTTGCTCTCGCAAGAGTTGACCCTCTCTCTCTCTTTCCACGCTTTATGGGTTCTCTCTCTCGAGCTGACCAGGACGATCTTCCGACATCTTTTCCTTTCTCTCGCTTCCGCCTTTTAAGTATAAAAAAAACTAAGAATAAGAACTCTAAGACTGGGCAAACTAACTGACTAAACGAACTCCTTCACTAAAGATGACCCTCGGTATTTATAGAGCTTCAGGGTGAGAAGCTCCTTCTCTCTTATGATTGTATTGATGAAATGACTTTAATTCTCTATCTGATGCGCCGAATAATTGTCACTGAAAAGTTGAGTGTACTTACTACAGTAGGTCGTTAACGTTTTGTTAACTTAATTCGAAATCGACTGTCATTAGCTTTCTGTCCTATCATGATTTATTAAGCTTTCACCCAGATGCGCCCACCTTGATGCGCCTGCTCTATGCGGCCACCTTCTCGAGCAGATTTTTGAACGCAAACGATCGCATAGCCTTGCGGTCGCAATCTCTTATCCGTTCGGACGTTAATTTCTTCGGATCGCATTTCTGCCTTGCGTCAACGCATTTTCCTGCATAAAATACATAAGTTAGCTGTTTTAATGCGATGGATGCATGCGATCGCAATGTTGTGAATTTAGTGCTTTGGGACGCAATATTGTATATTTTTACCATCACAATCCTGCATTGTTTTATAACTTAGCGCTGTAATAATGTGCATTTCTGCCCGTTATCACACTCCACTAAAGACAGACAGTTGAACTCTTTACATTACAGATATATTTCTGTGTCCATTGGATATAACCAATCAACAGTGCGATGACCCTTCACAAATTGCTTGTAAGTACAGCTAGGCCAAATTACCGTTTTGCTCCTGTAGTTATATCTAACTCCTTAAGTACCATTGATTCCTCTAATGAACAATAAATCATAGTCCCACTATGACTTAGCCCTCTCTTACCAAGAGAGGGTGTGGCTACTATGTTTAAGACCCGAAATCAATCCTTAAGGGAGCAATTTATCTACTTACCCCTGCATTGGGGAATGAGTGAATTTCATCTTGTGAAGCTAAGTTCTCAGCTCCCCAATCAGAAGAATCCCCAAAATGGTAGGCTTGTTGAGTTGGCAATCTAGCCATTCTCACCCATACAAATCAAAGGACCGCCTTCATGAGCAGGAGTTCACAACTCACTCAAGAATCAGGTCATGTTACCTATGGTCATCCTAGTGAAATGTAAGTCTCTATTATTAACGATGTTATATAAGAAGACTAATCATTTCATGGTCCGGTCTTATACAAACTCTTTGTTAGGATACCCCTGCTCGCATTTCTCTACATGAATGATCAGGATCAGATTATTTGTAGCACTTTACAACATTTATAACATCTACAAAGCGGGCCGTATCCATAATGTCTCTAGGATAAGGTACCCAACCATATCCATCTACTACAAACCATTTAGATTATTATTTAAACCAAATCCACCTGTATGTCTCTACATACTTGTTTAAATTTACATAAAATAACCTTGGATCTTAGTTTATTGGATTTAGTAAATGCTTATAAAATAACACTTATTTTATTAAAACAATATGTTTATACAGAGTTTACAAACTATGAGATTACAAGGAGATTTAGGACACTATTCCCAACATAAATAACATTTTCATGCATCATTTATATTATAAATGTTATAATATATATTTTAGGTGTATGGATATATGCTGTTTATTTTTCATTACCTTTTTATATAATTTTTATGTATGTAACGTAATAAAAAAGGAAATGCATGATGCATGACACCATTTTAGTAAATTGTAATTGTTATAATTTTAAAGTATGTCGTTAGATGCATGGTTAGGTTTTAATTGTTTTATTTAATCTTTATAGTTGTTATAAATTAAATGAAATTAGAATTAAAATCTATACTAAAGAGTTGCATGTAAACATAGATTAAATCGGTTTTAAATAGTTTAAAATTGGTTTCACATTAGACCTATGTTCATAAGGTTTCTAATATGATTAGAAACAAGTTTAATCTTTTAATTTTATTTAATAGGATTAAATTCTATTTAAATAAAAGATTAAATTTATAACAAATTTATCTATAAGGGACCTTTATCTTAGGACAGTTCTGTCTAGGCTAGAGTATTTAAGTTGACGGAAACGGAATACCTCTACCTGGAAACTGACCTAGAAGATGAATTAGATAAATTTGTTATAAGTATGCACTAAGTGATTTATGTTTATTAAAGTATTTAATGAACATAAATCAGCGTTGTTAACTATCCAACGTAAATTTTACATTGGGCAAATTAACAAACACTTAGCAAAAATTATTAGCTGAATTTTTCTAAGTTAATCAACCCTAGGTGGAACACTCAATGGGAGGAAAATATTGTATATAATACTTCAATTTCTTTTCACGTCATACCGTGAGATCTATGTTTGACCTCAAGGCACCATTGCTTGTGTCCCCCTATGGATAGTATTTGCATAGGTCAATAACAAGGTGAATGGAGAGAGTGTTTATTGTAAGTGAGGGATGTATGTCAACACATCCCATGGTCACCTTCATTAGTTTGCGATAAACTTTCATGCTCGGCTCGAGACACCTTTGCTTGTATCCCCCTACGAATGGTGTTTGCATGAATTTTTACTCAAACTCCAGAAATGAATAGGATTGCTTTAGTTTTTGCCCCAATCGATTTTTTCCTACGGTTGACTCATTGGGACGGAGCTCTAGAATCTAAAATGAGGGGGCTATACTTATAAGAAAATGTTAAGTGAGTTAAAAATTTCTGAATCAAACAATGATGACTAATAATTATAAGAATAAGAGTTATTCTGGTGTAATTATTAGTTGAGATTGTCTCAATTCAGTGAAGGGATAATTGCTCACCCTACGGTGGCTTTTTTCCTGACTCACTGAAGCATCATTGAAAAATAGATATCACATAGGGTGCATTAGATTTTTGCTAAATTGATTGGTTGTTCAATTGGGTAATGCATGTATAACTAATATAAATAAATTATATGGTTTCAACAATTTCATTATGACGAACGCTACTCTTAACCTTCTTTCCGCTGATAAACTTAACGACCCTAATTACACGAGTTGGAAAAATACTATTAATATTGTGTTAATAGTTGATGACTTGCGATTCGTCCTAGTTGAGGAATGTCCTCAAGTCCCAACTGCCAATGCAGCCCAAAATATCCGGGAAGCTGAAAACGGGCAGAAATGCACGTTATGACAGCGCAAATAAGTAAAACAATGAGGGAATGCGATGGTAAAAATATTCAAAATCATGTCCAAAAGTGTTAAACTAAGAATATCGTGATCGCATGCACCCATCGCAGAAAAGCAGCTAATTTATTTATTTTGTGTAGGAAAAATGCGTTGGCGCAAAGCAAATTGTGATACAAGGAATTCGGCGACTACACACATTAAAAGATTGCAACCGCAAAGCCATGCGATCGTATGCGCTTGCGAGAATTTGCTCAAGAAGGTGGCCGCATAAAGACGGCACATCAAGGTGAAAGCATAATAAATCATGATGGGATGGAAAGCTGATGACGATCGAATCCGAATTTAGTTGACAAGTCGTTAATGACACACTGTAGTGAGTACATTCAACTTTTCGGTAACCATTAATCGGCGCATCAGATAGAAGATTTAATGACCTCCCATATTGCAATCATTAGAGAGAAAATATTCTTCACCGTGAGTTCTATAAATACTGAAGGCCACCATTGATAGAGAAGTTTGCCATACAAAAGATAGATCATACACCATCGATAGCCGTTAGTCTGTTGTTATTCTTATACAGAAGATAGATTATACACCATCGATAGCCATTAGTCTGTAGTTATTCTTATACTTAGAGGCGAAGGCGAGCGAAGAAGACGCTGAGAGATCACTCCTGGATAGATTGAAAAACTTCCAGGAGGTGCTATAAATGGAGAGAGGGCCGACACTTGCGAAAGCAAGGATATTCTTCTGGGCAGAGTAGAGTAAAAAGACAGTGTAAAAGCCACGGGAAGCAAGACATTACTACCGGGCTTCTTATCCCTACTTTTCATTGTGTTTTGTATTCTGACTTTATTTATAAAATGGAATTCTCATCTCAACATCTGTTCAATCTCCTCATATTTTGCATGAGTAGCTAAATTTTCGAATGGGTTGAGAATCACTTAGCTAGCATGACCTAAGATCTTCACTTTATGCGATCATTTTGTCTTATGTGTGCGTCAGTCACCCTTTAGAGATACTTGAGAGAGTAGTCTAAAGAAAGAACCTAGACTTGAGAGAGTCAGGTTAGAATCTAGGCTTGAGAGAGTCAGATTAAAACCACATAAGCAAGAGATAGAAACTTAGACATAAGTTCTGTATGTTATTATGCATCGTATGCACCCTAGAAATAGGATATGATAGTATGCGGTCACCTTGTGTATGTGTATATCATTCATCATTGCATAGACAAGAATAGAGGCTTAGATATAAGTCCTATCGACATTATCGTATACATCACATGCGTCCTAGAAATAGGAACTATGGCATTTACACAGAGAGATGACATGCCGTTGTGTGTGTGTAGCATGATCGCATAATTTGAATGCAATCTTAGGAAGTGTTAGCTAAATCCCTTCTTAACCCGTTCACCGCATACTCATTGTAACTTTCGATTTCATCAACTCTTTACTCAAATCCGTCGCATAGGACATATACTTAAAATAAATACCAACCAATTTATTTGTTTTTGCCACCGTAAAGGAATCAAAGATTTACTGCCGCATAGTAACTCAGTAGTCCCTATGTTCGACCCTGGACTTACCAGGAAACCTAGTGAGATTTATACTTGAGTTTTACTAGGAAAACTTGCATGTGCAACGCATAACTCATCACAGCAATTTCATACCATTATTTCATCACATTTACAACACATCAGAAGCATATGAGTGATGGGTCAAAGTGAATGAAAAGGCCCGAGCGTATATCTTGGCCAACATATATGAAGTTTGGCCAAGAAGCATGAGCTTTTGCTTATAGCCTGTGAGATCATGGAATCCTTGAGGGGAATGTTTGGACAACCATCCAAATAACTCTGGCATTGACGCTTTAAAATACATCTTCAATGTCCAAATGAAAGAAGGGGGCTCAGTATGTGAACATTTTCTGATCATGATGGTTCACTTTAACGTGGTAGAAATGAACGGGTCTATCATCGATGAAGCTAGTCGGGTTAGCTTCATTTTGGAAAGTCTACCAGAGAGTTTCCTCCAGTTCCGTAGCAATGCTGTCATGAACAAGCTTGACTACAACCTGACCACCCTACTCAATGAGCTGCAGACATACCAGTCCTTGATGAAAGTCAAGGAATAGAAAGGTGAGGCAAATGTTGCCTCTGAAGGAACTTGGGTGAGGAGAACCTTGAGCGGAAGTGGATCGACCAAATTCCATTAATTATCAAATACAAAATTTAGAGTAAACATACAAGAGATATGCATTTAAAAAATAAATTACAGCATGCTTTAACAAGAAAAATAGGTTTCAAGAAACTTTACATTTGAAGAACTCTTTCTTCAAGGAATCCCTCATACGAGCCACGTACGGAACTTCTTCCTCGCGGATCTCCTACTTCACGCACCGATACCACCAGTCGAGAACCCACCGTATTCTCTGTTGGGATTAAAGGATTCAAGTAGGAGTTGTGGGCTTTGCTAGAATCCTTGGAAGAGGGAAGGAGATGGAGAGGATGAGAAGGAAGTTTCTTCAGAGAACCTTTATTTTTCAGAGAACTCTTCTCTGTGTGAATTGAGGAAGAAGATGATTTCCTTCAACCAACTTGAATCCCACGTTAGTCATTGAGAGAATAAGGGGAGGGAGTTATAACTCCTTCCCTTTTTATCAATTTCAAATAAATTAATAAAGTAGAATATATATATATAATAACTACTTTATTATATATAAACATTATATGTTATATCTATAGTTGTATATTGCATTAAATACGACATAAACTATAGATTTTATTCTTTCTCAACTATACATGGCATTTAATATAAATCACATTTATATTAAATCTATTTATATGAATCTCATCTATATAAATGATATTTGGATCATATCCAAATATTTAATTCCTCTCAATATAAATCATATTTATATTTAATCACATGAATCTCATTCATATAATTGATATTTGAATCATATTCAAATTTCTCTCATATATAATGTATCAAATACATTATAATTAATTATTTCATATATAATTAATTCCCTCAATTAATTTGAACACTTCAAATTAATCTAAAGATTAAATCCCCGTTGAGCTACACTGAGGACCTTATGGACCTGTAGATTAAAGCTCCAACGGTACTCGGATAATTAATTAAACTCTTTAATTAAATTACCCAACTTCTGTTAACTGCTGGTCACTCCACTAAAGATCGACAACTGCACTCTTTGCACCACAGGTAAATCTATGTCCATTGGATATAATCAATCAACAGCACGATGACCCTTCATCTAGGAATATATTAGCATGCAGTGGAAGCAACAAGGTTTCAAGCAATACTTTTGTAGAACTTCTTAAATCTCGATTCTCAATTGCAAATCTTCTCCAAATCTCGCTGTGAACCACCTCAAGATCTTCCCCGCTATTCTCTTGGAGCTTTTGATTGAGTTGTGGGACTCAAAATAAGCTTGAATGAAGGGAACTTGGAGAAGAACTCACTGCAACAACCCACTTGAAGAACAACTTCTTCAACTCGAATTTTTCAGCAAAAATTCAGTTGATGCATGCTCAATTCCACTTCAATCTTCTCTATTTATTTCAGGACTTTCATGCAAAGAAGATGACTACATGAGATGCAGCTCATGCTTGGAGATTTGAAGCTTAAATGAAGTGGGTTTTGTGTGAGCTAGTTCATGATAGTGGAGAAATCCCATTTCTCAAATTTGTGTTTTTTATATTTTTCAAATATCAAATTGATTTCAAAAATCCATTTTGATTTGAAAATTGAAAACTTTATTAATTTTATAAAAATTAATTTCACAAATTAATTTTCTAAATAAAATTAATAAATAATTAATTAAACAATTTAATTAATTATAATTAAATATATCAAATATTAAACTAATTTTACACAAATTCCACCTTCATGAATTTAATATTCAAATCATATTTAAATATTAATATCAACGCTGCAAGATAGAAACGTTGGGCTGCAGTCGCAGTGTTGCAATGCTCCGAAGATGGACAGAGTAGTTACGGCGCATGCGGGACATCCTTTGGCTGCATTTGTTTTTACCTATAAGACCTGACCACGATGTGTTAACGTCTCGTTATATAACACTGTTCATGACAAAGACTTAACTTCACTAGGATGACCATAGGTAACATGACCTCAATCCTAAGTGAGTTAGGAACTCCTGCCATTGAGGGCGGTCCTTTAATTTGCATGGGTGCGAATGGCCATGTCGCCGACTCAAACCAACTACTTTGGGGATTTGTCTGATTTGGGAGCTGGGAACGCAACTACACAAGATGGAATTCACTCATTCTCCGAAGCAGGGGTAAGTAGATAGATTACTCCCTTAAGGACTGATCTCGAGGCTTGAACGATGTGGCGCCACACACCTTCTCTTGGCCAAAGGTGTTCACACATAGTTGGACTATGTTGTATTGTTCATTAGAGGAATTAGTGGTACTTAAAGAGTGAGATGTAACTACAGGGGAAAATGGTAAATTGGCCCAGCTGTACTTACGAGCATCTGTAAAAGGTTATTGTACTCATGATTGGTTATATCCGATGGACACAGAAATATATCTATGATAAGAAGAGTTCAGTTGTCGATCTTTAGTAGAATGCCTGGCAGTTAACGGATGGTGGATCTCATGGCTAAAGTGTTTAGTCAGCTATTCATGTATTATTGGATCTTCGAGCCATAGGTTCATAAGATCCCCTTGGTAGCTTGGATACAAGTTGAGAACAGTTTTTGGGTCAGTTTGAAATGTTCAAATTGACAAGAGGGAGTTCGATTATATATGATATAATTGAACTAGTTAATTATACATGATATGATTGACTAAATGTATGAGATATATTTATTTGGAGGAAATTTGGATATAAATATGATTTATATCAAGTAGAGAAGAAAACACTATGGTTGATATATGATATTAAACTATAGGTTATGAATATAATATGATTATATTAATTATTTTATTATTTGGCAATTATGGAATAATTAGTCACTGTTTCTCCGAAATCGTTTGAAAGTGGGATGTTCAATTCGGTTTTTTAACTGAATAATAAAATGATTTTTTTTTTTTTCATTTTGAGAGCCTAGACAATAGGGCATCACATTTACTAAACGATCGTACACCCACGCTCACATTCTCTAAACGATTATTTACCATTTCCTAGACGATTGCTTAGCGCCTGAGCTGATCTAAACGATTGTATAGACGATCGCCTAGCTTTTACTACAAAATCGTGTACCTTGCCTAAACGATTAAGCACCCAACTATATGATAGTCTTTTACTTCTCCCACTTGCTTGATCTTTTGTACATGACAGTATTTCCTCCTCACCTCTACCAAATTCGAACAAAGCCCACCTCTTGGATTCTCATTCCAAGAATACTGAGGGCTCCAAGTGGTAGTGTCGTCCCCGTTGCCTGTGAAGGAACTCTTCACGAAGAGCATCCATGAGCGCATTCAAATCTTTTCGATTTCACCGTGATCGAAATACAACATATACATTCTAACATATAGTTATGCAAAATTACACTAATTAAAGGTATGCTTCGAACAATAAAAATACGAAGGGAAAAAGTTCTCATACGAGTTGAAGACCCTCTTCAAGCTTTAGAACTCAGATGCAGCAGAAGAACCTCCACCCGTACTCTATCGCCTAGCAAATGCATCAACTGCAGTAGCACGATCAGTCACGAACAAGTGAATGCAACGGGGACGACACCACCAACAGAAGCCCTTGGTATTCTCGGAGTGAGAATCCAAAGTGTGGTCTTTGGTGAATTTGGTAGAGGTTGGAGAAAGAACTAATCATGTAGACGATAAACAAGTGGGAGAAGAGGAAGCTATCGTATAGCTAAGTGCTTATCGTTTAGAAGAAGCTACACGATCGTGTAGGTTTTACTAAGCGATTGTGTATTAAAAGGTGGATGATCGTTTAGAAAACATGGCACACTATGCGATCGTTTAGGAACTAGTGTGCGATCATTTAGGCGCGAGATGTGCGATCGTTTTGGCGCGACTATGCGATCGTTTACGTTCACACACCGATGCCAATTTTTCCAAACCTTTGTAAAATGAAACTAATTTTAATTTTTATTCTTCGATTACCATAAACGAAGCAGCTGCTCCCACTAATGCACGTCCAAGAAAAATTTTAGGTCAATTATCATATAATTAACAAATTTAATAATTAATAAATATAATCATATTATATTCTTACCTTATAGTTTGATATCACATATCTAATATAATAATTTCTCCTCCACATGATATAAATCATATCTATATCTGATTTCCTCCAAAATAATGTATCTCATATATTTAATCAATTATATCATATATAATCAACTAGTTCAATTATATCATATATAATCGAGTCCCTCCCATTTTTTAATTTTCAAAAGTTCAAAATTAAATTTATTTTTAATAATAACATATAGTAACTAATTTAATATATATGATATTAAACCATGCATCATATCACATATAACATATAAGCTATAGTTTATATTATATCCCATATAATATAACCTATAGTTTCTTATTCTCTCATATAACTTATAGTATTAATATGAATCATATTCATATTAATTTTAACCTATAGTTTTTATGTGAATCATATTCATATGATTAATATTTGAATCATATTCAAATATTTATTTCTCTCACTAAAATTTTATATTATGATGTATCATATATATTATATTAATTGTATCTTATACAATTAATTTTCTTTAATTAATTTGAACATTTTAAATTAATCCAAAATCAATTTGATTCTCATAAGTCTTTATTAAGCTAACAAAGAGACCTCATGGACCTATAGATTGAAGTTTCAATGATATTTGATTAATTAATTAAACTCTTTAATTAAATTAATCAACCTTCATTAACTATGAGTCACTCCATTAAAGACCGACAACTACACTCTTTATACTATAAATATATTTTTGTGTCCATTGGATATAACCCATCAACAATGCGTTGACCCTTCATAAATTGTTTGTAAGTGCAGCAGGGTCAAAATTATCATTTTACCCCTATAGTTACATCTAACTCTTTAAGTACCATTGATCCCTCTAGTGAACAACTAGTCATAGTCCAACTATAATTGAACCCCTCTCGGGCCAGGAGAGTGTTGGAGTTGATGTCCTAAATCTCGTGGGTCCTGTAATATACAAACATTTTATTTATTTAATAATGTTAGAGTTAGAAAACATGCAACGAAAGAAAAACGAATCATTAAGCATTCTAATTCATTAATTTTGGCTTTAAATTAAGCATGCTCATAAACTAACAAGACGGTTTCATGACATACCTTTGAAGAAACACTTGAATCTTGTATCTCAGCTGCAAATCTTCTCCAAATCAACTTATGAACCACCACAAGGGCTTCCCTACTATCTTCTAGGTACCTTGGATTGAGTTGTGGGACTCAAAATAAGCTTGAATTAAGGGAAAAGGGAGAGGAGAGATTTATGGTTTTCCAGCTAAAAACCTATCTTCAACCTTTGAAGATTTTCAGCTTAATCCACCCAAATACTAAAGAGAAACACAACATGAGGAGTTGCTTGAGCGGAAGCGGATCGTCCAAATTCTATTGTGATTGAACACACACATTTACAACCATACAAGAAGATTATGCAATCAAAGTAAATTATAACATGCTTTACAAATAAGACAAAGATTGAGAGATTATAGCTTTGAAGAACCGTTCTTCAAGTAATCTCTCGATCTAACTTGTTTACGAACGCTTTGAACAAGTCATGAACACTCCTCTCGAACAAGCAACAAACAACAACTTGATCCTCGAACCAATAGGGACACTACCACTCGAATTCTTCAGTATGCTCAGGGTGAGAACCTGGGAGTGGTAGGCTCTGACTATTTTGGTTAAGAGGATATTTGTGAGTTTGGAGGAGGAAGACGATTGAAGAAGCACTATCACATAGGAACTTCTCGATTGTTGAGGCTATCGCATAGCAAAACTTTCTATCGCATAGACAAAGAGAGCCTATCGTATATCCTCTGAGTTTTTTGTGTAGACTATCGTATAGTCTCTCCTTTCCGATCTTTTGTGTGTTAACTTCTCAGTTGTAAAATGAAAAACTCTTTTTCATTTAATTCAAATTGCCATAAAATTTTCATAACCGGCTAAGGTAGTTCTTAAGAAAAAAGAAATTATTATTTTAAATAATAAATAATATAAATAAATATGATAACCAACTTATCATATTATATTTATAACCTATAGTTTTAATATTGCATCACATACAATATAAACTATAGTTTTTTTTTCTCTATTTTATGGCATTTAATATAAATCATATTTATATTGAATCAACATTTATTTGAATCTCATTCAAATATTTATTCTTCCAATTAATGTATCAAATACATTATATCAATTATATCATATATAATTGAATTAATTGAATTATATCATATATAATTAAATTCTCTCTTATTAATTTGAACAACTCAAATTAACCCAAAAATTAATTCTCAACATAATCCTTTTGAGCTACCAATGGGACCTTATGGACATGTAACTTGAAGCTCCAACAATACATGAATAAATAATTAAACTCTTTAATTACATTATCCACCATCCGTTAACTATCGGGCACTCCATTAAAGATTGACAGTTGCACTCTTCGCACTACAGATATATTTTTGTGTCCAATGGATATAACCAATCAACAGTGCGATGACTATTAAAAAATTGCTCGTAAGTGCAACTGGGCCAAATTACCATTTTGTTCTTGTAGTCACATCTAACTCCTTAAGTACCACTGATTCCTCTAATGAATAATGAGTCATAGTCCTATTATGACTGAGTCCTCTCTGGCCAAGAAAGGGTGTGGCCACTATGTTCAAGACCCGGAGTGAGCCCTTAAGGCAGCAATTTATCTACTTGCCCTACATCAGGGAATGAGTGAATTCCGTCTTGTGAAACTGAGTTCCTAGCTCCCCAATCAGACGAATCCCTAAAATGGTAGGCTTGTTGAGTTGGAAATTTGGCCACTCTCACCCATACAAATCAAAGGACCGCCCGTAATATGTGAAAGTATCAACGTAATTTCATAGAGTCATTCGGGGAGTTCACAACTCATTCAAGATTCAGGTCATGTCACCTATGGTCATTCTAGTGAAATGTAAGTCTCTATTATCAAAGGTGTTATATAAAGAGACTAATCATTTCGTGGTCCGATCTTATACAAACTCTTTGTATAGGATACCCTCGCTCGCATATCTCCACATGAATGATCAGGATCAGATTATTTGTAGCACTTTACAACATTTGTAACATCTACAAAGCGGGTCATATCTGTAGTGTCACCAGGATAAGGTACCCAACCTTATCCATCAACTACAAACTATTTAAGTTATTATTTAAACAAGATCCACCTTTATGTCTCTACATACTTGTTTAAATTTACATAAAATAACCTCAGATCTTAGTTATTGGATTGAGTATACGCTTATAAAATAACACTTATTTTATTAATAACAATATGTTTATACAGAATTTACAAACTACGAGATTACAAAGAGATTTAGGACACCAATCCCAACAAATGCATGCTCAATTCCACTGAGATTCTTCAGTATATATTGCATGACAATCATGCAAGAACCATTGCTGCATGAATGACTGAAAACTGAAAATTTAATGACTGAAAATGAATGATTGAAAATTACGATGGAATGTGTGTGAGCTTCTTGAATGGAAAGTGGAAAAATCTTACTTTTGGGATTTTCATTTTCCATTTCTTTTTCAATATTGATTTTTTAATTGATTTCTAAATCAATTTTTATTTTAAAAAATGTTCTTTATTTATTTTACAAAATTAATTCAATAATTAATTTTCTAATAAAATTAATAATAATTAATTAAACAATTTAATTAATTCAATATTAACACTAATTCCACCATCATGAATCCTCCTATTCATGAATTTAATATTTAAATCATATTTAAATATTTAATTGATTCTCCAATATCGTTTAATTCCAAAATTAAACGTGTAATTATATCACATATAATTGTTAATTCCCTTAATTCTAATTTAAATGTTTCAAATAACTTATCATGCTACTCTAAGGCTAATCCATTTGTGAGTTAGTAGGGGGATCTTGTGAATCTACAGATCATGGGCTCCAATGATCCGAGATTAATTGGCTAAACTCTTTGTACTGAATTAACCCCCATTTGAACTACTGGGTCACTCCACTAAAGCCTAGAGTTGCACTCCTCTCACTGTAGATATATTGTGTCCACTCGATATAACCATGATTAGTAAATTAACCCTTCACAGGTTGTTCGTAATAACGGTTGGGTCAAATGACTGTTTTACCCCTGAGATTACCTATTGTTTCTGAAGTCCCACTGATCCTCTAATGAACAATTGATTTGTGATCTGATCAACAAACTGAGACCCTCTCAAGTCAATGAGAGGGCGGGGTCCCTTGTTCAAGACCTGGAGTCAGCACTTAAGGGAAAAACCTCTTTACTATCCCTGAAAGTGGGTAGGAGTGAATTCCATCTTACACCCTATTTCCTCAGTTATCTACTCGGTCTTACCCCTGAAATGGAGGTTTATTGAGCCGGCGCTGTTGAGCCAACCTTCACCTATGAAAATCTAATGATAATCCCAAATAAACAAGAGTTCATAGTTAGCTCAGGATCTAGGTTAAGTTACCTAGGTCATCACTTTGAAATAGTTAGTCTTAAACAATAAACAACGTTATAAAGTAAGAGTGACTTATTTCATGGACCGATCTTGTCCAAACTCATTGCACATGACGCCCCTACTCCTCATGTCATTACATGTACGAATCAGGATCACTTCGTCTGTAGCACTTCACAACTTTTTATAACAACTACAGAGTGGGCCGCATCCAATAGTGTTTCCAGAATAAGGCACCCAATCTTATTCATATACTATAGACCATTCTCCACATCAAGTTCAAGTATTCATGTAATAGTCATGGCTTTTTTAGTTTATTGGATTTATTTCTAAAATGAAATAAGCAATTCATATATTCAATAACAACTTGTTGAACTTTCAGAATAAGTTTAATTGTTTACAAACCACGAGTTTTAGGACATAAAACCCAACAAATAAGATATGAGATGTTTTATTCGATGTTTAGAAGCATTAACTCATAAACCAATAAACTAACATCACAGGTTATCATATGCAGCTTAAACATGTATATAGAGACATACAGGTGGATCATGTTTAAGTGATAACCTATATGGTCTGTAGTAGATGGATAAGGCTAGGTACCTTATCCTTGTGACACTACGAATATGACCTGCTTTGTAGATGTTACAATTGTTGTAAAGTGTTACAAATGATCTGATCCTGATCATTCATGTAAAAATCTGTGAGCGGGGATATTCTATACAAAGGAGTTTGTATAAGACCGGACCACGAAATGACTAGTCTCATTATATAACACCGTTCATAATAGAGACTTACATTTCACCAGGATGACCATAGGTGACATGACCTGAATCCTAAGTGAGTTGTAAACTTCTGCCTATGAAGGTGGTCCTTTGATTTGTGTGAGTGAGAGTGATCAGATCGTCAACTCAATAAGCCTTCCATTTTTGGGATTGGTCTGATTGGAAAGCTAGGAACATAGCTACACAAGACGGAATTCACTCATTCCCTAACGTCTGGATAAGTAGATAAATGGCTCCCTTAAGAGCTGATTTCAGGGCTTGAACAATGTGGCACCATACCCTCTCTTAGCCCAAAAGGGGTTTGGTCATAGTTGGACTATGACTTATTGTTCATTAGAGGGATCGGTGGTACTTAAGGAGTTAGATGTAACTATAGGGGAAACACAATAATTTTGGCCCAACTGTACTTACGAGAAATTTGTGAAGGATTATCGTACCCTTGATTGATATATCTAATGAACACATAGATATATCTGTAGTGCGATGAGTGCAACTATCGGTCTTTAGTAGAGTGACCAGTAGTTAATGAATGTTGAGTAATTTAATTAAAGAGTTTAACTAATTATCTAAGTACCATTAGAGCTTCAATCTACATATTTATAAAGTCTCATCTGTAGCTTAACAGGGATTATTGAGAATTAATTTTGGATTAATTTTAATTGTTCAAATTAATTGAGGGAATTAATTATATGTGATATAATTAATAAAATGTATTTGATAAATTATAATATAAAGCTTATTTGAGAGGAAATAAATATTTGAATTTGATTCAATTATTAATTATATGGATTGGATTCATATAATTAAATTTAGTACAAATGTGATTTATATTAAATACCATAAATTAATGAGAGAATTAAAAACTATAGGTTATATTGTATTTGATACAATATAAAATCTATAACTATATGTTATATTATATATATATATATACATATATATATACGTACGTACGTTCATATGTACGTATCTACATATGTATGTACATCTATACGTATCTACATAGATACATGCATATGTACGCATCTACATACATACATAGATACATACATATGTATGTATGTATATATATATACATACATATGTGTATATATTTATATTTGTTTTTGTTTTAAATTTGAATTTCAAATCAAAAGGGAGGAGTTACAACTCCCTCCCTTTAATTCTCCCAATTAATGTGGAAGTGGGAGTTGGTTTTACAATGAATGAGATTTATTTTTTCCTTTTAGTTTTATCTTCATTTTCTTCATAGATCTCTCCCAACCAAAGAAAAATCTCTTTTTGGAATTTTTCCTAGAACTCTCTTTTTCTCTCTCAAAATTCTTTTTCTTCCCTCTTTAAAAAATCTTAGAGCCCACACACTCCCAAGAGATTCTCATCCCAAAGGAGAATACAGAGGTCTCATTTGTGGTGGTACTCATTGAAATTTTATTTGAAGAGTTTATGACCGGATCATGGAGAAAGGGATTTTGTGAAGAAGTTGTGATCTTTAAGGTTATATATGAATTTCTTCTCCCTTTTTCTTCATCAATGCGTGCTGTAAATTTTGAATGAATGCATAATTTATGTTATGAATTATGTAAAATTTTTATCCTGTAAAAATAATTGGATATTGTGTTGATCCCCGCTTTTGCTACATAACTTCACAGTTCCTTCGGAGAGGGTGTGGCACCACTATTCAAGATTCGAAATCAGCCCATAAGGGAGTACTTTTTCTACTTACCCTAACAACGAGAAGGAGTGAATTTCTTCTTGTATAATTGTGTTCCCAACTCTGCAATCAAACGAATCCTCAAAATGGTAGACATATTGAGTTAGCGAATCTGACCATTCTCATCCATGCAAATCAAAGGACTGTCCTCATAGGCAAAAGTTTACATCTCATACAGGATTAAGGTCAAGTTACCTATTGTTATTTTGGTGAAATGTAAATCTCTTTTAGCAACGGTATTATAAAGAAGTCTCTTTTAATAATGACATTATAAAGAGAGACTATTCATTTCGTGGTGCGGTCTTATACAAACTCTTCGTATAGGATAACCCCACTCACATGTCTCCACATGAATGATCAGGATTAGATTATTTGTAGCACTTTACAACAATTATAACAACTACAAAGTAGGATGGATCCGTAGTGTCACCAAGATAAGGTACCCAACCTTATCCATCTACTACAGACCATTCAGGTTATTACTTAAACATGATACACTTGTATGTCTCTATATACATGTTTAAGTTACATCTAATAGCCTTGGATCTTAGTTTATTGGTTTTGGGTTAATGCAACTAAATTTCAAAATAATAATAATAATAATAATAATAATAATAACACTTATTTTATTAAATAAATAATATGTTTGAACAAATACAATTTTACAAACTACAAGACCACAAGGTTTAGGGCATCAACCCCAAGAACTTGTGTGTGAGAGTAGAAGTGAGATCGCTTCTATTAGAACTTTTCAAATCTTTTCCAATGGGTAGTCTAGGTTGTTAGGAGTTATCAGGTTATTTAAACACCCTAGCTAGTATTATTTAGCTCTTACATACATCGTTTTCCCTAACATCCTCTTCCCCACCCTTTTGTGCTCCAAGAACAGAGATATTTTTCTTCTCTTTTTTCAACTACATGGTTCATCTATTTGATATGGATAATTTTGGACCTGATAAAATAGGCCAAAGACCATGGAAAGACCGAAAAAAATAAGTCCAAGATAAAATGGACTTGACATCAAATAAGTCCAAAGCCAACTAATTATTGGGCTAATTAAGATTTAATCCAAACTTGTTCATGATTAGTAAAAAAAAACTCATATATCCTAATCCTAAGAGGATTAAGATGAACCCTATATCAATTTTCCTATAAACATATCAGTATAGCTCCATATGGGGTAACTTGAATCCTACTCTAAAACTCCCTAGCTTCCACACACATTCACTCTCTGACTTAAGGATCAAAGTGCGTGTGGCAAGTACCACATCAATGTGCAAGTTTTTTTCTTTTGCAAGCTCCATTCTTTCCCGCTTTCAAACGAATTTCATTGATGGTGTTATGTGAAGTTCACTTATATTTTCCTTATCTAGATTTTGATATCAATAGTTGACACCATTTATGGAGAAGAAAGGGTTTTGCTAATAGTTGGCATCATTTGACATTAACAATTGACACCTTACAAAATATAAGCACGAGGGGCAAGAATAGGAATTGGGATAGACATAACTCCGACCAAGATCGCGACTCGTGGAGAACATGAGACCATACATCACCTCGACCTCATCCACAAGAGGGATGACAAGATGAAAAGCTGGAGGCACTGGAGAAACGAGTGAAAGGATTGAGTTAGGATTTAACTTACTAAAAATTCTCGACAAGCCCTCCCTACAAGAGCTGTTGAGGAGGAACTTTTTGTACTTCATCCTGCCAAAGAAAAAGCCCCCTTAGTTGAGGATGTGGGAGAAACAGTCTCATATCCAAAAACAAAAAGAGAGGTTAATCTTAAGTGAGAACAACCATAGAAGGCAGCCTGAGACTGCCAGACAACAAAAGAAACATGAAATTATGCACAACAAAACTAGCATGACTTATGGATTGAAATCTGTAGTGTAGACTATCTTTTTGGAATCATATATTTTGTTTCTTGTGAAAAAAAAAATTAATTACTATTATTTATTTTTTTAAGGTATATTTAAGGAAAAGTGACGTTTTTCTCTAAATTTTGGATCTAGTTTTCTTTTGGTTCCTAAGTTCAAGATATTATGCTTCTAATGCTTAAGTTTTGAGTTTGATTTTAATTTAGTTCTTAAATTTCAAAATTTTATAATTTACTCTTGAAATTTGAGATTTGTTTCAATTTGGTTTTTAGGTTTCATGATTTAAATTTTTAATCTCTTTTTTTTTTCCACAAAATACTCACTTTTAGTAGACCGATACATTGATGTCTGTTAATTAATTTAATATAATTCTGAAATGAAAATTTAAATTTAATAATGATGAAAAATAATGAAATTTAGTTAATTATAATTCTTTGAAATGAATTACTAAACATTAACATTAAAGACCCAAAGTGAATGTTTAGTGAAATATTGAGTTTAAAATTAAAGTGTAAAAATAAAACTCAAATTTTAAGAGTAGAATTGTAGCATTTTTGAAATTTAGGTGTTAAATTGAAATAAAATTCTGCACTAAAAGATATATAATTTAAAATCTGATAACCAAATAGAAACTAGATCGAAAATATAGGATAAGAAAAGAGAAGAGAAAAGTTTCCCCTATTTTTAACGTTATTCGAAGACTTCATATCATGGAAAGAAGTCTGTATATATCGGAATATAAAATGAGAATGAAAGCTTCTCCCCCCAGCTTAGTTATTGGGGTGTTAACATATTTTCTTCTCGTTGAATTAATTCTCAACGATTATATGCACCATGAAGAACAAATTTTGCTTTACAATATACCTCAAAATAATGATAATTACATATGTGATATGTTTTACTACTATAATCCAATCCTTTACAATACATTATCATAGTCATATTTGATCTTATGTAAATAATAACGTATTTCATCAATATATCATTTTTTTTTAAATTTCAACAATATTTATCGAGTGAGGTTCTACTTTTGTCTATATACTTTTCTTTTTGACATGTTCCGTCAATAATCTTTTTTTTAAGAGGAGAATGTTGAATGTTTGTGCGACAACATTTTTCAATTGATTGTGATTGATATAGATGTTCCCTCATTATTATTTTTAGGATATATTTAAATTGAAAAGTTGGAAACATAGATATATTAAAAATAAATTGGATAATGATCTTAAAATGTTGTGCTTCCTTTTATTAAATAAATCCACAAATGATTCTCTCTAAGTGTTGATTCAAGCTTTGAACAGTAGAGATCTAAAAGAGATGATAGTAGATGCTTGTTAGAGAATAATTAAACCTAAAAGAGATGATTTTAGGAGTTAAATGGTAATTTCACCCTGTAACACACATCTAACTTTAGGGTTCAATGTGATAAGATTATTATTATTTTATGATGAAAGGGAAAAATGAGATTAAGAATGTGGGAACTTAAGTTGTCAAAATAATTGGGCAAATATCCATGACATTTTTTTTGGTGGTAAGGGTATTTTAGTAATTACATACATGGCATTTTTAGATGGACTCCACATAAAGCAGAAAATGACATTTGAGGTTGAGGCCACACAATGTGGACAATGACCAAATTATTCCATGACATTCACTTTTAAAGATTCCCATTTATATGTATATTTTCTAACAACCATCAATCTCTTCATTACCAACCAACATCCACTTAACTATTCCTTTGTGCTAAAATTTCTTGTCTATTTCTTTATGTTATTTTTGGCTCTATTAGATGCTTGCTTTTTAATTTTTATCTTGGTTTTTCTCTTTGTATGCTAAAATATATATTTTTCAGGAAATTGTATTTTTCAATCCTGTTTCTAATTTTTTAACAGTTATAATTTGATCCCTTTTTATACATACTTATACAATAAATTTTTATACTCTCAAACACGTTAAAATTAGTGAATTTAACTAGATAAGATATATACCTTTAGAGTCAATATGAGCATCGCTTAACTAATATTAAACTTGTACTATCAATCATGAAACTAGAGGTTTGATTCTCCCACCTCATCATTGACAAAAAAAAAAAGGTATATACTTTCAACCAGAAAGTCAATAATTCAAATTTTCTTGAGGGTGAAATTGGACTAGATGAAATATGTCGAGAACTAGGAAAAGATGTTGGATCTAGGTTCAAATAAATTCAAGCCCAACTAATCACTGAGCCAATCATATGTAATCACTTGGGTAAGATAAGAAAAAATCATCTTATCCTAATCTTAAGAGGAAAATGTAAATTCCAAGCAATTCTCTCTATAAATACAATATATATTATAACTTTATATGAAGTAACTTGAATTGGAATATGAACTTAACAATGTATCTCCTCTTCAAAAGTATGTTTTCCATCTCTGACTCTGACATCATAATATGTTCTTTTTGTTTCGTAGGTTTCTCTACTCCAAATTACAAATTTAATGTAGACTCACGTGAAGCTCATTTGAGATCTTTTCCTAACCGAATTTTGGTATCAACATCCCTCATCTCACATATTAAATCAATGGACAAAATGATGTTATGTGACGATCCACTTAAATATATGAGTTGAAATATTATGCCGTGTAAATTTATAATTTGATGAAAGTAACATGACATTCATATATAAAATAAAAATTACTCGTTTCATATGACTTAACAAAGTAATTTAATTGACCTAAAATTGCTCACTATCCACCTTTTAAAACCGTTATGTTTTATTTTAGAAAAATATTATAAGAGTAGTTGTCCATGTTGAAAAAGTTAAAAAAAAAAAGTGAATAGGCTCAAAGCATGCACTATACACTATAAGAAATTATGCCTTTAGCGATGAACTACTTGCAACTATTCTACAATCGTCGTATTATTAGCAATGAAATATATTTTCGTCTCTAACTATGTGACGAAATGAAACAAACTCGCAATAATGCGACGTTTAACATCAATAGTCGTTGCCTGTCGATGCCAGGTGTGACGAAACATCCGTTTGATGCAAGTGCCTTTATGATTAATTGAACTTTAGTCATAGGCCCAATTAATGGATGGGAGATTTGGCGATTAGGGCATGCAACGAAAGAATGATTCGTCGCATGTTGACTTTTGTGACTAAATGGGCTTTAGTCACAGGCCTAATTTATGAGCGAGAGGTTTGGCGCTTTAGGTCATGTGACGAAGTCCATAATTGGGCTTTAATCACAGGCCTAATCATCTGTTCGTCGCAAGAGCTTTTACTTTTCCCTTCTTCTTTTCATTCGAGAGCAAGGATTCTCATTTCACTTTTTTTCCTTCGTTCGGCCCTTGGTCTGAAAGAAAATAAATCTATTGTTCGTCGATCATTCAACGTTAACTGAGAGCTCATTCATCGTTCGTTCGACGTTCGCCTGAAAGTGGGAGGTCTTTCACTGCTCGTTCGGAATTCATCTGAAAGTGGGAGGTTCTTTGTTCGTTCACTGTTCGTTTGAAACTAGGGAGGTTCTTCGTTCGTTCGCTGTTCACCATTGTGTGTGTCAAAAAGGTTGGTATTTTGACATTTTAAGAAGTGAACTGAAGGAATTTTCCTTTTATGATTGTTAGTATTTATGTGTTTTTTGTGCATAGCAGCAATTAGTTCTCTCTCACTTTGTGTGCCTTTCAACTTTTCTCACTTGGAGTGTCTTTTAACTTTATAGTTGCTGAGTTTTTAAGTTTGTGTTTTTAAGTAGGTTTTCTCTCTTTTAATTACATTTGCAGACTCTTGCAAATGTAATTAAAATGATCAAATTTGGGGGAGATCCATAGGTTATTGGGGGTAATGGTATTGAGGAGATTCATAGGTTTGTTTATTTTGTTTCTCAAATATTTAATTGGCTTTGTTTTTGTGACTACTCTTCTCACGCTGATCATTGAAGGTTTGTTTACTTTGTTTGTCAAATGATATAGTGAAATAGTCATACCACTTTTTCTATAGATTTAAATTATCAATTTTTTATAGATCTAGTTGAGTTTGTTTTGGCTTGATTGGGTCCAAATTTTTTTTATTGCCTCATAGATCCATGAACGATCCATTTTGCCAAATGTTTAGATGTCTACTACCGTTTCCTTTTGCTGATAATTCTTTGGGTGCTTGATTTAGTTTCACCTTAATTGGGAGGATAATGGTAATAAATAAAAGAGAATTTTGCAACTTGAATTCTACTATTATTCATCACTCATTTTTTTGGAAACTTAATTTTGATTTTTCAACAATGTTCCATGCCAAAGTTCTATCAATGGAACTTGGACAACTATCAATGTCCCAAATAAAACCATTTGTTTATTTTAAAGAAGCTTATGATAAGTTTCAATATGATGTACTTTTTATGAGATAAATTATGGATAAAAGTTGGATAAAACTACGAGATTGATTATGCGAAGAATATATTCATGGAATAAGATTATTTATTAGTTTGGCAGAGAAGCGTGTCAATACAAGAGGGTTTACACATTATCCATATAAAAAGTGTCAAAATGTCATAATGAAACTACCCCGTGATGTTGAATGTGATTTATACACATATGGAATAGCCGTCACCTAAAATAGATGGATATATCATGGTGAAAACTCAAATTTTTCCTTTTTAAAACTTACAGGAATGGATAAAACATATAATGAACATGTATAATCTTCTCATCAAAATTTAGATAATGCAAATGAAATGCTTTAACTGTTGAATAATTTGACAAGTAGGGGAAGCATTGAAGTTGAACATCGTGGTGACAAAAATTCCACCGAAGTTAAAACAAGTGAGAATATGGGAGATAGAAGTGTTAAGTTTCAATCAATGTTTGATGAGGTTAATGAAGAATTATACCCTAGTTGTACTAAGATTTCTACCTTACTCTTTTTTTGGTGAAATTAATGCATATCAAAGTGCTTAATCATTGGAACAAGTCATTTGATATGTTATTAGAACTACTCAAAGAAGCTTTACTTGAGGATACCAAAATGCCAAAATCTTATTATGAAACAAAAAAAGATGTTACATAACTTGGGTTTAGGTTATACATGCATACATGCTTGTAAGAATGATTGTATGTTATTTTGAAAAGAAAATGAGAAAAACAGAAATTTGTCCTCAATGCAATGAACCTCATTACAAAGTAAGTAACAAGAAAGGAAAAAAGGCTCCACACAAGATTTTAAGACATTTTCCCTTGAAACCAAGATTACAAAAATTATTTCATTCCAAGCACACTGCTAGTAATATGAGAGGCATAAGGAAAAAATTGAATATAGATGGGGTTTTAAGACACTCGACAGATGGTGAAGCATGGAAAGATTTTGATAGACAATTTGATTGGTTTGCAAAAGATCCAAGAAATGTAAGGTTAGCTTTAACTACTGATGGGTTTAACCCATTTGGCAACATGAGTACATCTTACAGTACATGACTAATAATTTTACTTTCATATAATTTGCCACCATGGAAATGCATGGAAAGAAGCATTTTTCTTCATGTCATTGCTTATTCCATGGTCAAAATCTCCAGGAAAAGAGATAGATATTGATTACGGCTATTAATAGATGAATTTAAAGATTTATGTAGTAATGGCATTGAGACTCATGATGCTTATAATGGTCAAAATGTTCAGCTTCATGCAGCTTTAATGTGGACAATAAATTATTTTCAAGCATATGGCACTTTGTTAGAATGGAGTACTAAGGTATATAAAGCATGTCCAGTTTGTAATCAAGATGTCTCATCTGAGTTATTGCATATTAAAATATGTTACATGGGACATTATTGTTACTTACCCATGAATCATTCTTGACATCGGAACAAACAATTTAATGGGAAAATAGAATATAGAATTGCACCATGGTCTTTTTCAGGATTAGATGTTCTTCACCAGTTAGAGGATATATATTTTCTGCCACTAGGGAAAACTATAAATATATTATAATGGAACAAGAAGTGTGTTCACAATAAATTGAATTAGGTGAAAAAGAACATTTTCTTTGAGCTACCATATTAGTCAAATCTTAAGATTCGACACAAACTCGTTGTAATACATATTGAAAAGAATATTTGTGATAATGTATTTCGTACATTATTGAATATTGAAGGAAAAACGAAGGATGCTGATAAAACACGTAAAGATTTAATGAAGTCGAATATTCTTAAAGAACTGCATCTTCAACGTGTTGGAAACAAATTGGTGAAGCCACATGCTAGTTATACATTAACAGTTGATGAAAAAAAGAAGTTTTGTAGTTTCTTGAAAACAGTTAAGTTTCCTGATAGTTTTGCATCCAACATCTCAAAATGTGTTAGTGTCAAAGATGGAAAGATATATGGACTAAAACGCCACGACTCACATATGTTATTGCAAAGACTTTTACCAATAGGACTTTGTCTATTTCTACCGGCATATGTCAATGGTGAAATTACTAAATTGATTAGCTTTTTCAAATAATTGACTGCAAAGACATTAAAAGCTTTGAATAAACTACAAGATTCGATTGTGATAATTCTTTGCAAACTTGAGAGAATATTTTCTTCCAGCATTTTTTGATATTATGGTTCATCTAGCTGTTCATTTATCGGAGGAAGCTAAACTTGTTGGACCTGTTAGTAATAGTTGAATGTATCCAATTGAGAGACATGCTTCTTTTTAGATTTTCAATTAATCATTAAAGTATGTTCATTGGTCAAACCACTTCATAACATACATGCATGTGTAGGAGTTTGAGAACACTGAAACAATATGTAAGAAATAAAAAACTCGTCTTGAGGGTTCAATTGCAAAAGTGTTTATAGGAACAAATCATTGACATTTTGTTCAATGTAATTACATGGTATTGAAACAAAATTCAATAAAACAGTTCGGAAAGATGATACGACAAACTGTAATACATTAGAAAATATTGGACATTTACCTATAATTTCACAAAAAGCACGTCGAAGCGGTAGTTCACGTATGAAAGAACTATCAGGTGATGAATTACAAAAGAGTCATTGGTATGTCTTAAGCAATTGTGAAGCAGTAGATCCATACATGAGGTACGTACTTATGAGTACTCTAAACTTCATTACCTTTTGTGGTATTGACTAATGATATTATTTCATAGAGAACACGAATGAGCTAGAGAACAAAAATGTTCCTAATGCTATTGAAATGCATGAAGCACACCTTGCAGATTTGTTTAAAGATAAAGTATGTAACATTTTATTTTATTTTTTCTTTGACAACAACCATAATTTCTTAGTGAATAAGTTTTTTAATCGTGCTGAGATGCAAATACAAATTAAATCAACGTCTAATGAAATTTTTTTGTGAGTTATATGCACTTTCACGTGGCCCTGATATTCAAATTAGTTCAAATATTGAGTGTATTATCAATAGTGTGAGATTCAACTCAAAAGATTGAGATGATCGTTGCACAGTTCAAAATAGTGGAGTTTGTGTTTTTGGAGGACATGATAGTGAAAGAGCCAACTACTATGGCATCCTGATGAAAATGATTCAATTAAATTATGTTGATGGGAAACAAGTTATTCTATTTTGGTGTGATTGGTATGATACAAATCCCCCCCTAAAAAATGCGAATCTGTGAAGATCGTTATCTTAAAAGCATAGATACTCGATACTTTTGGTATAAAAATGAACAATTTATTCTGGCATCTCAAGCACAACAAGTATTTTATTTCGATGATAGTTGGTTAGGAAATGATTGAAAAATAGTCCAAAGAATTCAACATAGACATTTATGGGATATGCTTGAAATACAAGTTAATGAAATCAAAATAGATGTACATCAATACATAGATTAAGTTGAAGATTTTGAAATGCAAACATTGCATAGAAATGATGTAAATCTAACTGTAGTTTGTAAAAGTAGTGATTTGATTGAGATAGTTTTATATTTTGATGAACAAATGGAAGACGTATTAGAAGATGATGAGAATGAAGATGACGAGGAAGATGAAGAAGTTGATGAAGAAGTTGATGAAGACGATGAAGAAAAACAACAATATATTTGATGTGTGTGCATAGTTACATATTGAATATTTTTATCTTTATTTCTATAATGTAATTTTATGTCTAAAATATACTTTTGTGTTCCACAGGAAAAGATGTCATCAAATAATGAAGAAAACATCGTAGACATGAGTAATACACCCACCAATAACCAAGTTCGTGGTGTTACACGAGGAGTTGGATTATATCATGCGATTGAGACTAGTGAAAGAAGGCTTTGTATCTCATGGGATCCTTTTCCTAGGAAACCAGTTGGAAAAATTGAAAATATGTCTAGTAGTAAGATTGGTACATTAATGAGGCGTATTATCCCCTTTACTTGTAAAGGAAAAAAAAAACAAATTCCCAAGGACATTTACACTACTATAATGGAATGGTTGTTGGTAAGTTAATTTTTTTAAAAAAATATATAGTTCATTACTGAATTGCGATGCATATTAATTTATGATATTTTTTTTAAGAATAAATTTGACATGGAGTGCTCTCAACCACATATCAGAAACTACATTGAATACGAGATTGGTAATTGATTTAAGGACTACAAAGTGAGATTATACCAGTATTATAAACAATTGGGTGATCTAGAGCAAGCTCATCAACAACCGTATAAAGATGTTACAATTGAAGAGGGAGAATTTTTGTGTGATAAATGGGAGTATCTTGCATGGAAGGTAAATATTAATTAATTTTTAATACATAAGTACACAATTTTTTTAAATTATGAATTCTAATACAGGAAAAGTTAGAAAAAAAATAAAAAGTATTAGAAATAAACTCCCTTCCAATCATTATGTTGGAACAAAATAATTTATATCTCATCAAGCTGAAAAGGTATGGTATTATACTTTATCAATAGTTACCCTATATTATATTACTTACAAATATTGAGTATTATTTTTTACGATAAGGATGATGACACTTATTTAAGTCCTATCGACATTTTCTACCAAGTTCATTAATCTACTACAAAAGGCTGGACTGATGATGCAACACGTGAAACATATATAAGTATTATTAAAAATGTTTTGATGAATAATAGGAATTTCAAATATTTTGATGTTTTTGACATTCATTTGTTTGTTTTGAATAATATAGGAGAAAATGATTGTTTTTAAAACTAGAGCAAGAAAACTCAAGTATAGAAGAATAATTGCAAAATAGTGGTTGGGGGATGGAATAAAGAATTAATGTTTGTATTTATTGTTGTGAATGTGGGATGGAGGTGTGTAGGGGAGAAGAGAAAAAAATTACAAAATATGTGTAATTTTTTATTTGTGGAAGATGTTATATATTTGTTATTATGTGGTTTACTTAATGATATTTTATATTTTTCATTTTTGCGAAAAATGTGGTTAGGAGAGGGGGAAGTGTTTGAGAATTTATGTTTGTTGTGACATGATAAGTTTTTTTTTTTTTTTTTTTGTGATAATTAAGGTTGAAATTATGTGAATTAAATTTGTATAATTATGTTCTAGACCAAGTTATGACTCACTATAAAATGGATTGATCATTTTATATAAACGGTGAATTTGTTTAAGTTTGATATTTAACTTTTGAAATTCTTGAGAATTAGTGAATTATGTTCGAAAATAATTTGACATGTATCTAATTATGTGTGCAGGACTAAATTGGAGCTTGTTAGTGATGACTATATTTTGGACTTTTTTTTAAGATCACTAATTAGGCGATGACTAATTGCAGACTTATTTCGTTGATGGACTCCTACTAATGATATGTATCACTGATAGACTCTTACCAGCATATCTAAATTTTGTCATATTTGTAGTTTTTTTATATTATACTATATTCGTTAATACTTCGAGTATGATTATTATATTTGTAACTATCCCTGCAAATAAATAATAACAATAATAATAATAAAATTAGAACTAAATGGAAGAAGGTTCCACTATTGTAGAGTCTAAAATTATATTTAACAAAAGAAGAAAAAAAAAGGAAGTAAACCTCATTGGTTTTCTTTTACAAGCTTAAATAAAAAAAAAATGAAATTTCTTGTTTAGCTCACCCTTTTTCTTTTTAGAAAGTCCTAATTTGCAATTATGATGGTCACTATTATTCTAAATACGACTTCCTATACATAACCCAATTTGATCACCTTTAATTTTGTCTTCTTTTCTTCTTTTGTTTATTACTTTTTCCTTTAACTAGGCATTTAGGTTAGAAATAAGCTCATTCTTTTGACAATCACACCTCTTTCTTTTATAATATATATATATATTTTTTATTTTTTAGTGCTTTACATTTCCACTCACTCTCCAACCTACTTGCTTACTCCACATTCATTTCCCTTGGACGATCTAGGTTGTCTAAAAGTTTAGACAATAATCTTTTTTTTTTTTTAATATATTTTCAAGTATAATTGACTATCATAGACACGGATAGATTTTTGTTAATGATGGTTGATAGTATTCTATTAATATCTATCACTGATAGATAGTGGTATTTTATTATATTTGTAAATATTTTGATTCATTTTACTATATTTGAAAACCATCTTTTTTTGTTTTGTTTTTTTAATTTTTTTAATGAAACGTGTTTTGTAACTATATTTTATTTTAAAAATAGAAGAAGTATATTTGATATGTTATTCTTTTTTTGAAAAATGACAACATCACATTAATTCATAGGCAAATTGCCCAACATATCCTTCTCAGCATCCACAATATATTTGATATGGTTTTTAAGAAGTTGAGAAAATATTGGAAAGAGAAAAATAAATGGAGGTAGAGAAAAAGAAGTTTACCTAAAGATAGTTTTTCAAAGGAAAGTTGGGAGAGAATAAACTTGATAGGAGATAGACAAAAAGATTTAGAAAGAGAGAAACAAGAGGAAGAGAGTTTTATTAGAAAGAAAATATCAAAGGAAGAGAAGAAAAGTTGTGAAAATAGAAAAGTTAGAGATCAAGAGAATTGTTGAGTAAAAAATATTACTAAGAAAATACAAAATTATATATATATATATATATAGGGACAAAAGCCTCAAACTATCTCCACAATAGTAAGATATTGGGCATAAATTCTCATGTTTTGTTTTTTGTTTTCCTCCAAAAAATCTCATACCATTGAAGATAGTTATCCTTACTTATATACTCATGATCCTCCCCTTATCTAACCAATGTGGAACTTTGATCGCATTCCCAACAATATATATATATTCAGAATTCTTATTCGACTGTCAACCATGAGATTTCAATTTCTAATCTTTTGATTCACAATATTTACCTTAACTAGGTACCTTGTGTTCATGTTGGTAAGAGAAAGAAATATGAGGACGGAAAAAAAATTAACCTAGAGATCTATCAAATTGAGAGTATTAGTTAAAAAAAAGAAATAAATTATAGAAGAAATAATCATAAGGAGATTTAAAAAAAAAAAAAGAAATCTAATTGGTTTTTCAAAAACAAAGTTTTCTAACTTTTTATTTGTATTACCGAACCCTTTCTTAGATTTTTTTTTTTAAATTGTACTTTTGTTTTCTGGTTAGTTCATATTTTCGTTATTGTTCTTATTCACTGATTTCTCTAATAAAAGCATATAGAAACGAATAGAAATCTATCAATGTCTATCAATGTTAGAAACCGATAAAAATCAATGTCTATTAGTGTTAGAAACTAATAGATAGAAGTTTATCACTGATAATAGAAGTCTATCAATATCTATTAAATTTTTTTTTACTATTTCTGTAAATTGTTTAACATTTTTTCTATTCATAAAAAATTCCTCGAATATTTTTGAACTTATGGCTGTAGAGTGTGGTTTAGTCTGCCAAATGTTTCCTGATAGTATTGACCTTGAATCGAAGTTTGGGGACTTTCCAATTTTCATCCCAAAACCAAAATTGGCCCCAAATCCAAGTTCAAATTTTGTATCAAGTTCAAACATTTTTTCTTTTTAGAATACCAAATCCAATTCCAAGTTCAAATAAAATTTCGGCAGGGTACTTTTTAACCTTGCCCAAAAGTTAAATGTTGTATTAGATTGACCATAAATTCTACTATTTAAAAAAATTTGACCCAAGCTTATGTTTTGGTGAATTGAAATAAAAAAAATGTGTCAAATAAATAACATTAAACCAAAATTATGAACCAAATTTATAGTTTGATTAAATAAACACAAGAGTCAAAATCAAGATTTTTTTTCTATCTTGTGTTAATTTTTCAAGATTCACCTATGCATACTTGTGTAAATAAATTAATACAATCTTGAAATATTAACTTTTAATTTGCTATCAATTATTATTAGCTTTCATTTATTTACTTTCATAAATTGGAATCAATGTTGAAATATTACTACTTAAGGCTATCAGTGGCTATCAATGATAGATTTATAAATAGTGATCAACTTTGAAAGAAGACCAATAACTTTGATTACCATAATAGTTATCACTAATAATCTTTTATCATGGCTATTACTGATAGTAGCTATCAGTCATTATCACTAATAGACTTTCATCAATTAGAATCAACCTTGAAATATTAACATTTAAGACTATTAATGATAGATTTCTATAACTGGTTATCACCTTTGAAAGAAACTCGATATATAGATATCACTTAAGTTTTATCACTGAAGTTTTATCACCGATATCATTAACATCACTCATATTGTGGTTATCAGTGATAGTTTCTTTCACTGATAACATCACTAATAAGATGTTATCAACGATCTCACTGATATCATGCTATTAGTGATAGTTCTCTATCACTGATAACGTGCTATCAGTGGTAGCTTCTATCACCGATAACGTGTTATCGGATAATTTCTATCATTGATAACATGCTATTAGTATTAGCTTCTATCATTGGTAACATACTATTAATAGTAGCTTCTATCAATAATAACCACTGGACACCTTTTTGTCCCTTTCTTGTCCTTCCCAAACATTTATAAGTATCTTTTCTTTTCGATGATAGCTTCTATCACTGATAAACATTCTATTAGTGATAGCTTCTAGGCATTCCAGTTACATTTTAGTTCGAGATTCAACTTTATTAATTAAATTCACTAAGTTGGCTATCAATGATAGATTTCTAAGTGGCTATTAACTACGAAAATATAATCAAAGATTAAGCTATCAATGATAGAAAATATTAGTGGCTATCACTGATAGACTTTCATTTGCTATTTATATTTATTATTTGTTATAATAATCAAACTTGATGACTGGCTTGTTGGTGTTAAGTCACTTATGAATTGATAAACATTCTATTAGTGATAGCTTCTAGGCATTCCAGTTACATTTTAGTTCGAGATTCAACTTTATTAATTAAATTCACTAAGTTGGCTATCAATGATAGATTTCTAAGTGGCTATTAACTACGAAAATATAATCAAAGATTAAGCTATCAATGATAGAAAATATTAGTGGCTATCACTGATAGACTTTCATTTCAAACTTGATGACTGGCTTGTTGGTGTTAATTCACTTATGAATTGAATACTTTCAAGTCATGCGTATGGAACTCAGTCTCATAATTCTTGTGAAGAAAAGGGGAAGAAGAAAAAATTCAAATAAAGGAAAGAAAAATTTTAAAAATAGGAGAAAGAGAAGAAGCAAAAACTGAAGAAAAAGAAAGAAAATTAAATAGAAAAAAGGAAGCAAAAACTGGAAAAATGAAAGAAAAACTAAAAAAGAAAAAGAAAAAGAAAGAGAAGAAGCAAAAAATCGGAGAAAGACAAGAAAATAAAATAATAAAAAAAGATAAGAGAAGAAGCAAAAATCGGAGAAATGGAAGAAAATAAAAAAAAGAGAAGAAGCAAAACTAAGAAAATAAAATAAAAAAATGAAAATAAGAAGGGAAGAAACAAAAAATCAAAGAAGAGAAATAAAATAAAAAGACTAAAAAAAAGTTGTACAACAAAATAAGACAAGTGAGGACGAAATTGAAAATTAAAAAAAAATTCAAAGATTGACTAGTCAACTCATCCATATTTACAAATATTTTAAAAATATAATATATTTTTAGATTTTTTCTCTTATTTTACTATACATTATAAATATCCAAGACAAATTGGGTCAAAGTCCAAGTCCAAAGGACTATAAGCCCATAACCAATAAAACTCAAGCCTAATTGGTGATGCCTAAAGCTAATGAAGTCCAAGTTTGCATTACCTATGAGAGCTCTATGAATAAATGAGCCCTCCCCTTCATTCTGAGGGTTCAGAAAGTTATAAACTTTAGATAAGTTTAGAGAGAATACAGTAAAACCAAGAGAACTCTCCAAACTCTTTAGGATTAAGAACTAGAAAGCCAAAATTACTATTAAATATCCAACAACTAACTCGCACAAATGAATAATAAAACTAAAGTTCAACTCCACAAACTATGTCCTTGTACCCTATGATGACATGTGTTACAATAGTTCGTTATCTAGCATCATATATATATATGATGTTAGTTCAAAACTGACTTCTAAAACTAAAATTGTTGTAGCATACATTTATATGAAAATCTATTGCGAACAATATGACTCTAACTTTTCAATGTTATATTTAATAAATCCTTGAGTAATTCAAAATCTTTAGGAATTAATTGATCTACTTGATATAAGTTAGAATTTTATGTATAATAGAATCATAAGCTTTACAATTTTGTGTCGAATAAATTCATAAATTAAAAAAACATTTCATTTCATTTCATTTAGTCATTACAACATCTTAAGCAAAAACACTATCTTAATGTTTAGCAGCCACCGGGGGGACGGGTTTATTTTATTTTTCTTTTTCCCTTTTAACAACAATCCACTATGCCAAATTTATTCAATGGCAGCTTGAACCTTAGAATTTAAATAGCTAATACTTTGGACCTCCTACACTGTGAAACTCTCGGGAGGTGCACATAGCAATCAACATTGAAAGGAAAGTAAAGAGAAAGGCACATCAATAACGTATGCTTCTAAACTCAAAAGCCTTTTGTAGCACAATTTCAATAATAATGGTAAAATTGTTGGGAAAAAACCTCCCACTTCTACCGCAGAAATAAGCAGAAAAAGAATAGAGAAATTAAAACAAAGCAATATCAGAGAAAAACCATGACCCACTAGAAAGAAATCAACTATGTGAAAAATTGTTACAATCACACAGAACATTTCTCTCCTCGATTACAATTACAAGAGCACTCTCGTAAAGTTTTTTACTACATATACATCTTTTTCCTACATTCCAACCAGAGAATACAAAAGAAATTTAATTAGAGTTAGCACACTAAGCTTAAAGTGTTTCTAACTATAATGACGTGAAACTAAAGGCATAAGCTACTTTTATAGGCTTGAAACACATCCCCATTCTTCAATTTAACTCATGCGGGACAAAGTACACTTCTAATATTTTGTCAAAAATCCAACAAAAAGTACTCACATGCTAAACATGATAACTAAGAGGAAGAGAGAAATCAAAAGCTATACGATAGACAGTACATGGATGAAAATATTCATCCACATGTCGATTATCTGTAAATCGAAGCGATAATTCAATTTAAATTACATTTACCCGCTATCTTTACTTTCATGCACTTTTTTCTATCCACACAAAACCCTCATTTATCACTTTAATTAGGAAATTAGCTTAGTGAAACAATTATCGCACTTCCCTAAAGATTGATTCGGTTTAGCTACTAAGAAGTTCTTAATCGATAATTATAAATATTATTTTATCTTAAGACCATATATATATATATATATAACAAGCTCTTGCCTTCAAATTAGCATTGTTGCCGGGAAAGCCTGTTTGTGTCGCTTAGTTAAGTTTCTACTTAAAACTTTCTTTTATTTTTGTTTTTATTATTGTTTTTTTTTTTTTTTGTTAGTTCTATTATGGCAGATGAGGCACTTCATCAGTATTGAGCGTTGTGTGTAAGGCGAGCTTTGCGCAACGAGAAGAAGAGGTTAGTGAGCTCTCAGAGCTTAGTAGTCAACTTTCTGAGATAATTGAAGAATATAAGCTCAGACATCAACATCAAGAAGCTGTTTTCACATTTCTTTAATCTTTACAGTTAGTTATTGTAACTACTTGTATTAGAAATAGTATTTAAACTCATCATTTACAAATTTTTAGATACAACAACAAATACAAAGCTTCAAGAAAAACTTGAGCAATCTGTAAAGAAAAAGGGTCTGTGACTTAGCTTCATAATAAAACTATCTCCTTCCCGTGGACGTAGACTTTCACAGCCGAACCACGTACATTGCAGTGTATTTTCTTCTCCTCTTCTCATCGTCTACAAGATCGTCCATCGTTTACCTTTTCTCTTCATATCGTCTAGTAGAACAGAACGATCGTCTATCTTTCTTTCAAAGCAATCATCTACACGATTGCGCATACGTTCATCTTCCTTCAAGCAATCGTCTACACGATTGCACGATCGTCTATCTTCCTTCGAGTAATCATCTACACGATTGCATGATTGTCTACATCTTTTCTTCTGCCATCGTTTACCCGACTGCAAGCATCTCATCGTTCACTCATAAATAATCGCACAGATTAAACAAAACTCATTAAGATTAGAAGAAAGAAAGAATACAGAAAGGCAGTAGATCGAGAGAATCTGAAAGATAGAGAGAGAAAGAAATTTCATTTTGCACTCATCAGAAACAAAGTCTTTTCATTTTTTCCACCAGACAAAATTTCAATGGGATCATCCACATGCTAGCCATCAGCTGAAAAATCGTGGTCGATTCTCAACCAAGTTGTCTACCAACCAAGAAATTTGGGGCAAATATCAGGGCCTCAAGAATTGGATCAAGGTAAAAGGGCCTTATTTCTTTTTCATCATTTGAGTTAAAATAGTTTTTCTTTTGCAGAAACAGGCCCATCGAAGAAGAAGCAGGCCTAACAAAGTGATATCAGAGCATCTAGACATTCAAGATCTCAATTCTTGGAGAATCAAGACACAAATTTTCATCCAAAATGTCAGTAACAAGGTTCAAGGTGGAGAAATTCAATGGCAAAGGAGACTTCGGACTGTGGAAGGCCAAGATCAAGGCGATACTCGGCAGCAGAAAGCCCACAGAGACATCCTTGATCCATCAACACTCTCTGCCACGGTGACAGCCTAAGAAAAGGAGGATTGAGAGCTGGCAGCCTACAGTATGTTAGTTCTTAATCTAAGTGACAGTGTTCTTAGACAAGTATTAGATCAAGAAACTGCATATAGAATTTGGACTAAGCTAGAAGAGTTGTATGCTACTAAAGACCTTCCTAGCAAAATGTATCTTAGGGAGAAGTTCTTCACGTTTAAAATGGATTCATCTAAAACATTATCTGACAACTTAGATGAGTTCAAGAAGATAGTTACTGAATTTAAAACTCTAAGAGAAGTTCTAAGTGATGAAAATGAAGCCTATGTGCTTCTAAACTCTTTTCCTGAACAGTATAGAGAAATTAAGAATGCACTAAAGTATGGAAGAGATAGCATAAGCACAGACACCATAATCTCAGCCCTTAGAATTAGAGAGGTTGAGCTACAGGTTGACAAAAAGGAAACTTCAAACAAAACCACTCTAAAGACAAGAAACCTCATAACCCAGAAGAAAATAATTCTAAAAAGAAAATAAAATGTAAGTATTGTAAGAAGAAAGGACATCTAATAAAAGATTGTTTTATTTTAAAGAGAAATAACCAAGAGAATAGAAGGATTCAAAAGGAAAACAGCCCGAGACATCTGTTGTAGAGGGTTCATTCATTTATTCAAATGCCTTAGCCTCAACTCTAGATAGATCTAATCATATAAACCCTCTAGGTAAACATGATTGGGTTTTAGACTCCAGATGCACCTACCATATGACATCAATGAAACCCTGGTTTAACACCTTTAAGGAAATAGAAGGAGAAATGGTTTATATAGGTAACAACCAAGCCTATAAAATTGAGGGCATTAGCCCTGTTTCCATGAAACTCAAAGATAGAACTATCAAACTTCTTAGGAATGTGAGATATGTTCCTCTACTTAAGAGAAATCTAATCTCCTTAGGCATTTAAATGTTATAGGGTGTGAATACAGGGGTAAAAAAGGAACTTTTGAGATGCTAAAGGACTCTAAAGTAATCTTAGTTGGGGAAAGGTAAATGACATGTTTGTAATCAAATGGGTAGAGATGATGACTGGAGCTTATGTAGCCACCACAAATGAGATTACCGAGGCTGATTTATGGCACAAAAGACTATCTCACATAAGTGCCAAAGGCCTAGAAGTCCTATCTAATCAAGGTATTCTCCCTAAAAGTCTTTCAAAAGAACTAACCTTTTGTGAACATTGTGTTTTAGGGAAAGCCACTAGGCAAAGTTTCACTAAAGCACAACATACTGCAAAAGCTATCCTAGATTACATACACTCTGACTTATAGGGTCGAGCTCCTACACCTAGCCTAAGTGGCTCAAGGTATTTACTTTCTTTTATTGATGACTTCTCTAGGAAAAGTTGGGTCTACTTCCTTAAAATTAAAGACCAAGTGTTTGATAGGTTTAAGGAATGGAAACTCATGATAGAGAAACAAACTTCTAAAGAAATTAAATACTCAAGAACTGATAATGGGCTGAAATTTTGTAGTGAAGAGTTCAACAAATTCTGTAAAGAAACAGGAATTACTAGACATAGGACAGTTAGATACACTCCTCAACAAAATGGAGTTGCTGAAAGACTCAATAGGATAGTCATGGAAAGAGTTAGATGTCTCTTATCTGATGCAATTCTAAGTGAAAACTACTGGACAGAGGCTGCAAGCTACACAGTGTACACCGTAAATAGGTGTCCACATTCCTCCCTAAATTTTTTGACTCCTGAAGAAAAATGGACCTCACATCCACCTAACCTATATAACCTAAGGGTATTCAGATGTGTTGGTTACATACATCAAAATTAGGGGAAATTAAAATCTAGAGCAGTAAAGTGTATGTTTGTAGGTTTTTCTAAGGGAGTAAAAGGTTTTAAAATGTGAAACCATATTGAAAAGAAGTTTATTATAAGTAGAGATGTCACCTTCAGAGAAACAAAAATGTTTATGTAAAAGGAAAGGACATCCTATGAAGTTCCTAATAGCCCTAACACCACTAGGATTGAGGTGGAGTCACCTAAAGCTTCTTCCACTAACCAAAACCCTCCTATGGATTTAGAAGAAGAAGAGGATGTCTCAAATGAGACCATTGGGAATACTGAAGCTGTCCCTGACCTAAGTCAGTATTCTTTAACTAGGGATAGACAGAGAAGAGTGATAGTTCCTCTTGCTAGGTATACTAAAAATAACTATATGAACCTAGTTCTAAATGCCACAGTAGCTCCTAATGACCAAGAACCTGCTACTTTTGAAGAGGCAATGAACTGCCCTAATGCTAAGTCTTGGATTCAAGCTATATATGAAGAGATGGAGTCACTCACTGTCAATAAAACCTAGACTCTGGCTTCTCTTCCTAAAGGTTGTAAACCTATAGCTTCTAAATGGATATATAAACTAAAGGAATATTCTACCAAAGATGAAAAGCCTAGATACAAGGCAAGGTTAATGGCTAAAGGATTTACTCAGAGAGAGGAATAGACTATACTTAAATCTTTTCACCAGTAGTGAAACAAACCTCTATTAGGCTTCTTTTATCACTAGTTGCTCAGTATAATTTAGAACTAGATCAACTAGATGTTAAAACTGCCTTCCTACATGGAAACTTAGATGAGGTAATATATATAGTTCAACTTAAATGGTTTGAGGAAAAAGGCAAGGAAGACCTATATTGTCTCCTAAACAAATCAATATATGGTTTAAAACAATCCCCTAGATGCTGGTACAGGAGGCTTAATGACTACATAGAGAGTATAGGTTTTCAAAAGAGTTCCTATGATATTTGTGTTTATATCAACTTTACTTCCTATAAGGACAAAGTCTACCTATTACTCTATGTTGATGATATGCTATTAGCTAGAAAGTCTAAGGAGGATTTAAATCATGTAAAAAATCTCCTAAAGAGAGAATTTAACATGTAAAAATTTTTATATACAACAACAAATACAAAGTTTCAAGAAAAACTTGAGCAATCTGTAAAGAAAAAGGGTCTGTGACTTAGCTTCATAATAAAACTATCTCCTTCTTGTGGACGTAGGTTTTCATAGCCGAGCCACGTACATCACAGTGTATTTTTTTCTTCTTTTCTCATCGTCTACAAGTCCATCGTTTACCTTTTCTCTTCATATTGTCTAATAGAACAGAACGATCGTCTATCTTTCTTTCAAAGCAATCGTCTACACGATTGCGCGAACGTTCATCTTTCTTCAAGAAATCTTCTACACGATTGCACGATCGTCTATCTTCCTTCGAGCAATCATCTACACAATTGCATGATCGTCTACATATTTTATTTTGCTATCGTCTATCCGACTGCAAGCATCCTCATCATTCACTCATAAATAATCGCACAGATTAAACAAAACTCATTAGGGTTAGAGGAAAGAAAGAATACAGAAAGGCAGTAGACCGAGAGAATCTGTAAAATAGATAGAGAAAGAAATTTCATTTTGCACCCATCAGAAACAAAGACTTTTCATTTTTTCCATCAGACAAAATTTCAATGGGATCATCCACGTGCTAGTCATCAGCTGAAAAATCGTGGTCAATTCTCAACCAAGTTCTCTACCAACTAAGAAATTTGGGGCAAAGATCAGGCCTCAAGAATTGGATCAAGGTTAAAGGGCCTTCTTTGTTTTTCATCATTTGGGCTAAAATAGTTTTTCTTTTGCAGAAGCAGACCCATCGAAGAAGAAGCAGACCTAACAATAACCTCTATTGTTCAAGTGAATTTAAAGTTTACTCATTTCAAGGTCACTCTTTTGAAGCTTGCCTTTGTCTTTGATGGAGTCCGGGGCCAGTAGCTAACTCATTGACATGTATCATGGTCAAACATGATCCTTATGTCCATTCTAGATGAAGGCTCCCTTAGAGTACCTCCACTATGACCATTATAATGTTGTGTGCAATCAGTCATAGTTTTCTCAAGCAACCGACCAATCTGTTTCTTTTGAGGATATAATGAGAGAATAGCTAGCAACAATCTCTCTAGGAAAGTCTTCATCGTTTACAACAGGAAAGTTTTCAGCTCATAAGGGAGACTAGAGTTGAGATGCAAAGTCTGAACGACCGGCTCGCTCAAATAACTAACTTAGTTAGGAGGCTTGAGGATCCCTTATTGCAACACCATATTTTCGAGACTATTGAAGCAGAAGTCATAAGGTAATATACTTTAGCAGTGAGATGACGATGAGAATCTCATGCTGTATGTAGAGCCAATAGTCAAGACAGAGAAAAACACAACCATACACCAAACAAATTCCAAGTCATAGAGTTAGAGGTTGAGAAACCTCACCCTGTTGTACCCTCTAGTATTTCTTATATTTTTAATATTCTGCCTTTTGTTATAAAGAGTCAGTTGAGTCTTTTATTATTTTTTTGGACTTGAGTCCTTTGAGTGTTTCTTTTTTCCTTTTTAGATAAAGAAAATCCCAAATTTATCATGTTTGGCTCCCTTTAGAAGTGGAACTTCCTAGTGAACATCAAATGCTATATCAATTCAAGTAAGAAGGGGCTGAAGAAATGGAAAATTTCTTTGAACCTTGACGGGATGGATCACGTCAAACAATTAATGTTAAAAATTCGCACTTCTGGCAGGCAACTAGATTAAAAGTTTTACTTGCTTTATAGTTTATGTTATTTCCTCCTTGTAGCTTAGCTTTTCTTTTCTTTCTTTTGTAGGATTTTGTTTTGACCTATTTTCGGAAGGAAAATCCTTGAGGAGCATGCTTATGCCACCATCCCATGTGCTTAAAAGTTTTAATGGAAGGATTTTTGTTTTCCTTTAATTTGTTTTTAGTTACTTTTCATTTATTTACATACATTGAGTACAATGTATCTTTCAAAAGTTGGTGGTGGTTGGGTTATGACCTCTTGTGAATCAAGTTGAGTCCCTAAACATATGAACTTGGACTATCATGCATTAACTATTTGTTTATTTGTTTGCTATGTACATGATTAAAATATTTGATGACATGATATTTTTCTTGTGACCATGTTTTCTTTTGAGAAAATTTGTATATTCATGATTGATTTTTTTTTAAAAAAAAAATCTTACTTCTCATACATGTTTAAGTTTTTTGCCCCTCTATCTTAGGTCTTTTTGAGCTTAGAATCAAGTCATATAGCCTATATTTTTATTATCACTTCGAAAAATCCCACTTATTAGAGAGTGTTTTGCATGATGAATTGCTATATGATACTATGAAAGAGAAATAATGATTTTATATGCATGCTTATAAAAAAATTGTGTCAACTAAAAAGGAAAAGTGGAAAAAAAATGAAAAAAATATAAAATTGTATGTATGTATGATTATGGGTAAAAAGAGTTGTTTTTGTTGTGATTAGTTATGCCACCAATAGAGTCAATGTTCTGGGTATATATCCCTACGGTAGATGTATGAAAGCTAGTGCCTTAGATAAAAGAAATGCAAGTTTAGAGCCCCTTAGAGTTTGTATTCAAGTACTTTAGTTGATATATTACTTTCTTGCTTGTTTTAGTGCATGAGTCACAGTAGGAAAAAAATGAATTAAGGGTCAACCTTGCTCTAAAGTCATTTGTTGTTCTCTTCCAACCATTTCTTGGATTAGTTAAGAGGCAAATCTTGACCTGGATGTGACATTCTACATGCAGAAAAACTAAAAATAAAAAAACTAGAAAAAAAAAAAAATCATTGTCCCATTTCTTATGCCTTTAAAGACTTGTAACAAGATCACATAGAAATATGGCTTAAGAAGTGACCACTAGTAACAATTCAACCAAACACAGAACATATGTGGGAAAGTCTAGGTGAATACTGCTAGAAATGATTTAATGCATGTTTGGGAGTGATTTTAAAAATGTTAAAATCACTTTTGTCATATTTAAAATCACTTTAAAACACAAATCTTTAATCACTTAAAATCAATTCAATATTTAATTTTACACTTTTAAATGTAATTTTCATATAATTGATTACAAATGACTAAAAACATTTTTTGAGTAATTTTGAAAATGATAAAAGTGATCTTAACCATTTCATTATCACTCCCAAACATGTCATTGGACTTTGTAGTTTATGTTTTTTTTTTTGTGCACTCACTACAAGAAATCACACTTTTTCCGGCGATTTTATGGTGGAAAATGTATCGAGAGATGCTCTCCCGACAACGTATTGGTCATCGGGAGTTTGGTTGGGAGAAATCCGTCAGGAATAGAACTTCCGACGCCAAAAAATGACCGTCGGGAGTTCTGGGTAATATACGTCGTCAGGAGTTCCTATAACTTCCGACGGACTCTTCCATTCGTCGAGAGTTAGTGGAACTCCCAACGGTCCCTTCGTTGGTCGGGAGTTTCTTTAACTCCCGACGGTCCCTTCCTGTCAAGAGGTCCTGTAACTCCCGTCAGCTTGCCAACTGTCGGGAGTTCAATTTCAACGGTTGAATATTGACTTTTAAAATTATTTAATTTGTAATTTGTAATTTTTTTAATTTAATCTGAATAACCTATAAAACATCATTAACCAATTCAAATAGATTCACATAAGAAATAAAACAAATAAACGAAGTCCATACTATAACCTATGAAAGAAATGTCTTCAGAAATACATGAAATAAATAAGATGAAAACAACATCAAGAGATGTGTCTTCAGAAATATAAAAAAGAAAAACGTAAAGACAACGTCTGGAACATAACATCTTCAACAATCATCCAATCTGATCTCCGAAAGCATATGTAAAAGTACTACATAAATAAGAGAAAGCATAGTTGAAATGGAAATTTTGCATTTTGGCTTAATAAATTTAATTTGTAGTTAATAAAGAAGGAAAACTCCTCATTATTACTATTTAAAAAAAAAATAAAAAAAAACCCAAGACTAGGCTTTGAGCCTTAGGGCTTCACAAAAGCCCATGCCTAAAGCGTGCCTTATATTGTGAGCTATCAAACTTGCGCTTTTAGCGGAAGAGCTTTTTATATGCAATAAAACCAAAGAAGAAGTGTGATACACAAGCAAAATGGAACAGTTACTATAGTACTTGATTTGCAAGTGAATATGTTCATTGCCATCTTTTATAAGATTCAAATCAGTATAAATTTTGATTTCAACCCAACCATCCCAAACAAGAGTGTAATAATTTTAAATAGAACATTGATAGATGTTTGTGTTGGAATTTGTGTCCTAAAGCCTCGTAATTTATTAGTTGATTAATTTAATTATTAATTATGCAATATTATTTTATTCATTAATAAAAAAAAATCAAGGTCATTGCATGAAGTCTTGAACATGTATATAGTTGACAAACGAGTGGATCCTGTTTAAGAAATAAACAAAAGATTTATAGTATATGAATGAGGTTGGATGCCTTGTCCTTGTGACACTATGGATATGACCCACTTTGTAATAGTTACAAATGGTTTTATCCAAACCATTCATGTGGAGACATGTGAGTGGAGACATCCTATACAAAGAGTTTATATAAGACCAAACCCCAAAATATTTATTCTCTCTCTGTAAAGATTGATGGGTCTAATATTTTATAGAATGATCATGTGTGACTTGATCTTAATCTTGAGTGATTTATGAATTTTCTTCTGTGACATCGATCCTTTGATTTGCATGGGTGAGAGCGGTTCAAGTTGCCGACTCACTAAGCTAACCATTTTGGGAACTTGACTAAATGGGAAGCTAGGAACCTAACTTCACAAGATGGAATTCACTTCTTCCCATATAGGTAAGTAGATGAGTAATTCCAAGTGTTGATTTCGGATCTTAAACAAAGGGATCCTGCTCTCTCACTATCCCCAGAGGAACTTAGTTTATGATAGGACCATAAACAAATTGTTCATTAGAAAAATCAGTGACACATAAGGAAAAGATGTAATTATAGGGATATAATGGACATTTTGATGCAACTATAATTATGAATAACTCGTGAAAGATCGACTTGTTTATATTGATTATATCCATGGACACAATTGTTCCACAATGCATAAGAGTTCAACTATCAGTCTATAGTGGTTTACCCTATAATTAATGAATGAAAGTTAATTTAATCAAAGAGTTTAACTACTTAATCTTGGATCATTGAAGCTTATAATCTATAGGTCAATAAGATCCGCTTGCTAGCTTACCATGGACTAACAAGGATCAATGATGATTGAAAGAAAATTTGAAGGGTTCAATTTTTTTATGGAAAATATTAATTGCATTGGATACAATTAATTAAATGATTTGTTATAAAGTTTATTTGAATGAGATTCAAATTATAACTTTATTATATGGAGAATTAATTTATTTGAATATGATCCAAATAATTAATTATTTATTTGGATGAGATTGATATAAATAAATAAATAAATAATTTAACTTGAGTAAGATTCGAATTAAATAGACGATGAGAGAATTAATTTACTTGAATATGATTCAAATAATTGATTAATTTTAATTAATTTGAATGAGATTCAAATTAAAGAGAACCCGTAGAGAATAAATATATAAATATTTTAAACCATTTAATATGAGATATATCTGTGTAGATATTTATTAATATAGCATATTATTAAATATTTAATTAAAAATCTTTGGAGAAGAGTTATCCCAATTGGATTAGGAGTATGCGTAGAATTCTATAAATAGGGCCCTTAGGAGTCCTCATAGAACATATTACACTCTCTACAAGAATAATCTTTACAATTACTCTGAAACTCTTCCTCTAGAAATTATCCCATTTCTCTTAAAAATGTTTTAAGAAAATTCTTCTTCCTTATTCTCTATTCTTTCAAGATGCAGTTCCTACAAACTAGATCCTTGTCAGAGTCATAGCAAGGAAGACCTTGTAGAATTAAAAGAATCTAAGAAGGAGATTACCAATTTCAAGAGGAGTATTTTGCCACGATCACGTATCGGCAACGGTATGGTTCTTAACTTTTTCTTGTTTACTTATTTTTAATTGTTTCAAGAAATCAAAAAAAGTGATCACACGCTTCCGTCGAGATTCAAATCTCTTCAATCTGAGTAGAGGTGGAAGATAGAGGCCCACACAATAACAGTGGTATGGATTGCTGAAATCTAGTGTAAAACCTGAATTTCTATTTTCCTAAGCAAGTGATAAAAGGAATTAACTAAGTGAAAGTTAAATTCTAAGTTAAGGGGAGGGAATTTCTAAGTGTTAAGTAGATTTTCCTTGAATAATTTAAGTTGAGCTTTAATTGGTAAAATTGTAATGAAATTTGTATAATAAGTAGATTGATGAGAAAGTTAGGGTGAAATGGTGAAGAAGGAATGGGGATTTGAAAAAGAAAAATATGGAAATTGAGTTTGGGAAATTTCGGCTAAGTATAGAGAAGTTATGTGAAATTCGTTATGGATGAAGAAAGGATTGAAGAACTAAGAAAAATATGGCAAATTATTTTGGGGAAAATCTAGAAAAAACGTGTAGAAGTTGCACGGAGACGAACAATTCGCAGTAGCTAAGAGCGAGATCATTGAGATCGAGACCAGCAAGATTGGAGAGGAAATGGGAGAGAAACCTGGCGAAAAAGAAGTTCACACTTCGAGATTGGATAGAAGATGGGAGAGAGCGAGATCAGCGAGAAAGTGGGAGAGAGCGAGAGTAGAGAGAGCGAGATTTTGAGCTAGGAAGTTGGAGAGAGCGAGAGTAGAGAGAGCGAGACCAGCGAGACAGTGGGAGAGAGCGAGAGTGGAGAGAGCAAGAGCAGCCTGTGCGTCAGCCACGCCTTGTCCGGTGCTGCATTCGAACGTCACGCCCACGCCTCGCCTATGCATTGAACGACCGAGCAAGCTTCTGGGCGATGTATTTGGACGCGTTGGTGTGGATTATGCATTTAAAAACCCTAATTTGAATACAAACAAAGTTTGAAGACGTAAGGGCAAACGTCAATTAAAATCTAGGTGTCCGATTAAGAGAAATTCTTAAACCCTAAGAAATTGTGTTGGATGCGTTTGGGAAGAACACATTGAACCAAGGTGAAGTCAGCTTACGTTGATAAAGGGAGGATTAAACATTTGGCCATGCAGCCAAAAAGTTGCTATCAATCCCATGAGAAATTTAAACACCTATAAATAGGGAGTTGGGATTTCATTTTCAAATCACACGAAAATCATAAATTTCGTAGAGAAAGTAGAGGGCAGTGAGGATTCAGAGGAATATATCAGTTTTGGACGAGAAGATCTTCCAATCTACTCGTGCGTTTGGAGTGATTTTAAAGCCATCTGAAAGCTCTGAAAGTCTAGTTTTCAGAGTAGGGCTGCTGGAGGAAAAGGCTCAAAGGAACTAGGCTGGAGGTTGAGAAGAATGCAGAAGGGTTAGACTATCGAATCAGTCTGGGCCAGTCTTGAATATTTTGAGATTCCTACCAAACCATGAAGAATTCTGAGCTGAAAATTTAGGGTAAGATTTCTAAGATATTTTAGAATAAGTTTATAGAAGGAAGTATTTCCAAATAAGGTTCGAAACTATGAGTAATCTAAGTTGTAAGTTGAATCTAGATTCTAGGGGTGAAAAAGGGACCCGAGGAGCTACTAGAATGAAAAGTTCCTAAGAGTTCGAGGTGAGTGGCTAAAATATTTTCGAACTAAAATTTTTTTAAACTGTATTGATTACAACATTTACAGAAAGCATATTTGCAAAAATAATTCTTACTAGTTTTATAAATTGGTTTCCAAGTTTGAATTGTGATTTGAACACATGCATATTGTTGAAAAACTATTTACATATGTATATGTATTGATTTTATCCAGCATGTGTTACCATCTTTAAAGCCATGTTGTATATGTGTTATACTGTACATGCTTTAAAGAGAAAAGTTGTTTATAAATAGTTTTGGTAAAATGCAATGTCGAAGTACAAGGAGAAGGCATCCACCCAACTAGATACTGAAGTATAAGGAGAAGGTACCTATTGGTACTAAAGTACGTTTGAGAAGGTACCAAGCCAACAGGATACTGAAGTACGTTGGAGAAGGTATTATAGTAGCTGTATACTAAAGTACAAGGAGAAGGTATCTGAGCAGTAGTACCTAATGTGTGAAGGTACTTAGTGTAGCCATAAATGAATAAAGTAAGAGATTGAGCAAAAAGGTTCTCTCTGGACTAGTAGTTGGTGTTAGGATTATTTTACCAGTTATACAGTACTTTGATTTGAGAAATGATTTTACTGTTTTATGTTTAAAACAACTTTATATAATTTACGCTTGGAAAACGTTTATGCTGCAAAAGTTTATATTTCAGATAAAACTATTTTCTGAAATTATGCATGAGAATTTACTATGTTTTCTCGGTCACTCACTGGGCGTAAGCTCACCCCGTTTTCAAATGTTTTTGTTCCCCCCCCCCCCCCCCCCCACAGGTAGCGGTCAAATCCTCTGAAGACAGCTCAGTATCTGCTCTGCCACTAAAGGACGAAAAGACTTGTAACCGTTTGCTAGGTGGTTACAGTTAATATTGTACACATGTTACTATTGTTCATATAGGGACTAGGGTTTGTGGGTTTTGGGACTTGTAAATCTAGTGTTGTAAATACTCTAAACATATTATGTTTCTAAGTTAATAAATTGTGGGCCTAAAGACATCCCGTTGCATATAATTTGTATTTGGTATCAGAGTTATTCCGCAAGAGTTTTTAGGCAGTAAGTGTCAGCCTAAGGGTTGATAACTACTGCAGTTACGCCCTTCTCTAGGCTAAGAGGGTGGTCTGGGGCGGGGTGTGACATCTAGTTTTTTTAATCTATCGATTAAAGGGAAGAAAAAGCTATGGCAGAGGGAAGAAGATGTAGAAGGAATGGGATTGTGAACGGCGAAGATGGGAGGATGGGCGGCGATGAGAAAGGAGAAAAGAAACGACTTTAGATTCGCAAAAAAGATAAAGGTAGATCTAAGGTACATAAATGGGGAAGTTTCAAATTAGAGTTTAGCAATAATGTTGATTTAAAATTGACACTGTAGCTTTGCGTATAATGTTAGTTGAAAACCAACATTAAAGATCCATTTTTGAACCACACCTGACATGGTACATCTGTGCCACTTTATGGACTGACATTAAAGGTCTAATTTGTTGTAGTGGCCGCACAAAGTGTTTCCTGGATGTTATGGTCTAAGAAGAAGCGTTTTGCATTTAATCTTGCATGAATAAGTTAAGAATGTTTTAAAAATTGTCACACGAATTAAATATACTTGTATGATTTTCTTTCTTGCAAACATTGTTCTTGAAATGCATTAAGACGAGAGTTATGAATGTTGCAACTGAGTGAAAATGTTATCTTATTGTGTGTTTATGTCTTTCTAAAGGACAATCAAGAATTAAGTTGGGATGATTTGATCACGAAATGTACTATCTCGCCCAACTTTACTTGAAATTGTCATGCTCTTTAATGTGCTTAATTGGTTATTTTATAGGTATCAAACAATTTGGAGGTAGAATCAAGCATTAGGGTAAAAACGAGGCTAAAACTAATCAATTCAGAGCTCTAACAAATAAACTAAGTCAAAGAGGGCGCAAAATTGCAAGATCGTTATAACAACTCTAGAGGAGGGTAACTATGTTTATTTAAATTAATGGAAATTTTTTCATAACATGAATCCAATTAAACAAATTAACATACATTTGTTAATGAGTAATTTAAATAAGAATTTCATACATATCAAGAAATTAAAAATAATACTTTAAAGCATTCTATTTAATTCTAATAATAAGATTGGTATAAGTGATATGAAAATTTAAGAACTACGAAATAAAATAAAATAATATGAACAATTAATTTAAAGAACTAAAAATTGCAGTTAGCTTCATGCAATGAAATGTAATAACAAAAATTAATTACAAAAGGCACAACTTAACCTACATCTACTTTCTTAGCTCCTTTTGAGTATGTCACTCAAACTTTGACTCTTTCCACAGCTTAGAATCTAATCGTTGCAATGTTCCTTTTTCAGGGTCAAGTTAAAACTTGATCCTTTCCATGGTTGAGAAACAAACTATTATAATACTCTTGTAATGGGTTCTAGAGTAACCTTTTACAATAGACTTGGAAATGAAGAACAAGATGAGAAAAAATCTTCCAAAGAGTAATTTAAAATATTGAGCATTCAACAAATCAATCCTCACAATACATAGACCTATCTCAAGAAAAAGAAGAAAGTTTGAAGCTTGGAGAGAGTAACAATAGGGCCTTTGTGTTTTATTGAGGATTTAAAATAATGAAAATTTTAGTTGAAATGTGGAGAAGATGAAGAATTTAAAAAAAAAAAAAAAAAAAAAAAAAGGGAAGTAGGTGGAAACTAAATTGAGTTTGTGCCATTGAATGTTTGTAAAATTCAAATCAATGGTAGAGGTTTAAAAGTAGTAATAACAATGATATTTTCTTCAAAAAAAAAAAATATCAACTAGCCGTTAGATACAAACATAAAATAATATAATAATATATATATATATATATATATATTTTATACCATTTTTTAAAAACCCAATAAGAACTCAATCGCCCATCTCACTCTTCCATTGCTCTAAGTGGCACTTTTCAATTGGTCCACTTTGATTAAAAAAAAAAAAAAAAAAAAAAACTGTCACATCATTAGTTTGGGTTTTTTTTCATTAAGCCTTCATTTAAATTCCGATTTGAGTGATTTAAATCGAATCATTATTCCAAGCTCTATGTAATTGACACTCTAACACACTAAAATTTTTATTTAACAAAAGCAAGTTTGTTATCATCAAATATTAATTAATTAATTTGAGATTAAAGGTCAAATAACTAAAAAAGAAGAATTTACCCCTAGGGCCTAGCACCGCGATGCTAAGCTTGACTCTGGAAGGCAAAATATGAAGATTTTTGTAACGTTGCGGCTATAAATTCAGACGTTAATAATTAGATCATAACTTTTAAATTGGGTAGCCATTTTGGTCGAATGACTACTTGTTTTCTATGTTTTTTTCGCCCTCTATCCATGTACAGTATTTCTTATGTTTTTAATTTTGTTTTATAATATACTTTGAATCATTCTCAATCTTGGATACCTTCCCACAGCGTGTCATCGAGGTTAGCCCTAGTTTAGGAGTAGGAATTTTGATGACTATTGATGAAAAATAAGTTTAAATGATAATTACATTCTTATTCTTGCATCATTGAGTTTTGGTTTCATTAGAATTGAGTTTGTGAATGGATTAACGCTCAATCACCAATGCAAGTCATTTGCTATAGATTTTCGCTTGAAAGTTATCTCTATATTTCATCTTGTTTTAATTGCCAAAGTAGAAAGGTCGAATCCATGTATGTTTGAAATATAGGCTATCCATAGATCTTTCATGCATGCTCAATTTTGGTTCAAAGAAAAATCAGTTAATTAACTTAGGTTATCCAAGTTATTAATCGTCACAATGAAACCTTTATCTCAATGCAAATGTTTGAGACTATATGGACGTTAGTGAATCCAATGGGACGATAACTATTAGTTTAATTAGGACATTAGCCTTAATTAATAGTGAAGGCACTTGCTTAGCTTTTCCAACAAGTTGGTAGTTCGAACTCATTGGTTAAGCAAGGTGAGTCAATTGTGAAAAAGCTATAAGACTTCTCACTCAGAACACGAATGTTAAATGGAAAGCACAGATAAGTACTATAACAATAGAATACCAACAACAAAAATTTAAGTACAGACACATAGAAGTTGGTAAGTTCGATGAAAATCTACCTAAGTCTAGGGGACAGTGTGCCCAGGAAAGATAATCCACTAATATTAAAGAGTCAAAAAATTACATCGTAATACTTATCTTTAATACACCGACTACTACAATGACTTACATAGAGCCCAACTCACAAATCACATAGGCTCCCCCTAGATGTGAGACTCCCTCTCAAAAGAACTTAAGCTCCTCTTCAGTATGTTAATATCGTTGAACACTCCAGCTTCTAACTATGTGTGAGACTCCATTCTAACATATCTTCTCTTTTACTCAGTGAACTCCTTTCACTAATGAATCTTAGGTATTCCAAAAGATGGAGAACTCCATGAAAAATGATGTCTTAGGCTCCCTTAAGACTGATAATCACTTCTCATCAATAGTGCCTTAGGTCCATCCTAAGACAAAAATTATCTTTAAAGCCTTGCACTTTTCAATTAATAAAATCGCAACATAGAATACAGTGAGTACAGATCAAAAGCATGATATAGTACAATCAACCACCAAGAATAGAAAACGTTCTCAAATAATAATCAAATGCGACAACCCAAGAACACCATTTATTTTCTTTTAAAAATCGATTCCTAGAAAGGAAATGCAATCATTTTTCAAAAAAAAAAATTAGTTGAGCCTTGGACAAGGAAAATATCAGGCAAAAATAAATATGTAAAATATTTTCAGATAAGGAAAGAAAATATACTATAGGAAATAACATCTTCTATGACAGTTGTTGAGATAACATTTGTGACAACTGCAAAACCACCACATGTAGGCTTAGAAAAATGAAGAGCCAATTAACAAACCTCTAAAAAACTCTCTTTGGCTGATATATTTTTTTAAGGCATAATTAACGAACAATAACCAACCTGCATAATGCAAGTTGTCAGGAAAAAAAAAAAAAAGGTCTAAACAAGAACAAAAAACAACATGATAGATAGTGGTTTTTACAACAACAAACCAAACAAAGTCAATCAACCAACGAGAACCCACAAACAAGCAAAACCAAAATCGAGCTCCCTCACTGTCTCTCCCTTTCTGGCTTAGAAAAAATTGAAGATCAATCCCTCCTGTGAGAAGAGCAACCCCATCAACTGCAACACTTTATCAACCTCTGTCTTTCGCGCTTGAAGCTTCTACATAAGATTATCAATATCACTGGATTCATTTGATATCATGTGCAGAATGCGGCTTCCAAAGGAGGATTCAACCAAAGATTGGCTAGGACCATTAAGAAAAGGAGCTGAAGCTTGGGTATCAATATCAGGAATGTAATGACTCTGCAAGAGCTTGGGATTTATAGAAAATAGACCAAGACGATAGCCAATAGGTTTTTCAAGAGTGAGTAAGTCAAGCTTCTGAGACAATAAGATGCTACAAATTAGCCTTGGGTAGCAAATGGGCAATCTAAGAATCTTTGACCCAATTTGACGTTAATCTGATTGAGAATGAACAACTTATAATTAAACTAACCATGGGTCCCAATTTGATATATCAAGGTCGCAAGAGATATAGACAAGCTTGATTTATGTGAAGAGAGGCATGGAGATCCTAATTTTGTGAAGAACGACATGCTTCACACTTAGCACAGCAGTAGACTGACCCTTCCTAGGCCACGAAGATCTTGCACCACCAGTCATCTCAAACACCAAATTCCTCATGGAAGGACGTTGTTCAATCACATTTTCATGCACATTTCTATAAAGAATTGGTTGATTAGGGGAGCAGAAAAAAACAAATGGATATCTTCTAACATGAACTCTCTGAAAATCAAGACTAGCAAGATCTGCAAAATCTGATGGCAGGTTCACAATAAATTCACGCACAAAATGAGGATAATAAGACCTCGAACTCAAAACAGTTCTCTCCAAAACAACAATTAGAAATAGTTCCATAAGCTCAAGGCACTCTTGAGTGCAATCAAACAATTCATTCTCATCGGCAATGTTCCTTTTAACAACGTATTTCCACATGTTGGCACCTTCTTCAGTATAAAAGGACACCCATCTAAAGGCACATGAGAAACATTGGAAGAGGCTGTGTGTTTGCCTTCAGCTTTCAGAGAGGCACGAGTTACATGAACATAACCCGTATCATCATTATCAGAACTACTTTTTAAACCCTAATCAGAAGCATGTTCAAAAGAAATTTTTTCAGGAAAATTTTCAGATGTCTTAAGGAGAAGCAGTACACCAACTTCAACATCCTCATTTTTCTTTGATTGTAAATTAGGTAGGGGTGTGCCATCGTCAACATTTTCATCAGCAAGTTTAGGTTCTTTCTCAGAATTCTGTTTGCTAGCTTCAGGATCAAGATCAACAAAGAACTCAACATCTGAATTATCAACATTATCAGTAATCTTTGTGTCATCAACAGGATCGTCAGACACAATACATTGACAAGTCACAACGATTGACCCAAGAAGAGTTGCAACAACTTCTTCACCAGATGGATTAGATTCACTAGATACATGACCTTGGATATACTTATCAACAAAAACATTTTTCAAAACTTTAATCACAGGGTGAGCGGTCCCAGATGCAAGAGTTTCATAAACAATTTTTTCAACAAAATCACTTATGACATTCTCACCAGATACATTAACACCTTCTTTCTCAGTCATACTAGATGCAAGCAAGTTAGAATAAACAACAGCATAAACAAAAGTAGCGACAACGGTAGTAGCTAAAACACTTTCTGAAACCCTAACTTCCTCTTGAACAACAAAAGACGATTTGACATTACCCTTTACAACATCCCTAGGGTTCCCAGAAAGGGCTATAAATTCATACATGTGACCTGATGAGTCACTCGAAGTGGATTTCTCTTTGTCAGGATAAATTTCTAGGGCATAAGTACTAACCTTTTCTTTTCCTTTCTCCTCAGTAGATACATTGGCACTGAATGGTCTTTGTTTAGTAGAAGGAGAGGGAACATTGATTCCTTCGTTCGAAATAGGAAGCCCTTGAACGCGAATACCATATTTGTTCTTAGTGGCCAGAAGAACATCTTCCTTGACATGCAACTTCCTTTGTTCCTTTTCATTGAGCCTCACCATCTTTAATTTAGTGGTATGAGTACCTTGTCTAGTGCTCGTTATCAGGATGAATTTCACATTGCACACGAACAAGAGGATGAAATGGAACGGTTGAGATAACCAGGAACCCACGATTTCTTTAAGGAACCTATCACAAGACATCTCTGTTAAGATTTAGGAAAGGATTTATTTATTTATTTATTATGGACGGATGGGGCTGCACATGAATTCTTGCGTTAGACATGGCTTATACGTTTGCACCCATGCGTCTGAGGTCATGCGTCGGAATGAAGATACGCTAATCTAGTATGCAATGACCACGCGTTCCTATCACAAGTTTTCTTACGCTCGCGCTAAGTATAACGCAAACGCAAGTTTCTCGGGTAATCCAAGGTCGAACATAGGGACTTGTCACTCAATAATTCTTGTGAAGTAGTGCGTTTGAGGCGTTGAAAAGAAAAATAAAAAGAAGTTTATTGGATGTACACACTATTCCTACTCCTAACTAAACAGATTGAGCAATAGAAGACTTGCAATGAGAATAAGTAGAGACACAACAACCATTAACGCATAGTAATGTTTATTATCTTAAATTGCCCGATTAATCCCAGCTCATTGCACTAACGCGTCGCACACCTCTCGGTGGTCAGCCGCATGACTATATCTCTATAGTGCATGGTTGCGACGAGCATAAGATTGTGCCTATCTCTAGGAACAATGCGAACTTTGCTTTAGTGCATTCCATTTCTTACCCTCTCAGGCAGTTAGACGCGGCTATTTAATTTATTGACAAGCAATGCAACATCCCATAGACAGGCATTGCTACAGCCTTTCACCAAGCAAAGAGGATTAATTCACTATACTCGCACAACGCACACCTCTCGATTGGTTGCTTCATGTGTCCTATCTCTAGGCTACACGATTAAACATGCGATTGTCTTTGATAAATAAACGATGAAGATAAATTATGATAAATATGAAGATGATGAAGAAAATGGCAATGAAGGAGTTAATATTTGCATTGATCACAAAATATCTTAATATCTTAAGCTAAAACGTAATACTACACAGAGATTAGAAGAGAAAGGAAGGATCCTGCCTCAAGGCTGCCGGTGGTGCCATGGATGAATGGTGGAGATGTCTCTCTCGAGCTCTATCTCTGGCGAATGATCCGATCGTCACTCGGTCTGGGTTGTGGAGATGAAGAATTCCCACTGAAAATCTCTTTCAAGCTCTCATCTGTGATCACAAACCTCTGCCTTAAGGAAGAAATTCGGATGTCTTGAAATGAAGATCCAAAAGGCTATTTATAGAGTTTAAATGCCGATAGCTATAATGATTGCGTTATGGCTCACTGATGCTTTTGTCGCAGTATGGGCAATGTCACATCGTCTTATCTTGTTGATACTCCCAAGGTATGCGTCCAAGCTTGATTTAGCTGAAGCATCAACCCGTTTTATCCATCTTGTGATCGTCCTTCTATTATGGTCATCATTCCATGGCTGAAATTTCCAATTGATCACCGCATTCGCTTGATCATTGAAACTTCCATACGAGGGACACATACGATCACCACAACTTCCATGCAATGGACGCATACAATTACCGCAACTTCCATGCGTTGGACGCATACAATCACCGCAACTTCCATGCATTGGACGCATACGATCACCACAACTTCCATGCGATAGACGCATACAATCCAACTTTCAGCACATGCATTTGTCTTTGCGATCGCCTGGCTTCAACGCATGCGTTTATTTGTGATTGCTTATTTCAAATGCATGCGTTTGATTCTCGTGATAGCTACAAAAATAGATATTTTGGCATCGAGTAATGCATAATATTGGGGTCAGTGAGGATTTAGGTGCTAATTGATACAAAACTCAATTTTTCGCAAATTCTAAGTATTATCACCGCATTTTCTACTTATTAGCCCTCATGATTCTAAATAAAAGGCTTATAATAACTGGCATTTCTGCCAGTTATCACCCCCCAAACTTAGAATCATGCTTGTCCTCAAGTATGCGTTATACTCAAGAAATTCTTAACTCACCTTCCGGCGTCTCTCTGCGATGACCATCTTTTCAGAATATAATTTACTCGTACCTCTAACTATGGACACAATACTCCCCTCTACTTTGGCTGCTTCTTCAAAGAGATCTTTCCTAAGTTAAAATTTGGCAAGCCTTTGCTCAAAATCTTTTTATTCATTCTCCGCAACTTTGCGTTCAGCTCATGAGAATGCGTTCATTCAAAACAATTCAAGCTTATGCGTTTACTTATTCTAATGCGGCATTGAACCTGGTTACGCTCTTCGTTTTGGCTTACCCCCACGTGTGTCATGCAGGCATCCAACTTCGGTTGCGTTTCATATTCAACTCAACTCATGTCTTGCTTAATTTGGCTTGTGCCAGACAGAGGAATTGCGCTTATGCGTTGATCTTGGATACTTACCTTCGTTTTAGCTTGCCCCAATGGGTGTCATGCGGACATTCAACTACGGGTAAGTGCCTTTCACAACTCAACTCTTGTCAACATGGGTTTCCCTATTGCGTTGGCAGTGGAGTTGTTATTTTTTTATTTTTTTTTATTTTTTACGGAAATGATCGCAATGTGATGAACGCAATTCTCCGAGACCGTTGCCACCCCCCCAAACTTAGAGGGTGGCAGCATTCTCACTGCAAGCTAAAAACAAACTCAATAGGAATGTGATAACAAATGTTTGAGCAAAGGTTTGCACACAATAAAACTATAAACTTTCACACTTTGAAGAAGCTATTAAAAGTAAGGGGTGCCTTGCGATACTAATTAGAGGATGCGGTGAATTATTTGTACCATTATAGACGCATCGCAAAGAACCGCAGTCAAACAAGGAGAATTCCAAAAGAATAATGCATAAAAGATAACAAGAAAATAACCTTAAGTAGAAGAACGCATGCAACAATGCGTTGGAGTTCATGCGATTGAAGCCATGCGTTGAAGGATGTGGAGGATTCTTTTATTGTAACTGCGCACCGAGGAGAGTTATTATCGCACCTATAAGGAGCAAACGCACCACACCCAAGGAAGCAGCCGCATATCCAAAATAACAATAAATAAAAATAACAAACTAAACTAAGAAAGGAATGTAAAAGATAGAGTAGAAGACGTCCCCGGAGAAATTGAAGTGTTGTCACCGCAAGGAGTCTCCCATGCAGGAGATGGTTCTCAACTGCTTGAGCAAGGGGACTCGCTCTGACCATTAAAGCTTCCAGAAATTGTTGGACGCATGATGGTTGACATGCGTCTAAGATTGCTTCCAGCTCCTGTGACAGATAGCCTTTCTATCTCGAGGTCAATATTTGACTTTCGACGGATCGTCTATACTTCAAATATTGTTTGCAGTTTGGTCGCACAATCTACAATACGCCTAAGATTGAAATGGTGCCTGCGAAAACACAAAAACTTCACAAAACATTAGTTGTCAAGTCCCTGGCAATGGCTTATGCGTTTGGACGGATGGGGCTAAGATTTATTTATTTATTTATTATGGACGGATGGGGCTGTACATGAATTCATGCGTTAGACATGGCTTATGCGTTTGCACCCATGCGTCTGAGGTCATACGTCAGAATGAAGATGCACTAATCTAGTATGCAATGACCACACATTCCTATCATAAGTTTTCTTACGCTCGCGCTAAGTATAACGCAAATGCAAGTTTCTCGGGTAATCCGAGTTCAAACACAGGGACTTGTCACTCAATAGTTCTTGTGAAGCAGTGCGTTTGAGGCGTTGAAAAGAAAAATAACAAGAAGTTTATTGGATGTACACACTATTCCTACTCCTAACTAAACAGATTGAGCAATAGAAGACTTGCAATGAGAATAAGTAGAGACACACCAACCATTAATGCATAGTAATGTTTATTATCTTAAAATCGCCCGATTAATCCTATCTCATTGCACTAACGCGTCGCACACCTCTCTGTGGTCAGCCGCATGACTATATCTCTATAGTGCATTGTTGCATCGAGCATAAGATTGTGCCTATCTCTAAGAGCAATGCAAACTTTGCTTTAGTGCTTTCCATCTCTTACCTTCTCAGACAGTTAGATGCGGCTATTTAACTTATAGACAAGCAATGCAACATCCCATATACAGGCATTGCTACAGCCTTTCACCAAGCAAAGAGGGTTAATTCCCTATACCCGCACAATGCACACCTCTCAGTGGGTTGCTTCATGCGTCCTATCTCTAGGCTACACAATTAAACATGCGATTTTCTTTGATAAATAAATGCTGAAGATAAATTATGATAGAGAAGAAGATGATGAAGAAAATGGCAATGAAGGAGTTAAGATTTGCATTGATCACAAAATATCTTATTATCTTAAGCTAAAATGTAATACAATACAGAGATTAGAAGAAAAAAAAAAGACTCTGAGTCAAGGCTACCGGTGGTGCCATGGATGAATGGTGGAGATGTCTCTCTCGAGCTCTATCTCTGGCGAATGATTCGATCGTCACTCGGTCTGGGTTGTGGAGATGAAGAATTCCCATTGAAAATCTCTTTCAAGCTCTCATCTGTGATCACAAACCTCTGCCTTAAGGAAGAAATTCGGATGTCTTGAAATGAAGATCCAAAAGACTACTTATAGAGTTTAAACACCGACAGCTATAATGATTGCGTTATGGCTCACTGATGCTTTTGTCGCGATATGGGCAATGTCACATCGTCTTATCTTGTTGATACTCCCAAGGTATGCGTCCGAACTTGATTTAGCTGAAGCATCAACGCGTACTACCCATCTTGCGATCGTCCTTCTATTGTGGTCATCACTCCGTGGCAGCAATTTCCAATTGATCACCGCATTCACTTGATCATCGCAACTTCCATGCGAGTGATGCATACGATCACCGCAACTTCCATGCAATGGATGCATACAATTACCGCAACTTCCATGCGTTGGACGCATACGATCACCGCAACTTCCATCCGTTGGACGCATACAATTACCGCAACTTCCATGCGTTGGACGCATACGATCACCGCAACTTCCATCCGTTGGACACATACGATCACCGCAACTTCCATGCGATGGACGCATATGATCCAACTTTCAGCGCATGCGTTTGTCTTTGCAATCACCTGGCTTCAGCGCATGCGTTTGTCTGTGATTGCTTATTTCAAACGCATGCGTTTGATTCCTGCGATAGCTACAAAAATAGACATTTTGGCATGGAGTAACACAATATTGGGGTCAGTGAGGATTTAGGTACTAATTGAAGCAAAACTCAATTTTTCGCAAATTCTAACTATTATCATCATATTTTTTTACTTATTAGCCCTCATGATTCTAAATAAAAGGTTTATAATAACTGGCATTTCTGCCAATTATCAAACTCCCAACACCACAAATTTGAATTGGAATTTGAAATTAAGAACCAATTAATCCAGCATGTGCCTTCACCTACCGTAATTAGTCAATTATTACTTTGATTTGTCTTAGGCTTACAACCTTGATGGGCCAAATTCTTTACCAAACCGGCACAATGAATTAATTGCTATGTATTTAAAATACATAGGCCCAAAGTAACTCTCAGAGCCTCAAAATGAACATTATCCAAAACCATTGTAAAGGTATTAGCAATTTGGTTCTTGGTGCTAATGTTTTTTAACATAATTTGTTTACTCTCAACCAGATCACAAATAAAGTGGTATTGAATGTCAATATGTTTAGTACGACTGTGCTTGATGCGATGCGCAAGCGTGCGCAATCAAAGTAATAAATCCCAAATAGAGTATCGTCCTCAGGGACCGGCGTGAGCGAAATTTTCCTAAACTTAGCTGTCACAATTTTTTTGTTAATTTTATTCAGGCAACCCAAAAGATGAATTTTATCTATAACTATGACTTATGAAAACTCAATCACACACCCAAAATCATATTCAGAGCAAAAAGATTCCAGGATGTTGTTTCATTTAGGGAACACAGTGAATATGACATGCAATTGATTGAAATTGATAGATTGAGGCTACAAGTTCTAAAATTAGAAAATCCTCTCTCGAGCTCAAACCTCCTAATAACTACCCATCGACTCAAATCTCTTTTATCGCTTGAATAGTTACAACATTAAGATCCTTTAATCGCACCCCTTATTATTCTAAATTCATTCTCAGACAATTTCGAATAACAATCTAAATTATTGGGTCCAGCGAATTAAACTCTCTCGAGAGACATCTAATTAACTTACGTTCATTTAATTAATGGCCAGTTAATCAAAAGCATTAAACACAAATAATTTAGAAATCTATGCAACATCAATCAACTGTAAATTCAATATTCAAAGTAACACTACCTAAAATCCACAAACACCCTAGAATAATAAAGTTTAGCCACATATGATTCCGATAACAAAATTCCACAAATAATCAATCATTAAAGCAAAAAGCAAATTAACGTAGAAAAATGACCTCCCTTCAATAGATTCGAATTTCAATCACGACCCCCTTGACCCTCACCATGAATCTCGTGTTGTTCTTCAACAAAACAACACAATCACGATCAATCTTCCCACCACGAACAACCCAAAGACGATCTTGGATCAACTCTTAACCAAAATCTTGAGACTTCCACTTAAAACGATCAGAACTGTTGTAATTCGGCTATTGTACGGACTAAAATAGCTCAAAATTGACTCTGCCTCTTTCTCCTTTATCCTGGCAGCACAACACTGCTATTTATAATATGCTTGCAACATTGCAATGCTGCAAACCAGCATTGCAATGCTGGCGTCATGCCAACTGTGCGTAGAAGTCGTAGGGTTGCAACGTTGTCCTATTCTAAATTGCTCTCAGGTCTACGACATTAAGGAGCAACGTTGCAATGCTCGGCCAACTCTAAACTTGCCTCTTTTCTTGATCTTGGGTCCTTGATTTCTTCCTAATTCCATAATCAACCCGTAATTGCTCAAAATTGGAGTTTTGCCTTGGGTTTTTGCTCATTTTTCGCACAATTGCTCCTGATGCTTGGCTTTCTGAAATCATTCAATAAACCATATAAAACCAAACAAAAACTAGCAATAGTTTCTCTAAATTTGAAGGTAATAAAAACACTTTTTAGATGCTTTTCAATGCTACACAGGATTTTTATATATATTAATGTCATGTTGTCACAATATAGAGTCATGATCTCTTGTGAAACATCATACTCTTGTTGAAGGAATCGAATACTTAAGAGGAAGCATGTGAATGCATCTGCCAGTGAAATTTGTTTTGGAAAACATGAAAAACAGAGAAAATACATAAAACATATAGAGGATAAACATTAATTCTACAACATGCTATTAGGGAAAGAGAAGAATTCACCCTTGAAGACTTTCTTCTTGAAAATTTTATCCACATCACGAACACTTCATACTGTAAAATTGTCTCTTGAACTCAAAGCTACTCCCAAGAACACGAACAACCACAAAAAATGAACATCACTAATCGAAAACCTTGCTATTCTCTAGTAAGAGTCAAGATGATAGGATCTCACTTTTGGAATGAGAAAGTTTTTACAGAGAATTTTTTTCTGTAAAAACTTTGAGAGAGAATTCTTTGATGTGTTAGAGAGAAAAATGCAAAGAGTTTGTTGATCAAACCTCTACCCAAGGTTTCTTAATGTGAGATGTGAAAGAATTGGTTGGAGGAGGAGTTACAATTCCCATTCAAGAGAGTTATTCTCATTTAATATGTATATTAAATCAAATTTAATAAATATTAATTAATTAACTAATTAATTAATTAATAATTAATTAATTATCATATATTTAATTTCATTTGAATCATATGAAAATAACATCTTCTCAAATAACCTATAGTTTTAGTGTGAATCTCATTCATATTAATAATATTTAAATCTTATTCAAATATTTATTTCTCTCATATAACCTATAGTTTTAGTATGAATCTCATTCATATTAATTTTAACATATAACTTTAATATGAATCTCATTCATACTAAATTTAACCTATAATTATAATATGAATCTCATTCATATTATTTAATATTTGAATCTTATTCAAGTACATAATTCTCATATATAATAAATTTTAATTTTGAATCTCATTAAAAATTAACTTTATTTCATAATGTATTTATATATATTATATTAATTGATAACTCACTCAGTATTGAGGTCGAGTTACCTATGGTCATTCTTTGAAATGTTAATCTCTACAGCCAACGGTGTTATAAAGAGAGATTAATCATTTCGCGGTATGGTCTTATATGATACCTCCACTCCCATGTTTCCACATGAACAATTAAGATCAAATTATTTGTAACACTTTACAACTTTTGTAACAATTATAAATTGGGTCGTATCCATAGTGTCACCAGGATAAGACTCTCAACCTTATCTGTATGCTACAGACCATTTATGTTATTACTTCAACATGATCCACTTGTATGTCTACCACATATTGTTCAAGTTTCACAAAATAACCTTGGATCTTTCTTTAATGAATAATTGCGTATATAAAATAATCAACTATTGTTTCAGATAACTTATTAACTACGAGGTTTTAGGCCATACATCCCAATAATCTCCTACTTGTACTAAAGCCGATGGGACATGTATCCTAGGGCATACTCTATACCCAATATGCTCTCCCACTTTCCCTAATGCACTAGAGACATGTTTCGTAGTCTTAGACATTATAGAAGATCCTCTCAAACTTTAGCCTAGAGAATCCTTTTATATAATTCAAAATTGTTATATCAATAAATAACATCTTGTCACCACCATGATGTCTCTCTCGTTCTGTTCTATTTCTATAACTTGGTGGTTACTAATATCCTTAAAATTAGTCTTTGCACCACATTATCTCATAAATTGGATAGGCTAATTTATATTTGAAACAACTTTCAAATATTTAAAGATATACATGACTATGCAAGTTATTGCTTCACAAGCAAAATATTGCCTTGTAGTCCAATTTACACCACTTAGGATAAAACATGGATTTCTATAAATCCTGTATGAGATAGTGTATCTCGTAAAAGATCAAATCTTAAACTTTATACATCAACATCTCATTATTCATAAGTCTTAATTTTCAAACTCAATAGTCATATCAATGATTTAACCTATATAACTAACCAATTGTATATTAAATGTTCATTAAGTCTCATGTAAGAATTACATTCCCTCAACAGTTAAGGTTTTAGGAAACTTTTCCTTAGACATACCAACTTCACTGTAGAATGATATATTACCATTCCATCTGAATCCATTGCATCGAACATTCAACAACTTTGTAATGTAAGATGCATGAGACAAACTTAACATCATGTCCTCAACATCTCTACGTGGACATTTAATATACAAAATCATTTCAAATCAACTATTTGAAATTGGTTAAATAGTCAAACTTTCATACTAATCTTTATTTCATTCATAATGAGTAAATGTCAATATAAAACAGATAAATATCCACTTTTTATTTTCTTGCCATTGTCATCATTCAAAGTCATGGGTTATGATACCATATCAAGCCTTTATTCTCAAAGATCCTAATTTTAAAATTTATTTCTCAAATGAACATCACAATTTTGTAAATCTTTTCCAATTCAATCTTCGAAAAATTGCTTGAATTTGTGTAGATACATTGAACTTCTTTTCATAAAAGAATTAATTCATTTTTACATATATCACATGCAACAATGAATCAAATCATGCATAAAAACTCTATTGTAGTAACTAGTGAGAAAATTGACTCACTGCCTATTTTCACTTACCAGTTCCATTGTTGGTTGTCACCTTATGCCAAGAATCTTACTTTGAAGATCTCCATCTCCAAGTTCTACACTCTCAAGTCTCCTTTTTGTAGATCTATTCATATCCTATTGGTTTTATCCCATCAAGAAAATCCACAAAAATAAGCTGAGATTAAGTACACATATTTTATTTCAAGTTTTATGACTGACATAAATTTTTTTTGTCAACACCCTTCTATTCTTGCCATCCAATATGAGAACTTTGACTTTCAATAAGCCATAGCAAAGGTTGAGTCATCTCATAACTCTCCCACTAATTTTAAGGTTTATAAGTTTAAATATTTTCATCTAATATGATAATGTAGACTTCAAGTAAGCCTTTGAAAAGTGAATTATCTCATAACACTCCCACTACGATGAAGACTTATCTAGTTGATAATTAAAATTTGATTTTGAAATGAAAATAAATGGTTAACAACACTTGTTAACTATTAAGTGGTTTGACTTGGAACTAGTTCATCGACACAGATTAACCTGTCTACAGGTTTGTAGCATTTTATATGACATTCCTAATAAAATCAATATTCGTCACATAAATACATTATTTTATTTTGGAGTGTACAAAAGGTCATTTTATAATTTCTTTAGGACTACCTACATTTAGGTGTATTTTTAACATTTGTTTCGCCAAGCGTATTTATTAAGGGTTCATTTTGATACAAATATCTCAACTTACCTAAATAATGAAATGTTGTAAACTGATTTTACTACACTTTCATTATCCAAAATTGTTTCTTAAACTTTTTTTTGTAGGAAACAATGTTCAAAAGTTGCAATCACTTTTGCATGTCCTTAGTGGAGTCTGGCATTAGTGTAATGAATATGTTTAACAAAGTACTTAACATGTACTAAGTTTAACAAGGCAAAATTTCTCTTGTTACAGTACAGTTTCATCCAAATTGTGTCTAATGCTTGAAGTTGAGATATTGTCTCATCTCTATCAATGAAGCATAGTACATTAAAATTTCCTGTACTAATCATTATGATCTGATGATAGTATCACAATAGACTTGCTTAAATGACTTAAACTTTAGTCTAATTTTGTTCGAACATATCAAAGAAAATAAGTCTTAAGTTGTATTAGATTAAGATACTTTCATTCATAAATACTCCTCAATCATATTAATGACTTATTTATGAAATCAGACTTACTTTTTAAATCATTAGACCACCTGGGTCAAAATACACAAACCTAACAAATTCTTTAGCTAGGTAGTCTTATCTAATAAGGTTCGATGATTCTTTTGCATGAAAATCAAGACTTTTGATAAATAATAATAATTTAACTCTAACTCTTACATAATTACCCTTTACTATCATTTAAATACCAAAGACAAATATCCTTTTAGAAGAGAACAATTTTTCTTTCCTTCTAGATTCATTAGTCTTTACTCTCTCTCAATTTAGTATTCAGATGCATTAACTTTTAACACATAGAAAATCGTATTTATTTAAATCTGGACATATTTTCAAACAATTTTTTAAAACATGTTTTATCACTAAAAACCATTTATACTCTATAAATTATTTAATAATAAAGTTTGGAGAAATTAAATTTCTCTTATAGTGATAAAAACACCAGATTTAGCATAAATTAGTGACATTTTAATGTCTCCCACTACGTTAACTGAGATGAGTTTTCCACGACCAAGTAGTAGAAATTATTCTACTGATTTAAGTATTTACCAAAATTGTAACGAAGAATGCAATTTTGACAGTGAATCCTGATTCAACTATCAAGGTGTATCTATATTCCCAACCAAGAATTTGGTAAATCTAATTTACTTTATTCTTTTTTTCCTTTTTGAAGTATTTCTAAAATTTCTCATCGTGTGACATCACAAGTTAATTTGGAAACTTTTTCCTTATTAGCTCTAGTTACATAAACTTTTCTTGGACTCAGATAATTCTTAATTTTTGAGGTCATTTAGCTTTCAATGACTCCAACATACAATATGTTATTGTCATGACTTTTTCTTCTAATCCATACACATCATATGTTATCCAGATGATAAAAGTAAGCTATCACTTCATTTAAAATTCATGAAAAATTTATGAATTGACAATACTCTTTTGAGAATATTTCCCAAATTAAAGAAAAATTTAAAAATACAATGCCATTAAGTGTTGCTTGACATTTTTCCAAATAACTTATTTATAAAACCTTTTGACTTATATCGGTAATTAAAAACTAAAACTCCTAAGAGAAATTGACATGACCTTGAAATATATATATAGCGTGTTATTTCACTATATGTAATCTTTTATTCGTTCCAATTCAACATAGAAATTAAAAATGAACCCATTAGATTTAATATGAATCAAATTCATATTAATCTAAAATTTATATTGTTATGATACTTCATAAAATAAAAGTCACCGTAGGACAGTCAGTTACTCTTTCACTGAATTGAGACATTCTCAACCAAATATTACATCAGAATAACTCTTATTCTTGTAATATTTAATTACCATTATTTTTTCTAAAATTCCATTAACTATCTTAATGAATTCTTGGAAATATAATCCATCATTTTGGAATTTATAATTTTTGCCTCACCAAATCTACCATAGGGAAGAACAATATTGAGAACAAAAAATATAATCCTATCTTTTTCAAGAGTTAACTCTAATATGGACCCATGCAAACAACATCCATAGAGGAATGCATCAAAGGTGCCTCAAGGCCAAGCATGAATCTCACGGTGTGAATCAACCGAGAACGTAGGAGAATCAGACATATTGTATATACTATTTTTCCTCCCACTAAGTATTTTTCAATTGAGGATTCACTACTTAGGAAAATTAGGCTAAAAAATTTATTTAAGTCTTGTTAAATTTGTCCAATATAACATTTATGTTAGATAGTTTAACAATAAGGTTTAGTTTTTAAAACACTTTAATAAACTAACTATTTATTGCATGCTTACAATTTTTTTTGACTAATTCACCTTTTAAGTCGGTTCCCAGGTAGGGATATTCTGTTTCTGTCAACTTAAATACACCAGCCCAGACAGAACATTCCTTAGACAAAGGTCTCTTATTAGGAAAATATTTTGTAAATTTAGTATTTTATTTTCTCATTTTAATCCTATTAAAAGAAAAATAAAAGATATATTTTAAATCTAATCTCATTAGAAATAAAAATTTGTAGATTAATTAAACAAGTTTTAAACCATTTGAAACAAATTAATTAACTTTATCTTAATCGCATTAGGCCAACATGCAATCGAATCATATGAAAATGTTTTTGGTTTGTTATATGCTAAAAGTGTTTTTGGTTTGTTATATGCTAAAATTGTTTTATCAATGTCAAATTACTATAAAGAATGACTACACACAATACTATTAACTAATAATTTAAAATAATGGTTGTCAGAGTTGGTGAAGGTGGCTGCTAGCGGATATTGCCGGAGGTGACTGCCGGTGTTAGCTACTAAAGTTGGTTACCAGAGGTGATGGCAATGGGTGGCAATGGGTGCATCAGTAGAGGCTGAGGCTGAGTGTATTATTACCAAGTTAGTAGACATGGGGTATAAAATATCAATGACATACAAAATTGTATCCCTAGATACTGGTATCCTAACTTATAGCAATTCATATCCTCACCTCAAACACTCCTAATGGTTATGTATAGATTCTAGTTTGATTGGGTTTTGAATGATTCTCAAAACTAAAGCCACATTTACCAATTCGTAATGAAAATTGGTGTAATCGTAATCGAATTTAATCGATAGATCAATCGTAATGGGCCTCAATCGCAAATGTGATTAGATCGCTTTTGATCACATTTACCTAAAATTAAGAATTTTATCAAATTTATTTTACGTAACGATAACGGTAATAGTAATAGTAAATGTGTCAAAATTCATAGTTTCTCTGAAACAGTAACAATAATAACCATAACCATAACCATAATGGTAATGGTAACGACACGACGTAATTTTCATACGCAATTTAATGGATCACCTCACGCTCGTTATTTAGATTACATTACTTGATTACAAATTTTCAACTGAAGCCCATATGTTAGTATGAAATGTGGAATATCGGTAAATACTAACAAATGTAAAAAAAAAAATGGGTCCTATTTTTCAAATTAGGTTTCATTTATTGTAATACACCTTCTATAAACGTGACTAAGTCGGCAGTAAAAAGTTCTCCCTTACATAGGATAGGAGACAACCTTTTGTTGATTACTTTGACAAAGAAGGTTGAATTCTTGTGGCTTGAAGAGAAAATGCCAAATATTGACGTAGCAAAAGAAAATGAGAGAGAGACAAAATAAAAGAAGGAAAGAAAGAAGTGAAAATCTTTAGGTTCACATTGACTGGTACTTAATTTATTAAAGGTTAAATTATAATTTTTTATCTAAGTTTATCTAATTTTAATCCATATACTTAAATTTTAGTCTAAATAACTCCCAATTTCATATTCACTTTATGAAAAAAATGCTTTAATTCTAATTTTTATTTTGGCTAGGCCATAATTATAGTTGTTTGTATTTTTTATGTTATGAAAACAAAAATTCTTTAATTGTGTGATAGACGTCATAAAGAATAAAGAGAAGAGTTCATAAAGTTGGGATATGTTTACCATAACCAACCACAACCATTTCATTCAATTTTGTCAATATTTCAAAACAATTTCCATTCACAAATAGTCTTCAGGCTCCAAATTTTGAGATTTGGTGGGGAAGATTTCATTTTCTCAGATGAAATTTAAGAAACTTTTGAGAAATTTTGAGATTTCGAATATATTTTAATTCCTTATTCTTTCAAAATTTCCAGAAAATTTTGAGAAGCTTCAACATTTCCAAAAAAATTCAATTTTCTTTTTGTTTCTAACGTTAGCTCAGTAAGTTTTTCAATTTTATGGTCTACGTCTCTATAGTTTCCCCAAGTTAATGTCATTTTCAACATATGATTAAGCCTTTTTTATATGTTATTTTCTAATTTATAATTTTTCTCAATTTTTAACTTTGTTTTCAATCCAAAACTTTCATTTCTAAATAAATTGCTTCTTTCGTTAAATTTTCATATTATTTTATCTCAAAATTGAATTAATGTGATTTTTTTTCTCTAACCATCCAAAATTTTCATAATTTGTATATATTTCACTTCAAAATATTCTTAAACTTTATATTATTATTTTGTAATTGTTTTCCATTTCTTTTTAAAATTTTTGCTTTCGAATTAATATTTACACAAATATTTACAGTAGACATCTAAATGTTGTCTTTAAAGAAATTATGATTAGAAATAGTCAATTATAGTCTAATTAAGCCATAATCAAAATTTTATTAACTAATTATAACAAATTCTATCGATTTCCATTTTTTTCCTGAAATTTTCATTTATATAAATATTTTCATAAAATCAAGACTTCAATATTTTCAATGATATTGATATTTTGAATCTTGGATAAAAAATACTATAAAGTACCCAATGAATTTGTTAAATAATTATGGCAGAAGAAGTCTTGAAGGATTTTATTTATAAAATTAGAAAAAAAAAAAAAAATGTCAGCAACGCATTGTGAAAAACCATAAACCACGATTGCAAGATATAAATTTAGTTGTGTATTTCAAATTTGCTTCAAATTAGACTATTATATATATATTATATAAGTGTGCATAATAATATTAGCTTATACCTTTTGTTGTTTCCATTCTCGCTTGCTTTTGAAAATTATTATTGTAAACAGTATCTTTGTTTATTTACATTTTGATTATTTGTTGGAAAAATTTTACCGATGAAAAAATGTTAAATTATTTATAAAAATAACAAAAAAAGATATTGATAAATATTGATGGACTTTTATCTGCGTTTATATTAATTTTTATTATCGATAAACATTACTAAACTTCTATCAATCTCTATCAAAGAAATTAAAATTTTACTATTTTGTGTAAATAGTTTCTCTTATTTTTCTATTTTTCAAAATCCCTCTTATTTATATCTTGTTAAATTGTAATAAATTTGTAGTTCTTTATACCTCGTTTCTCCTAATAAAACTTAGTAAATTTTGACCAAATATTAGAAAAGTTACATTCACATATATAATAAAGTTTTAAAGAAATAATTGATACTATAAATAATGTTTCAAATTGTTTTAGTTAAAAATGCTTTGAGTTTGAATATATTAATTCTCTAAAATTGTTTTGTAAGTGGTGTGAAAGCTTTGGAATGCTCTCAGGAAAAAACTTTCCAGTAGGAGAGGGTTTTTCTCCTATTTGGAAATTTTCAACATAAATTCTTGTATCTTTTTATTTTATTTATTATTTTAATCTTTGATAAAAGTTTATCAATATATATCAGTGATAAAAATTGATAGACACGGATATAAATTTTTTTAAAATTTTTATAAATAGTTTGATATTTTTTTGGAAAAAATACTTTTTTAATTCCTGTTTTTAGAAATGGGTGCATTTGATCCCTTTACTTTTGATTTAGCCATCTTAGTCCCCTTAGTTTTTTTTAAAATAAGTTTGAAAGGTCCTTATTTCCATTTTATTAATTAAATAAATATTTTTATACTATTTTATTTGTATATAACATTTATAAATTTTAAAAAAATAGAAGATTTATTTCCCCTCTCCTCCTCCCCTCCCTCCAGCATGATCCCACTGTTCATTTTCTTCCCCTTTATTTACGTGGGAACATCCGCTTAGCCTTTCCCCTTCTTTTATCCTCAAAGTTTCCATTTCCAAACGCCCATCATACCACCTCTCCAACTCTATAATCCCTCTATTTCCATCTGCTCTTGTGATTCCGTCGAATGGTATGTGTAATGTGGGTATCAATTTTTGCGACTGAGGGCGCTGACTTATTTTCTCGGTTTAAGACTACTTTTATATGGCTATTGCTCTAGAAATTGCCCACATCAATTTAAAGTAGACATTGGAGATTGTGTCGTTGGTCCAAGTGAGAGACAGAAGGAACCATCTAGATTTTCGTTAGAAGAGAATAATGGAGGAGGAAGAGGACAATAGAGAGAAGTGTGAGAATGGGAGAGAGGAGAGAGGAAATATATATTTTTTTAATTTTTTTATTTTAAATTTCATATCAAAATTTAAAATAGTATAAAAATATTTATTTAATTCATTAAGTGAGAATAAAGACCTTTTAAACCTATTTTACAGAACTAAATGACTAAAATGACTAAATTAAAATTTGAGGAACCAAATGCATCTATGTCTAATAACTCATTGATTAAAAGGGTATTTTTTCAGAACCAACCAGTACGTGTGACAGTAGTGTGCAACAGCATGCATTGCCATTCGGTATTGGAGTAGTGACTGTTTGTGTAAAAAAACGGAGGAAGAAAGGGAAAGATTGGGAGATATGAATCGGTGGGGGACTTAAGGGAAAAGGGAAATGAGGGAGGAGGGGGACGAAAGGGAAGGGAAACGAAATGGGTGGGGGGACTTAAGGGAGAGGAGGGGGGACGAGGAGAAGGTAGGTTGAAAAAACTATTCTAAGTAGATACTATTTCAAAATCCCCAATTAGTTACAATTAATGCTATTTCAAAACCTCTTTACTACAATATTTACTATTTGTTACAGCTTTTACTATTTTACGTTCATCATTTTTTTTATTCTTTACTACTATGTTTGCTATTTTCTTCTCAATTAAAATAGTTTACACCTCAAATACATATTATTATAATCCAAACTAAAATAATTTACACCCTAAACACAAACTATTATAACTTAATTATAATAAACTAAAATTATAATAATCAACTTCTTACTCCAAATTTTCCACAAGTGGTTGTGGAAAAGATGGCCACAATTAATTTATTGTAGCATATGAAGAAGTAAGTTTCATGTTATTGTAAATTGCTTTGTCTATTTCACTTTTGACTAACCCCTTATTTGCTTGTTAATAGACTATCACGGAAATATTATATACCAACTCTTTCTTGTTCAACATTTCTTGTAGACTTGTAGTTGTTAGCTCCTTCGCTTTGATTTTTTCCCCTTTATTCTTTATCTAATAATAATGAAAGGTTTTTTAGAATTTGGACTTTCGAGTTGGATATCTATAATTAACTATAATTGCAAGGTAACAACCTATTGTTTTGTTTTTGTGTCAATTCAAAACCCACAAATGCACACCTTTGGTTAATTTGATTCGATAGAGAGATACATTTGTTTTTAATAGTTGGGTATAATATAATTTGGACTGTAATTTGGAACTATGCTTGCCTAAGGGTGAGGGAAGGTTGGGTGTGAAACATGCGGCTTCATGCAATCAGGCTGCTATTATGAAGCTACTCTAACTTCTTTTAATTATATTGGGACTCATTATGGGTGGTGTGGATGGAGGCGTATGTTTTGCATGAGCGGTTTGTGTGGGCTGTTTGGTGTAAGGTTGGATGGTCTTGGTGCTTGAGGGTTATCTTGCGTTGTAAAAATAGATTCAAGCATCTGGTTCGTTTGATGGTGAGTGATGGAAGGTCATGTTTTGTTTGGTGGGATCCTTGGTTGCCGGGGGTGTGAATTCATATGGGTCTACGGTGGTCTATGATGCAGAAAGTAGTATGGAGGTGCGGTTGTCAGAGTTTATGGATGGTGAGGAAGGTTGGAGGTGGCCTACAGTGTCATGGGAGTTGCTTAAGATTTGGGGTCTTATTTAGGCAGTGGGGCCTAGGGTGAGGTAGGAGGATTATTGGGTGCCGAGTGTTGGGTGCTAGTGGTCGGTTTTCTATCGCTAGTGCGTAGGAGAGTTTGGGCCCTCATCGTCCTAGGGTGTCTTGGGCAAATATTTTGTGGTCTGAAGGTGGTATTCCACGTCACTCCTTCTGTGTGTGATTAGCTATGAGGAACAGATTGGGTATATGAGATTGGTTGAGGAGTTGGGGTGTGTTGTCAAAAGGGAGGTGTCTTCTGTGTGGGGGAGGTGTGGAGTCGCGAGATCATCTATTTTTTAGTGTGGACTTGGAAGAGAGGTGTGGCCAAGTGTGTTGCGTCAATTGGGTTCGTCTCATCGGGTGGCAGGTTGGGATATTGAGTTGACTTGGGTGTGCTGAGTGGGGTCGGGTAAGGGGGGTGTGTATTAAGTTGTTCCGTGTCTTCTAATGTCCTTCCATCTACTACATTTGGCAGAAGCGTAATCAGTGGCTTCATGGGGGTAATCCAAGGACGGTGTTGGTCTTATCTAGTGCGTTTACGGATGTTTTTCTTCTTTTAGTACTTGTCATTGTTCTTTGTTTTGTTGTTGGCCCCAGGTTGTGGGGTTTTGTTTCCTTTTCTTTGTTTTCCTCGTAGGTGGATGGTGTTGTTTGTGTTTGTTTTGACTTTGTTTCGATCAAGTCCTATCTATACTTGTGCTTTGTACTTTGATGCCTTGATCCCGGACTGTAAAATTCCCTTTGTTGTTGTATAATAATATCACATATTCTAAAAAAAAATATATCGCAGATCAAACTTTTGTACAATTAAGTTCAAGTATCTTATCCACTCTAAAGAACTTTATACCCCAGATTCAAAATTAATTATTATCAAAGTTTGTTAAATAATAATAATAATGATACCAAACTAAAAATTTTAGAAGAAAGACTAATAGAAACTTCTTTTTTTTATAAAGAAAACAATAAACTAATAATAAAAATTATTTTTAATATTTATTAAAAGTACAGAGATTAAATTTTGATTTTTTATAAAGTGTATAGACTAAAATGAAACGAAATTCAAAATATATGGACTAAAATGAGACTATTAATCATACAGTTTTCTTATATTTCTGAATTCTGCCCTTGGCAATAGGAGTAAATAGTTTGTTCAATTTTGAGAGTTAATCGAATGGATGAGTTTTAGAAAAAAGGAACACAAAACTTATGTCTAATAAAGGATAAAACCAAGATGATTTAGTTTTAAATGGGTTTGATTCTTTCTCAGTTTGGTTTCGTTTTTGCCACATTGTATTATGTTTAACACTTGCAAATAAATGATTTCAGTCACAATATGCACATGTGTATACAACAAACTAATCAATTTTGGGAGTCGTTTTCTATAATTTAGCCACAAAGTGTACGTAGCATGTAAAATTTACGAATTGTTCACGCTTTGGAATTTGATAGATTGTTTGAAAATGTGGTCCAAATTAACATGGTAACATTATCCCAAAACTTGTGTGGTTCAAAAAGATTCGTAATTACTTCTCCTCCCTATAAGTGTTTTCAATTATTCGATTCATATTTTCGATGTGATTCTTAAAATTAAGTTGGTAGTAGGAAATTCTCTCTTGCATAGTAATAATTTATAGAAATACAAATTATTGTTGCTTCTTAATTAGAATGATTATGCAAATTCAATGGAAGATGTATTAACTTGAGAAGAAAATCACGTAAAAAGACCTTCCTTGCATTTAGCACATGCAAAACTAATCATCCTAAAACATTATAATTCTAACCTTTAAAGATGCAAGAAGTGGAATAAAAAAAAAAAAAAAAAAATCAAAACTTGTCAAAGAAGGCTTATGCTGGAATATATAGATGCATAAAAAGCCAAACAAACACGACCATGTAATGAAAACGAGATCATGCATTGAAAAGAAGTATGCGACAAGAAGATGACAAATGCATGGGCGGTGATATGTCCAGTTAAGACGTAAGTCCCACACACAAAGGGCTCTCTAGTTCTCCCTTTTTTGGTTCGGGGAGGAGAAATTCTTGAACTTTCGAGTAGTTAGAAGACAAGGGAGATATCTATCTCTCATTCTCCAGCACAAGAGCAGTGAGCTAATCACGACAGCCAAAGGAAGCGGGAAACTGTGACCGACGGCTTGGCACCTTCAATTCTCGATCAAATTTCTTTCACTCCATTTTCATATTTTCTTTCAAATTTATATTAAGGCATTGACATGGTATTTGTATTTTACTCTTAATATAAATTATGAGCTAATAGGTCAAGTGGAGATCTCAAACTGTGTTCAAGTAGAGATCTTTTATGGAGGCTTAATCGTCGGAGATTTAATAGGTCTATGAATTACTAAAACAAATAATAAACATTGGTTGATTTACTAGATATAAATTAAATTGGTTGATTTACTAGATATAAATTAAATTTGTGTCTAATAAGAAACGTATCGTTTCTATTTTATGCCTAAAGAATCTTTGAATTTTAAAAAATATCAAAATGATCAAGAATCTACTAGGTATAAAACTAAAAGTTTTATGACTTATGAAATACAAAACTAAAAGTTGAAAGTTATAATTTAACTTTTTGCTTTGGGTAAAAAATATCCTTAAACTTTTAAAAGAATTAAAAAAAATACTCTTATTATTAGCTTTAGATAGAAATTATGCTTTGTTTAAAAAATATCCTTATACTTTCCAAAGTTTCAAAAAATACTCATAAACTTTTTTAAGAAAAACATAAATACCATTGTTTGAAATTAAAGTTAAAAATATCATTATTATTAGTCTTCAAAATTATGATCCAAATCTTAATGTGTAGCTAATTTTCAATGTCTCTCTTTTTATTTATTTAAATCAAATAGTGTATTGACACACATTTAATTATTAATGTACAAGTTAAAACATTTACATCCTAAGGTGCTTTCTTGGTACTATGTTATTTTCTTTTGTCTTGTTATAATTAGTATATATACCTTAGTTGAAGATTTTTTTTTTTTTTTCCTCTCTATTTTTACTAACCAAAGGTTAAGACAACTAACAAGTAGGGGAGGTGAGGATATTAAAGAAGAGAGGGGAGAAAATAGAGAAAAATAGACAAGTGTTAGGTCACAGATTGAAGTTCTTTTTCAACTCAAGAATAGTTCAAATAAATTGAATACTATACACTAACCGTAAGAACATTTCTTAACTCTTTCTTTTTTTTAAAAAAAAAAAAAAGAGTATTAATGCAACTTTTGGAACTTCAAAGATATTTTTAAAACGTAGGTAATTAGAGGTTGCCATCCATATAAGGGGATTTTTTAAAACATTTTTAAAGTTTAGGGATATTATTGAAGTTTTTAAAAGTTCAAGAGTATTTTTTAAACAAAGTATATAATACTAAGGATTTTCATCCAAAACCAACGATAATGATATTTTTTTTAAACATAATTTGAAAGTATAAGAGTTATTGAAACTTTTGAAAGTTTATTGGCATTTTTTACCCAAAATACAAAATTTAGTGTTTTCTATAATTTAACCTTAATTTTAAGATTTGTTGAAATTATAAAAACTAATTTCAACATGTAAATGCAATAAAACTAAAATAAAATAAAAGTATAGGACCACAATGATTTTTCAAACATAATTATTTTATATATATATATATATATATATATAAATGAAACTTAAAATAAGAATTACAATTTATTATTCTATAAAAATTATAGTTTATATAGAATTAATAAAAATAAAAATTTATAATATTGTATATTTATTATTATTATATATTTTAAAAATTAAAATAGTTTGTACACTGGTATTTAAAATTTTAAATAATTCGGACACAAGTACACACTGAGGAAGAGTAGGCTCCAGACATGAGTACCATAGTAGCAAAATACATTTAATTAATTTAAGTGAACTTTTAATTTTAGTTTTTTATATCATTTGATATTAAAACAGAAATTTTCCAAAACTTTAGGGGCCACTGCCCCCTAGTCTCCAAAGAGATCCCTGCCCTGTCTCTATTAATGTCTCCAAATTTAATAATATTTTAGTTATATCCATAATTTTTTTTTGTTAATTTAATAATTTATTGAAATTTCTTTTTTAGTGCAATAATTGTAGGGTGAAAAATTAAACCTTCGATCTCTTGGATAGAAATATATGCCGATAGCATTGAGCTAAGCTCACTTTAACAATGTGGGATGGAATTCGAATATTAATAAAACCTTTTTAAAAAACGGATTATTTAGCTTGATGTGGCTATATTGGTTACTAATTCAATAAAATCAGAAAATATGAGACAAAACTTTTATTTTAATAAAATGGTATTTAGCTTTTTTTTTTTTTTTTTTTTTAATATAATTGGAAGTAGGGGAATTTGAACAACGGATCGTGGTTCCAAACACACTCGAAATTCTTTTTTGACTACCAAGTCTATATTATCCTACTAGCTGACTATTCTAAAAAAAAATATTTCTAATATTACATTATTAATCCATTCATAATTTGACATGTTATTAAAAAATATATTCATTTATTTGGTAGATTCTACATAATTCGATGTTACTAACCTACTACTTTCATTGAATGGAGGTAGAAATTTCTCCATTTTATACCGTGTGTAAATCATTTATTAGTCTAATCAATTAATAATGTTTAACATTTAAATAATGATGTGATATTAATGATGTGATGAGATTTTGTACTATTATTAGAATCAAAGTAAAAATGACAAAGGACGTAGATAAAGAAAAATAATAGTTAAATTGAATGTAGTTAGATGGATAAGATATTAATTATCATTTCGAACGGATAGTTAAAGTCCCAAATTAAATTAAAGAAAAGTAAGGACATCTAGACTTCCTTCCTTAATTCTTCCTCTTACAACCTCAAACATCTAAGCTACAACTCAGTTAACAAATTGAATTTCCATATTCAGTTTAACCAGCTAATCTAACAAAGAACTTTTTTTCTAAAGAAAAAAAAAATTATCAGAAGTAATCAATTGTAGAACACAAAAGGCTTAGGAATTTGATATAAATAACATTATTATTATGCATATCAAGTTTAATTGTATAATTTCATCATCAGGTATTTAATCACAAGACCCGTTAATGAAATAATTAAGTCCAAAAAATTACAAAAAAATAATTTGAGACAATTTTCCTATTTAAAAGGGAAAACTAAGATGAAAAAAGTAAAAAATAAAAAACCAAAAAAATGGAAAAATAGAAAAAAGGTAAAATTGCACCTTTTTTTTTTTGTTTTTTTAAAATTCTAGTTCATCGAGTTAGTCTTGGTTTAATGTGAGATAGAAATATACCTACCTAATCTAATCTTAACAATAAGTGAATCGATGAGTGAATGAAATGAGGTGTTTCTAGCTCGAGTTTCGGATGAGCTTCTCCCAATTATGTCTAATAATAGAATAGAGCGACTTTAAATGTTGTAATTTTTATCCTCTATTCAATCATGGTTAATTTACGAACTATTTTTTTTAATCTAAAAGACTTACAAAAATCTTCTACATTAGTTAATTTCAATAATTTATGTTTTGTCCAAATTTAAGTTAAATGAATTTCTAATTTATTTGAAATCTTATCAAATTGTAGCATACATATGTTTTATAGCAGAACTTATTTATTGCTAATTAGTTACGCAAAACAAAACGATTAAAAGAGTTGTCGCGTCACAACTCTTTTAATTATTCACTTTTGTTCAAATTGACATGTTAATTTGAACAAAAATGAAGTAATTGAGTAAATTAAAAAGAGATGGTACAAAAGATCAAACAAAGGCAATGTTGAGATTTAAGGTAAGAATTTGTATTTACCTTATCGTGATGAACAACTACTTTTCTTTGTTTTAGAGATTAATGTAGACTCAAATTTAATGGTTTAATTTATTGAATGTTTTTTAGTGTTTTAATTAATTCAAAAATTTATGCACTTGATGCTCTTAATCTACTAATCATATAGAATAAATGTTCTTGTATCTAAGTTTTAAGCATGGAAGTGGTGAGTTTTAGATTGAAATTTGAACTCATGGCAAGGATGATTCTACAGATTTAATGATTTAGGACAACTTAGAAGTTGTTAAATGCCTTGTAATGCCTTGCAAGTAAATGAAATTAGGCAATCATAATGATTTCTTAAATATGTGGAGATTTAAATGTGCAATGAAAAGATTATTATAAAATTGGATTTCTCAACTTATAGAATACCATATGTTTGTCATTGGATTCAACATCTTCAATTTTAATTGAAAGATCACACATCAAAATGTTAATGGTCACGCTATCTTTTCATTCCATCAACAATCAAATTTTTTTAGTTAAGATGTGGGACTATAAGAATTTGAATTTTTAATCTCAAACGAAAAGGTACACATGCCAATATGCTCACTTTGTCATCCAACAATCAATTTAATCATAAAATTAAATAAAAATCAGAAGGTTAAAAATCACTTTTGACCCTTGAACTTTCATTGATGTAATAACTTAATCTTTCAAAATTTAATTTGTAAAAATTTATTCCATATACTTCCAATTGCAATAATTTAGCCTCTAAGTTTTAATAAAAATCAATTTAATTTTTGTATTTTATGATTTGTAACGATTTAGTCCTTCATTAGAAATACTATTAAAATTTAATACAACTTCTTACATAGATTGATAAATTGATTATGGATCAAGTTTGTTTATAAATTATAAAGATTAAGTAGTTACGATCCTATTTGGTAACTATTTTATTTTTAAAAAAATTAAACTTATTTCCTCCCAAATTCTTACAATAATTTGTATTTTTCTTAAGTTTAGTGGTTGAATTCTTAGCATTTTTTTTTTTAAAAAAAAATTAAAAGCTACCATGTTTTATTTTTCAAATTTTGGCTTGGTTTTTTAAACCATAAGTAGATAACAAAAAAGAAATTTGAAAGTGGAAGTAGTGTCTAGATTTAATTTTCAAAAACAGAAAACCAAAAAATCAAATGGTTGCTAAATAGAATCTACATAATTAAATTTGAAAATTATATTTCATGATATTTTTCACTATATAAACTAATTTGCAGTAAATTTAGAAGTTAAGATCTTATTTGATAATCATTTAGTTTTTAGATTTTGGTTTTTGAAAATTAAGCATATTTTCTCTTCAATATTTATAATTATTTATATCTTTTTTAAGTACAATGGTTGACTTCTAAGTCAAATTCTTAAAACATAAATAATTGTTTAAAAACTACTTTATTTAATTTTCAAATTTTGGCTTGGTTTGTTAAACCATTAATAATAAGTAGATAACAAATAAAAAAATTTGGAAGTGGAAATAGTATATATAGACTTAATTTTTTTAAAAAAAAAATGAAAATCAAATAATTATTAAATTGGACCTAAATTATCATGTATATTAAAATTCGGAAGCCAAATTATAATAAATTTGAAAGTATAAAAATTAAATTATTAGAAAATTCAGTTGTTATTGGTTAAAAAGGATTTTTTAACTAAACCAAAATTCAAACTTTGTAAGTGGAACCAAACATGAACAAAATTTCAAAGAGATAATAAAAAAAGTAATTAAAAAACAATTAATAAGTAGCCATTTGTTAAAAAACGTGTGAGCGTAACAAATTCTTTTAAAAAAATAGACAAAAAAGGAAAACGAAAAATCTAGACTTACCTTATCCATTCTAGATGGGAGAAAATTCAAATTAAAATAATATTTAAAAAAGAAAAAGAAAAAAAGACCTCAGCCTTTCCAATCACGAAAAGACAATTAAAACCCTTCAGTTTTGCAATCCACATTCCACATAAGAACACAATCCTTCCACATCCAAACACTACGCTTCCCACGTGCCATCACGTGATTAACCCCCCATATTAATCCCTCCAGATATTCTGGCATATGCTTCCCCTTTGCCACCTCCGCTTTCTTCTAGAAAAGCCACACCCATTTCTTCTTCTTCTTCATCATTTCACAATTCTCCGCTTCTGTAATTTCATTCTCTTTCCATGGCGGCTTTCGCTAGGTCCAAACGAGTCACTGATCCACTCGATGACAAAGTCAAAGCTCGCTTAATCGGCACCGATCACTTCCACCAACTCAGTTACGTTAGCAGCGGAAGCGAACATTCCGCTCATGATTCCCCTTGTTTATCCGAACTCGTTCATGGATTTCTTCACCATCATGATCCCGATGATGAATCTCGTGATGCTACTACTTCTACTCTGTTACACTCCTACGATTCCGACTCTGATTTCCTCGATTCCGCTCCCGATCGTGAAAATCCTCTTGATGAAATCATCAGGTCTCTCAATTTCAGAAATGTTGATTCCTACAGAAATTTACTCCTTCAACATCTTAGAAACGCCATTGATAACTTCTCGCTGCTCAAATCCAACAAATCTGTGTTTCTGAGAAATGTTATGGCGTTTCTGCGTGAGTTAGGGCACAATGCTGCGATTTGTAAAACGAAATGGAGTTCGTCCGGTAGTTTAACTTCTGGAAACCATGAGTTTATCGATGTTGTACGATCGGTTAGTGGAAAAGCGCAGGTTAGGTATTTTGTTGAACTCGATTTGATTTCGGAGTTCGAGATCGCGAGGCCGACGGTTCAATACTCGAGAATGCTGCAGTGTTTGCCAAGAGTTTTTGTTGGTACGGCGGAGGAATTGATGAAAATCGTGAGACTTTTGTGCGATGGAGCGAGGAGATCTCTTCGAAGCAGAGATCTGTCGGTTTCTCCATGGAGGAAGAATCGTTACGTACAGAACAAATGGTTCGGACCTTACCGTCGGACTGTAAATCCGGTTCCAGAGAAGTCGGTAATGGCAGCGACGGCGTCGGCGGAAGCCGCCGGCGCTCTTTATCGATGTGTGGGATTTGACGACGTCGTTTCGGACGTGAATACCAATCGACAGTTTTTTGTCCGGACGAGATGATAAGGATTGAAATGATTACAAATCAGAATAAAGCAAACTGGAAATCAATAACGTGAACAAGCAACCCTATCTTTTTTTTTTGAATTTTTTTGAATATTTTTACTTATCTATTATGATTTTAATTTTTTAATTCAACTAAACTAAAGGTCCCAAAAAGGAAAAACAAATAAATAAATCAAGGGGGTTGGCTCTACCAAACAAAGGAACATATCCAAGATTTGAAAAGAAAGAATTTTAATATTTTAAAGCAATCTTGAAATAATTTCAATTTTTAAAGCAATCCCCAAATGTAGAAAATAATTAATGAACTTCCAAACGATTGTGGAGACCTTCAAAAAAGTTTGGGAAGAAGTCAAAAAATAATAATATGCTTTAATATGAGGTGTTACAATTTAAAGCATAATGTCCCCAGGTTGAAAACTTTCAAAAGCATATACTTTCTCTACAAATCAATCCACTTTTTAAGGAGGGCTCTAAATAGTTCAAGTTAAACACGTGTATACTTCTTAACTCGTTTAACTACATATCTATAAGTAATTTTTGTTTTTCTTAATACAATTATGGAGATGGATGACCGAACTTTTAATTTTTAAGATGTAAGGTCGTGTTAATTATCTAACGAAGTTCACTTTGACAATTTACAAGTAGTTGAGACATTATAATTTAGATCTAAGGATTATTCAAATCTACATTTATATATTTTTTGAAATAACTCCGTTTAAAATACTATTGAAATTAATCAAGGTAAGAATCATAATTTTTATCTTTGAATTTTAAAACTTGTTATAAGCATGATATATAATTTTGAACTTTAAAGTAGTTTAAAAAATATTCTTTTCGTCAAAAATAAAGACTGAAAATTAACATTAAGCCTAAATACCTAAGGTGTAAAAATGGAAGGATTTATGTAATATTATTTGTAACTATGTAAAAGAATAAAATCATTGTTATTATTTATTTCATTTATAAAGATATTAGTAAAATTATCAAATTTATGTTAACGAGGTTGAAAATAGTGTTACATATCTTTTTCAATTTTTACACATTCATGAATGATATATACACACATTAACAAATTCAAAATTTGTAAGTGATCCAATAACCCCCCCTTCTTTTCTTTTTAGTAATTTTAAAATATTATGATAATTCCGTTGCTTTATTATTTCATTTATTTTTCAACAATCCTAAAGTTTCTTTTTTTTTTTTTTTCAAAAAGTATTTTGTACTGTTTAACCTAAAACTTCTATACTAAAGTTCAAGTTTTTATCTTAGAATTAAGTTATTTCTAAATAATAGTTTTATGTAATCAACAAATAAAGAAATCAAGAAAGCGTAAACAATAAAGATTGATACAAAGATATATATGATTCACTAATAGTAGATAGATGTATCATAAATAAAACGAAATTTTATCATTTTATGTTTCAACTCTTAAAAATATTTAATTTACAATATAAGTTCAGTTTTGGTGAATAAACTTATTTAAACTTTATGAGAGTAAATTTTAAATTCTTGAATAGTCTTCTTATTATAAATTTGTATTCATCAACAATATTGAATGAATGTTGTATGTTGAAAGTTCATGATAGTCACCTACTTAAAACTAAAATTATAATATCATATGATATACGGTCCTACAATTTTTCCTTTTAAAAGTTGGGAGCATCAAGTGCTTTACCTTGGAACAACTCTGCCACATGTTGCATAGTCAATTTCATTTGTGGATGAATATTTTTTTCCTCTCATAATTAACATATTACTATTATTTTCTTAAATCTTATTATCATCCATGAATTTTTCAAGTTACTTCTAAATGCTTAAAGACTATTTCTTTATGTAGTTTGTTTGCTAATTAGTTCTCACCCTTAAAATGGTTTAAAAATAGTAACCATATTCCAACTAAAATTAAATTATAATTTAAAAATATAAATTAAATTACATTCATATTTTTCCAAAAAATATTTTAATTTGTCTTATTTTTCTTCAATTCCTTCCTCGTATAGCACCATCATTATTATTTATGCAAAGTAGTAGTGTAGAATATTTATTTAAATCTCTACATTCTTAAATTTTATATATTCTAATCTATAATATTTATTTTTAAAAAATGTTAAATTTAGATTGTAAACTATTTAAATTGTCACGATTAATTTGAAGCTGATAACATGACTTTATTAAGATGAACATACATTTTAGAAAAATCTACCACCACCAATTATAGTTAATACTCAATCATTTCGATATTATTAAATGTGTGTTTGGAATGGATTTTCAAGTATTTAATTTAAAAATAAGTCATTTTAGAAAAATTTGAATGTTTGACTACCATTTAAAATAGCTTTTGAAGTTTATTTTCAACATTTTTTTGTCAAAACTGTTTAAATAATAATGAATTTTTTGAAAAATACTTTTTTTTTAAAATCAATCCAAACGAGGCCTAAGTCATACGACTAAAAAATGAATAATTTAATCAAGTGGGAGTTCCTTCTATATTTTCCAATAGATCATCACACAATAAATTGACATATATATTTAAATGACCAAACCATCAATGAATATAGACTAATTAGGACATATTAGATAAATGTGAAAGGGTCTAAATCAGTTTTCTCATATTCAAAATTATTTTGCAATAATCCAAAATTGATTTAATGTTTGATTTTACAATTTTAAAATCAAATTAAAATGAATATTAAAGTAGAGAATAAAGAGAAAGTGGGGGATGGGGAGGGACTAAAATGAAAAAAAGGAAAAAGTGGAGGGACTTGAAAATAGATGGAAAGAGAGAGGAAAAGTGGGGATAAAAAGATAAGGAGATAATTAGGAAATGGATAAGAAATGCGGCGAGTAGAGATCGCCCACGTGGATAGGACAGATGGATGATGGCAGACAAAAGAAGAAAGGGTAGGTTTTTTGTGGTTTTGTGATTTTATGGTTTCGTGTGGGTATTAAATTAAATATTAATTCATTACCAAACTTCTATATTATTTTCTAAAAAAAAATTCAACAACCAACACTGACGGGGACCTCTTACGTTCTTTTCCTCCAAACACTAACGCTCGTTTCCTAATTTTAACTTGTATGCTTTGTGGGGAATGCCCTAGAAACTCACATATTTCATATATTTTGTGGAGGAATGTATCATTACACTGTACGATGTTGTCGTTCAATTTGAATCGTCAGTAGATGAAGAATCTGTGATTGGATCTGTGATGTATGATTGACAATAGGTTTGAGACGATTTTTGAACGTTCAACCACCTGATTTGAAAGGATCGAGATTGATTATATCCTGTGGTTAGCTCTACAATTTACAGAGTTGCTCTCTAATGCTAACGAGATCAATATACAAAAATATGCACGAACATATATTATGCAGCTTATTAGAGGATTTTTGTTGCTTGACAAGTTCAACACATTGGTACATCTTATACTCCTTCCACTATTGGGCAATTTTGAGCAAGCTTGTAGGTACTCGTGGGTGGTGTCTATCTTGCACGACATTACAAAGGATTAAATCGAGCTAGTCGTGTACCAGCTTTGAAAATAGCAGACTCACTAATACTACTGCAAGTATGGTTTACGATCAATTTAACATTATCTCACCACAAGTTAATTTACAGATTCTAGATCATTTTGTGGGACATCCACTCGATGTCAGATATTAATTTCTTTACATGTTTATGTAATCAACTATTATAATTGTTTTATATGCATGTGTAGATGGAGCAGTGTCATAGCTGCATCTGAACACTTAACAAACATATTATTAGTATATCGAATATCTTTTGACTGATTGATCCATAATATGATAACAACATATATCTTTCATATACAAATGAATATTATATGCTTTTTGGGTTCTAACATTCTTATATGAAATTTTAGGTTAGTTGGATGCCATACATATAAGATGTTATGTCATTATTGTTTGGTTATTGGTATGATGGACAAGACATTTGGTTGACAGTTAGCCCTCTTATATGTTTTCAAATCGTAATGTGACATCAACCAGATCTAATGTTGAGGCTGTTCGGTCTGTGACAAACGGTACCATCGTTGTGCTATACCTTCCCGCAACTACACCAGATTAATTTAAGAGGTAAACACGACCAAGATAGGAGCCAACTTCATGTATAATATATATCGTTATGGCGTGTACATTGTGATCACTATGCACGATGAGAAATAATAAATGGGTCAGTTGTATCAAATGACTAGATATCCTGGTACGACTAAATCATGAGAAAAAAATAATATAAAATAATAATTGTACCATATAATTGAAAAAAATGATAATAGAATTCTTATCATGCAATAATAGTAAGCGTCGTCATATGTGATACTCTAGAGCAACATGTTGACCAAGAGCCTCACGTACCTTATGATCCGATTCCAACTTCTCTTGGAAAGTCAATAGGAGTACAAGAAGACATCGCATCGAATTATGATCATCAATAGGAGTATTATGCACATGATAAATTTTTATCTAATGCCATCCAACAAGAAATTGATGATGTATTTCATTATCAACAACATTTTGAAGTGCATGTACCTCGTCATGGTATACGTGCTTGAAGACGGCCACCATGTGGCACATGAGTCGCTTGTAATTCAGACTTTGAATTTCATATGAATTTTCATGCAAATAAAAAATTTATTAGTCATCTTCATATTGTTAGGGTTGATACCCTAAAGTCTCGTGTTCTGTAGTTCGTAAACAGTTTATACGAATGCTTGTGTTGTATAATATATGATATTTTACTTCACATCTTGTATTTTGCTCAGTTGCATGTTTTATTTACTTTACCACAAACCAATAAACTTAAAGTCCCTAGTTATCTGTATATAACTCAAGCATTATGTGGTGACATACAAGTGGATCATGTCTTGAGTGATAACCAAAATGGTTTGTAGTATATGGATATAGGAGGAAAACCTTATCCTGGTAACGCTACAGATGCGGCCCGCTTTGTGAAATGGTCACAAGTGTTTTGACTTGTCATAGATGGTCTGATCTTGATCATTCATGTTGGGGACATGCGAGTGGGGGCGTCATATGCAAAGAGTTTGTATAAGACCTGGCCACGAAATGTTAACGTCTCGTTATATAATACCGTTCATGACAGAGACTTCACTTCACTAGGATGACCATAGGTAATATGACCTCAATCCTGAGTGAGTTGGGAACTCTTATCATTGAGGGTGGTCCTTTGATTTGTATGGGTGCGAGTAGCTAGGTCGCCGATTCAAACCTATTATTTTGGGGATTCATTTGATTTGGGATCTGGGAACTTAGCTACACAAGATGAATTCACTCCTTCCCCGAGGCAGGGGTAAGTAGATAGATAGCTCCCTTAAGGACTGATTCCAGTGCTTGATCGATGTGGCGCCACACACCTTCTCTTGGCCCAAGAGGTGTTCACACATAGTTGGACTATTTTGTATTGTTCATTAGAGGAATCAGTGGTACTTAAGGAGTGAGATATAACTACAGGAGCAAAAAAGTAATTTGGCTCATCTGTACTTACGAGCATCTGTGAAGGGTCATCGTCACGATTGGTTATATCCGATGGACACAGAAATATATATGTAGTAAGAAGAGTTCAACTGTTGGTCTTTAGTGGAATACCTGAAAGTTAACGGATGTTGGATCTCGTGGCTAAAGAGTTTAGACAGCTATTCACGGATCGTTTTAGCTTCGAGTCACAGGTTCATTAGGTCCCCTGGATAGCTTGAATAAAGTCGAGAATTCTTGTTTGAGTTAATTTGAAATGTTCAAATTGATAAAAGGAAGTTCGATTATATATGATATAATTGGACTGGTTAATTATATATGATATAATTGGCTAAATGTATGAGATACATTATTTTGGAGGAAATTAGATATAAATATGATTTATATCAAGTAGATGAGAAATTACTATAGTAAATATATGATATCAAACTATAGGATAAAAATATAATATGATTATATTTATTATTAAATTAATTGATTAATTATATGATAATGAACCTAAAATCTCTCTCGGACGTGCGTTAGTGGGGAACTACGTCGGTTATTGTAACCGAAGAAATAAAAATGAAATTTGTTTCATTTTTAAGAGTTCGGAAAAAAGATTGAAGGTTTTTGCGTTGGTGTGGAAACGTAAACGATTGCTTAAAGTCGAGAGCCTATACGATAGTCGCTCAGCGCCTAAACCATCGCCTACCTAGCGCCTAAACGATCATATAATAAGTCCTAAACGACCAGTTAGCTTTCCTAAATGATTGTGTAGTGTGTCGTGTTTGTTAAACGATCGTCTACTTTTTTCTAAACGATGTTCAGTAAAATCTACACGATCGTGTAGTTTCTTCTAAGCGATAAGCATCTTGCTATGCGATAACTTCATATTCTCTCCCACTTGCTTATCGCCTACACGATCGATTCTTCCTTCTACCTCTACCAAACTCACCAAAGATTACGCTTTGGGTTCTCACTTTGAGAATACCTTGGGCTACATTTTGGTGGTGTCGTCCTCGCTGCTTTCACTTGATCGTGATAGTTCGTGTTATTGCCGTTTGTGTAGACGTTCGTGCTATTGCAGTTGACACATTTGCTGGGCGATAGAGATCGCGTAGAGATCTTCCCTGCGTTGAGTTCCATAGTTTGAAGAGCGTCTTCAACTGGTATGAGAACTCTCTCCATTGTTATTTCTTGTTCAAAGCATGCCATTAATTACTGTTTGTTTGCATAACTGTGCGCTTGAATGTATATGGTGTATTTTGGTCAGTGTGTAATTGCAGCGATCCGAACGCGCTCATGGAACTCTTCGTTAATAGATCATTCACATATCATGTACTCAATTGCATTTAATGTTTTATAAATATATCTTTCATGTTGAGAAACATTAGATCCAATTAATGAGAAATTAAAAGAAAAAAATTAAAAAAAAAACTCTAAATCGTGGTTGGGGTCCACGAGTTTGACTTGGTTCAGGAGTCCTACAGGACAGACACACGATGGCTAGTGACTAGATTGACAGAAAATCGTGTACCGAGTTTACGATTTTTCTACAATATTATTGTCAATACTTTACATTTATACCCTAATTCTGAAATTTGTTTCCCAAGTACTCCATTTTTATCATTACTTTCAAAAACCAATTATTCATGGTATTAACCCAATGTTAGAGTAGGAAAATGATTAGAAATGTTAGACGAAAATTCAACGTGTGAAATGACGTTGTTTAATAAGTTTAACCCAAGCAAGCGATCTAGTCAACTACGTCGTTCTAAGTCACCGCTTTGATAATTTTCATTCGAATGTTCTAATGGAGTTCTACTTTAATAATAGTTTTGAAATATATATGAAAGATCAAAGATAATATTACCACTTTTGATAGAGTATGTATACTTTTTTTAAAAATAAATGAAATGGTTATGAATTTTTTATAGAGCTCCTTGCATATCTATATCTATACTATCTAAAAGAGGCTATAAGGGATAAACTTTTGATGTTCCCTTTTGTACCTTTTAGATGATGGTTATAAGATTATCTTAAGTAATTTGACAATTAAGTCATTAAATCATTAAAAAACATATTTTATCTCTAATTAATATCTACTTCACGTTAAATAAAGTAAAGTAAAATCAAATTTTATTTCTAACTAATATCTATTTCACGTTAAGTAAAGAAAAAATTTATTTTTTTAAAAAATCACATTTTTATCTCTAATAATATCTATTTCACATTAAATAAATAGATTTTTTTTATTAAAAAAATCACATTTTTATTTGTAACTAATATCTTAAATAAATGGATTTTTTTTTCCATAAAATAATCGCAAGTTATCTCTAACTAATATCAACTTCACATTAAATAGAGAGATTTTTTTTTTAAAAAAAATCACATTTTATCTCTAATTAATATCTATAAATAAAGTGAAAAACATATATATATATATTTTAAAAATCACATTTTATCTCTAACTAATATCCACTCCATATTTAATAAAGGATTTTTTTTTTTAAAAAAATCATGTATATTTTTTTTTGGTAGTATTTACTTCACATTAAATAAAGGAAAAATATATATATTTTTAAAAATCTCATTTTATGTCTAACAAATATCTACTTCACGTTAAATAAAGAAAAAAATAAAAAAAAAGTCACATACGAAGAAAAAAAGAAAAAATCTATCTATCTAGATTATTTTTGTATAATTAAATTAAGATTTCAAATCTAAATTTCAACTCTAATTAGAGTTCAACTTTTAGATTCCATTAGGTATTTTCTCTTTATTTTAATAATTATGTTAACTTGCTCTCCCTAATTTTTTTATGAAATTTTCTTTATCATTTTTTTTTAATTTCTTTAAATACTATTGCTCTATTTTTGTGTTTTTACCTTTTTTTTTTTTTTTTTTTTTAATTCTAAGTTTAAAATTTTTCTATTTCAGCTATCTCTTCTTTTTTTCAACTTTTTTTTTTTTTTTTTTTTTCGTACTAGAAGTAACTAGATATCACACCACCATTTTTTTTTTTGTTTAAGATATGTTATTTTTTTTTTAATTTTCTTTTTTCTTATCATTTAACGTGAATTGTGTTTTTTTCAACCTTTACGTGGGATTGAGATTTAGTTTGAATGGTATTTTTAAAAAGAAAAATAAAAAGAATATTTTCTTTAAAGGAAGTTAGATAGTAGTTATAAATAAACTAAAAATACGTTTTTATCTCTAATAAAAGTAATTAGCTTTTATTTTAAAATTATCTTTATTATAAATGCAAATATTATTAATGTGTTTGTCTTTTTACTATTAAAGATTTAAACTAAAAGATAAAAATTCAACTAGTATAGCAAGATGATGCTAAAATATTGCAAAAGTAGAAAAATATAACAAAATTTACTTTCAACCTATAGAAAATATCTAAAATGATCATAAAGGACAAAAATATGCAGGAGACACGAAATTTCTATTTTTTGAAGTTTATCGATATACTGTTATCAATGATAGAAATCTATTATTGATAATCTATTTTTATAGATAGTAATAGTAATAAATTCTTATCAGTAATAAAAGTCTATTATTGATAGACTCTTTTTATAGATATCATTGAAATCATCAATATATACCTTAGTTTTATCACTGATATCATAGATACACGAACGCCACTAATATCTACCTAATTTCTATCACTAATATCATCGATACACGGATATTCCTAATATCTACTTAAGTTATATCATTGATATCATCGATACATGGATATCAATAGTACCTACCTTAGTCACACCGCTAATATAATTAATATCATTAATAGCACAGATATACGGATATTAATAAGGTCTACCTAAATTTTATCAACGATACCACAAATATCACTGCTACATGAATATCATCGATATCTACCTAACTTCAAATACTGATCCATAGATATCACTAATATTAGTGATATCATCGATACATGGATAACAATGATATTTATCAAACTTCTATCACCAGTATCACTGATACACTAATATCGATGATATCTCCCTAAGTTTGATAACTGATATATACATAAGTTATTGAAGGATTAAAATCCTTAACGGAAGCGAGTAATTTTCTTGTATATAAAGTGAAAGGGAAGAAGAAATCGTACTTACCCTTATGGAATAAACTTATTCGCGATCTTCCTCTGTAATGTCAAGATCACTGCTCTCTATGAGCACAACAAAGAACTCTTTTGAACACCACCACGAAATCTTTCTTATTATTCTTAGGATAAGAATTAGAAGGAGTTGTAGGCTTTTTAAGTTCTGGTGAGGGAATCATAATTTTTAGAGAGAATTCATAGGAGAGGGAGAAACTTGCAGAGCAATTTCACGTTACCTTTTTTTTTTTCAACCTTTGTAAAATTTTTCCCCTTTAGTTATTATGTATGAGAGAGGAGAGAGTTATTCATCACGTTCAATAACTCCCAACTCCCTTGGGAGTTATTCCACTTTTAATTAATCTAAATACACTAAACCCAATGTAATATAATTAAATTAATTTTTAATTTAATTATATATTAAATTATATTTAATATATGATTAAATAAATAAAATTAATCAATTAACAAATTAAATATCATACATTTGAATCATATTCAAATAACATTTTCTCACAAACTATATGAATCTTATTCATATTAATTTTAACCTATAATTTTATATGAATCACATTCATATAAATAATATTTGAATCTTATTTATATATTTGTCTCTTTCATCAAACTTTATATTATAATGCATCTATATATATTATATTAATTGCATCTCATACAATTAATTTTCTTAATTAATTTGAACAATTCAAACGAATCCAAAATTAATGGATGGATTCTTATTTAACTCTTTAATGAGGTAGCAAGGGGACCTTATGGACCTACAGACTATAACCTCAAATGAGATGAGATTAATTAAACTAACTCTTTAAACAAATTAATCAATATTCATTAACTATTGGGCATTCCATTAAAGACCTTAAGCTGCACTTAGATATATTTTTGTGTCCATGAATATAAGCAAATAATACTAAGTTGACTATTCACAAATTGCTTGTAACTACATTTGGGTCAAATTACCATTTTACTCATGTAGTTACTTCTAACTCTTTAAGTACCATGGATCCCTTTAACGAACAATTAGTTATAGTCTAACTATAAACTAGACTCCTTTCTGGCAAGTGAAAGGATGTAGCTCCTCATTGTTCAAGACGCAGAATCAACCTTTAAAGAAGCAATTCATCTACCTTCCCACAAGATGGGAAAGAGTTAAGTCCATCTTGTGAAGTTGTGTTCTCAACTCTCTACTTGGACGAATCCCCAATATGATAGGCATATTGAGTCGGCGAATATGGTCACTCTTACCCATACAGATCAAAGGATCACCCTCATAGGCAGGAGATTATAACTCACTTAGGATTAAGGTCAAGTTACCTATAGTTATTTAGGATTATAACTCACTTAGGATTGAGTTGTGGGACAAAAACAAGCTGAATTAAGGGAAGAGCTTGAGAAGACACCCACTGGTTTTCACCCAGCTGAAGAACTTTTTTGAAACCTCAAATCTTAGCAAAATCAACTAGTTTGCATGCCCATTTCTCAGCATTAAGAGTTGAATTTCGTATAAGCACTTCATGCAATCCAATTGCACACAAAATCAACAGCTCCTACTTGAGATTTGAGTGGATTGTGAGGGGAATTTGAGCTAGGGGCTTAAAGTGGGTAAATCTCACTTATTTTTGCAATTTCTCAAATTTAAAACAAAAATCAATTTAAATTGAATTTTCTTTTTAATATTCAATTTTTTAAATATAATTTCCAAAATTAAACTAAAACAAAATCGATTTTCTAAATTTGAATTTTACAAAATTCAAATTTTCAATTTTAAAATTAATTGACTTAATTAATTAAATAATTTAATTAATTCTAATTTAATATCGAATAGTAATTTAATAACTTATCAATTCCATAACCATGAATATTTAAATCATATTTAAATATTAATAAATTCTTCAATTTTGTTTAATTCCATAATTAAACGTGTAGTCATATCACATATAATTACTAATTCCCTTAATTCGAATTTGAATGTTTCAAATTAACTTATCGTGCTATTCTAAAGCTTATCCATTTGTGAACTAGTAAAGGGACCTAATGGACTTACAGATCATGGGCTCAAATGATCCGAGATTAATATGCTAAACTCTTTAAACCGAATTATCCCCCATTCATTAACTACCAGGTCATTCCACTGAATTCCAGTAGTTGCATTCCACTCACTGTAGATATATTGTAGCCATTCGATATAACCATGATTAGTAAGTTAACCCTTCACAAGTTATTTGTAATAACGTCTGAGTCAAAAGCTGTTTTACCCCCGAGATTACCTCTTGTTCCTTAAGTTTCACCGATCCTCTAATGAACAATTGGTTTGAGATCCAATCATTGAACCGATTCTCTCTCGAGCCAATGAGAGGGTGGAGCCCCTTGTTCCAGACCCGAATTCAGCACTTAAGGGAACAACCTCTTTACTAACCTTAAAGGCAGGTAGGAGTGAATTTCATCTTACACCCTATGTCTCCAGCTATCTACTCGGTCTTACCCCTCAAATGGGAGGCTTATAAGGCCGACGACTTTGAGTCACCCCTCACCCATGCAAATCTAAGGATAATCCCAAATAAGCAAGAGTTCATAATTAGTTCAGGATTAAAGTTAAGTTACCTAGGTCATCGCTTTGAAATAATCAGTCTTAAACAGTAAACAACATTATAAAGTAAGAGTGACTTATTTCTTGGTCCGATCTTATGCAAACTCATTGCATAAAACGCCGCTACTCCTCATGTCAATACATGAACGAATCAAGATCACTTTGTTTGTAACACTTTACAACAAATTGTAACAACTTACAATACATGAATGGATCAGGATTACTTTGTCAATACATGAACGAATCAGGATCACATTGCATAAAATGCTGCTATCCACATAAAGTTCAAGTATTCATATAATAGTCATGGATTTTTAGTTTATTCGATTTAGTCTTTACAAGTGCAATTTACATATTCTACAACAACTTTATTGAATAAACATCAATAATATCTTTATTGAAAATAGAATATGTTTAACATTACAAACTGCGAGTTTTAGGACATACAACCCAACATGTATGTCATTTAGTTTTAAAATCCCACCTTAGGATAAACATGATCATGCATAATATAAATGTTATATGGTTACATTATTAATATAAGCATACTCATGCATTATAATATAATTTATATATTATTTGAATGCTTGTTTTGAGTAAGTATATTCATGCATCATAAATGTTATAATGTATGATGTAGAGAAATGAATATGTATGTTTATTTTTAATGTATGATAATTATAAGCATCATAATTAGATGAAAAATGAAAATTGCATTGAATATGACATTACTTAGATTAATATAAACGTTATATTTAATCAAAGTTGTGATAATACAAATGAAAAAGGATTTTGATAAATTCATTGTTATGTAAAGGTTATAAGTTCAATGAATTAGATTAAAATCGATAATCAAGAGTTACATGTAAACATAAGTTCAACTTTTTTTTTAAATGGTTTAAAATTGATTCACCTAAACTTAAGTTAAACACATTTATCACGAGATTAAAAATAAACTAATCTTTCAATTCGTTTTAATAGGATAAAAATGAACTTGGTTAAAAGATTAAATTTATAAAATAATTGCTCATAAGAGACCTTTATTTAAGGAATATTCTATCTAGATTAGCTTTTTAAGCTGACAAAAACGGAACACCTCTACCTGAGAACATACATGGAAGGTGAATTGGACAAATATTTTATAAGCATGCAAAAAGTGATCAATTTTGTTAAAGAGTTTAATAAATGAGATCAAATATTGTTAAAATATTCAATATAAACGTTATACTGAGCAAATTAACAATGACTTTGATAAATTGAATTAGCCAGATTTGCCTAAGTATGAAACTCTAAATTTTTAAAATACTCAGTGGGAGGAAAAAGATGTATACGATATGTCAATTTTTTCACTCACCTTCTCCCTAGAAGTTCACACTGTGAGACTCATGCTTGGTCTCATGGCGTCCTGGGAGCATCCCCCTTCGGATGGTATTTGTATGGGTAGATATCAAGGTGATGGATAGTGTTTGTATGGGTAAGAGTGACTAATTTCTTGGTCCGATCTTATGCAAACTCATTGCATAGGATGCTCCCACTTTTTATGTCAATACATGAACGAATCAGGATCACTTTGTTTGTATCACTCTATAACAAATTGTAACAACTACAGAGTGAGCCACATCCGATAGTGTTACTAGGATAAGGTAGCCAACCTTATTCATATATTATAGACCATTTTGGCTATTTACTGAACTTGATCCACTCTTATGTCTCCACATAAAGTTCAAGTATTCATATAATAGACATAGATCTTTAATTTATTGGATTTAGTCTTTACAAGTGCAATTTACATATTCAACAACTTTATTGAATAAACATCAATAACATCTTTATTGAAAATAGAATATGTTTAACATTACAAACTGCCAGTTTTAGGACATACAACCCAACCAACTCTCACTTGGACTAAAACTCAGTGGATTATATATACAATGTTGAGTAATGAGAGAATAAATACAATAAACTAGGGTATTAGATATCCAATACTTCTCCCACTTGTCCTAGTTCTATCTATTTCACACTCTTAGTCTCACTAAGTGACCCCCGAACATTTTAGTCGAGAGGGCCTTTGTAAATGGATCAACTAAGTTGTCTTTGAAGGCTATCTGCATGACGATCACATCTCCTCTATGTACAATCTCCCTGTTGAGATCATACTTTCGTTCGATGTGCTTTCCACATTTGTGGCTTCGTGGTTCTTTGGAGTTAGTAACTTCTCCACTGTTATCACAATACAAAGTGACAAGCAGATGCATATTTGGAATGACTTCTAAATTAGGCAAGAACTTTCTGAGCCACACTACTTCTTTAGCCGCTTCACTGGCAGCTACATACTCAGCTTCTATGGTGGAGTCAACAATACAACTTTGCTTAATACTCCTCCACACTATAACTCCTCTATTTAAAGTAAATACTGACCCCTAAGTAGATTTCCTATAATCTATATCGGTCTAAAAGTCAGAATTAGTGTATCTAGTAAGGATCAGATGCTTAACACTATACACGAGCATATAGTCCCTAGTTCTCCGAAGATACTTGAGGATATTTTTAGCGATAGTCCAATGATCATATCTAAGATTGGACTGAAATCTGCTAGCAATTCCAACTACATAGCATATGTAGGGATGGATACACAATAAGACATACATTAAACTTCCTACTATTGATGCATATGGAATTCATTTCATAACCTTAACCTCTTGAGGTGTTTTAAGACACTGTTCCTTAGACATATGAATTCCATTTCTGAAAGGCACCTCTCGGGCCATGAGAAGGTATGTGGCGCCACATCGTTCATACCTCGGAATCAGCCCTTAAGAGAGCAATCTATCTACTTACCCCTTCTTTGAAGAAGGAGTGAATTCCATCTTGTGTAGCTGAGTTCTCAGCTCTCCAATCAGATGAATCCCCAAAGTGGTAGGTTTGAGTCGACAATTTAGCCACTCGTACCCATGAAAATCAAAGGACCGCCCTCATAGGCAGGTGTTCCTAACTCACTCAGGATTAAGGTCATGTTACCTATGGTCATCCTAGTGAAATGAAAGTCTCTGTCATGAACGATGTTATATAACGAGACTAAACACTTCATGGTCTGGTCTTATACAAACTCCTTTGTATAAGGCACCGTCGCTCGCATATCTCTACATGAATGATTAGGATAGACCATCTGTAGCATGTCATAACACTTGTAACTGTCTAGGAAGCATGCCGTATACGTAGTGTCACCAGGATAAGGTTTCCCTCCTATATCCATATACTACAGACCATTTAGCTTATCACTTAAGGCATGATCCACTTGTATGTTATCAGAGCATAAGTTTCTGGGACAATTAAGGAATTAGTTTATACCAGCTTAGTATCGAAGCATAAATTTCTGGGAGGTTGAAGGATTAGTTGATACTAGTTTGGTATCAAAGTATATGTTCTTGGAAACCAGAGGGTTGAGTTAGAAAAAATTGAAGTTCGAGTTTAGTAAAACCAGAGGGAAGTGTGGTAGAGTAAAGGTTTAAAGAGAAACCTAAGAATTAGTCAAGGTAGACTAAGAAGAATGGCGAAAGTGGCATGACCTAGCAGGCAACTAGAGCTGGAATTCACAACGCTACCTGAAGGTCTACCGAGGAAGGTAAGTATGAATTTAAGTTATTCTCATTTAGTATTTGAGATAAAAATGATTATGTTGTAGATAGTTTGGTTCAACATCTAGCTTAGAAACGGTTAGGTGAGGTATCGTTGGACAAATTAAGAAAGTTGATATCATAATAACGCAGTGGAAGCGTGGTAATAGACAAGGTTATAAGAGTTTGAAACAATGGTTGTTGTGAAACCTTAAACCGGAGTTAGTTCGAGTAAATTTTGAGGACGAAATTTTCTTAAGAGGGAAGTAAATGTGAAAACCAGATTTCCATTTTCCCTACTTAAGCTGGTGATTAAGGGATTAACTAGGTGAAAGTTAAATTCTATGTTGAAGTAAAGGAATTTCTAAGTGTTGAAAAGATTTTCCTTGAGTAGTTTTGAGTTAAGCATTAATTGATGAAATATTGGCCAAGTGTAAGGTCAAAAGGACCCATTAATGCATAAGGAGACATTAATGCATAAGTGGAAAAGGCAACCATGCGTTTGTAAGGTTGGATGCATGATTGGCCAAAGTATTGGTAAAAAGCATTGCCAAGAGTTGGATGCGTTGGACGCGTTAGATGCGTTGGATGTGTTGGATGCATTGGATGCGTTGGATGTGTTGGATGAATTGGATGCGTTGGATGATGGATGCGTTGGATGCATTGGACACGTTGGATGCATTGGATGCAATGAATGATTGATGCGTTGGATGCATTGGACGCATTGGATGCGTTGGATGCATTAGAGGCATTGGATGCATTAGATGCATTAGAGGAATTGGATGCATTGGATGCGTTGGATGATGGATGCGTTGGATGCGTTGGATGCATTGGACGCGTTGGATGCATTGGATGCGGCAGTGCAATACTATGCGTTGGTGATGTACTATGCGTTGGTCATCCAAGGGTTTGTGGATGCATGCGCCGATTGATGGTGTTCGGACATAGGTAGGTTGCGACAATGGATGGGCGCATTTGCGATTAACGCATATGACAGTTGATAGATGCATGCAAGATCGTCATCCTAACATGTGGCTTGTTAGGAGGAATTCTTAAGCCTTAAGTAAAAGAGGTGGATGCATAAAAGACATGAAAAGTTGAGAGCTATGTGTTGGTGAAAGAAGAAGAAGACACCTTGGCTTGCACTGATGTAAGAGTGCGTTGATGGTGTGAGGAAGAGACACTTGGACATGCGACCAACTAGAGGGTGTCGGCCTTGGAAAGAGTCTAGACGCCTATAAATAGGGCTAAGTACTTCAGATGGGAACTCAAGTTCTCTTCAAAGGACATAAAGAATATTGTATTGGGAGGAAACTATGTGTTGGTAGTAAAACCATGCATTGGTCAAGAAGTTCCAAGAGGGGAGATGTTGTTAGGCAGAAAAGACAGGAAGTAGCATCATATTGAAACTAAGAGTTCTCCCAGAATACTCGTGTGTTTGATGTGATTTCAAATCCATCTGAAAGCTGAAAGAGTCTAGTTTTCAAGGTAGGGCTGCCGGAGAAGAAGCTCTAACGAATCGGGCTGGAAAGTGAGGACAAGGCAGAAGGGTCGAGCTGTCGGGTAAGCTAGGTCAGTCTTGATGTTTTGATGTTTCCAGCCAAACCACGAGGAGTTCTGAGCTAATATTTTTAGGTAAACTTTCTGAGATATTTTAGAGAATATTTGAAGAAGAAAGTAACTCGAGATAAATCCTAGAACTATGAGTAGTTTGAGCTTTAATTTGAATCTGGAATTTAGGGTTCAAAAGAAGAGCCCGAGAAGACCAAGGAACTTCTAGAGAGAAAAGTTCCTAAACGACCAAGGTGAGTGGTGCTTTCCTTTAAGTCTTAAAGCATATCTTTTAGAGTAAATTATATATGCTTATGTTATGAATGAGTATCTAGCGTGAGAATGAGATTATGTGATCGGGATGGTCAGGGGGTCAATAGACCTAGTGCCTGAGCCCATAAGCAAAACCTCACGGGATGGTCAGGGGACCGAGAGGTCTAGTTCTTGAGTTTGTGGGAAGAGATTATGTGATCAGGATGGTCAGAGGATCAATAGACCTAGTGCCTGATCCCATAAGCAAAACCTCGCGGGATGGTTAGGGGATACGAGAAGTCTAGTTCCTGAGCCTGTGGGAGGGTCCTCGTATGGGATGGTCAAAGGGCCGATGGGCTTAGCTTTTGATCCCATGAGTGGGGAGCTATGTGCACATAAGAGACAAAAGAAACGTAAATAGTAAGCATTATATTTAGTAATAGTTATTTATCTACCGTGTGTGTAGGTAGACAAATACTCATTCTAAGTAATTATCAGTTTAGCTATCTACCGTGCGCGTAGATAGAGTTGAGACCATACTCGTTCAAAGCGGAGGTTTAAATGTAACCACGTATTTATTATATGCTTGTTATTGATGAGTTGAAATAGATTCTAGAAATTGCTTACCACTCACTGAGCTTTGTGAAACTCATTCTGTTATTTCATGTTTTCTTCCCAGGTAGCGAAAGATGAGGAGTTCTAGGGTGTTGCTAAGGTCAAAGTCTGCCACATGCCACAGTTACATTTCCAGAGAGTTTTACAGTTGTTGTTGTAGACTTTCTAGTTAAGTCTTGGAGTTGTATAAACATTATATTGTTGTTGTAATAAAATGGGCCTACTTAAATCAGTTGTTGGTTGCCTCCTTGACTTAATCAGTTGATTGTTAAATTTGTTCATTGGTATCAGAGATATTTCCACAAGAGTTATTAGGCAGTACATGTCAACGAAAAGGTTGATAACTGCTGCAGTCACGCCTTCTCTCAGGCTTGGAGAGTAGTCTGGGGTGGGGTGTGACATATGTCTTCATATACATGCTTAAGTTACAATGACAACCAGGGATCTTTATTTATTGATTTGTGGTAAATGTAAATAAAATATCTCATATTTCATAGAAAACAATGAAAAAAATATCTCATATTGTCACATCACAAGCATATGTTTATACAGGTGTTTAAAAACTATAGGACCCTATGAGTGTTTAGGGCATAAACCCCAACAACAACCTCCCCAGTCCTCACTTTCATTATTTCTCTAGCCTCTAGCTATTTCTAGGAATCAAATTTTTGAAATGAAGAAAAAATATGATCTGTGGCACTTGGATCAAGTATCTAGGCACAATCATCATTCTCCACTATGCATGTTTCGAAAACAAATAAATTAGATTTACCTAATTTGGACTTGCTCCTTTCAGTCAAGAACAGCTCTATGACAATTTCATTCATTTCAGTAAAATTAACGTGGACCATCATATCAAAAACATGTTTTTGAATAGATGATCCTTCTTCCAATCTTGCATTGTGAAGGAGCTTGAGCACATCATGCAAAGACTCCACATCTCATGAGCAGTCAACATAAACACAATATATTAGCCAAGTCATCTAGTATGCTTGCCAAGATGTGGATTTGAGCTTGATGATTAGCCTTTATCCACTTATCATAAGCTTTACGAACATTGCGTTCGACATTTGAACCAGGGTTTTATATTAATTGAATTTTTCCAAGTTGTATAATGATTAGCAGTTAATAACTCGAAAGCTACTAAAGAAATCATTTAATTTGACCTGCTAAAATCAAACAAATTCATTTATATTAGAAAACTTGTATAACTCTTAAATCAAATCCAATCACATTTTAGAAAAACAGTAATGATCCCTAATAATTTGTTTTGCAATGATACTTCAGTAATTTAGAATAAAAGCCATCGTAGGACAGTCAGTTACTCCTTTATTGAAGTGAGACATTCTCAACCAAATATTACACCAGAATAACTCTAATTCCTATAATATTTAGTTATCTTTTATTTGGTCAAAATTTCATTAACTACCTAAATGAATTCTTGTAAGTGTAACCCACCATTTTGGAAATTATAATCTTTGCCCCAACAATTTTTCCATAAGGAAGAACAATATTGAGTAAAAAAAAAATCATAACTCTATCTTTTTAAGAGTTAACCCTGATATCGACCCATGCAAAACCATCCGTAGGGGAGCATCAAGGGAGGTCAAGCATGAATCTCACAATATCAACTACTGATGTAGATCACGAGATATATTGACACATGTCCCTCTTCCACTTACAATAAATACTTTCTCTGATTTAACTTGATAATGATCCATGCAAACACCATTTGTAGGGGGACGCATCAAGGCACATTGAGGCCAAACATGAATCTTGCAGCGTGAACTACCTGAGAATTTAAGAGAATTGGACATATCAAATATAACGTCATCTTTCATTTAGTATATTAAAACTTCGGGTTTATTACTTAGGTAAATCTGGCTAAATATAAGTCCATTGTTAAATTGGCTCAATAAAGCTCTTATATTGGATAGTTTAACAACATATGATTCTGTTTATTAAACACTTTAATAAAACTAATCATGTATTGCATGCTTATAGAATATTTGTCTAATTCACCTTCTAGGTTGGTTCCTAGGTATGGGTGTTCAGTTTCTGTCAGTTTAGACAAAACATTCCTTCAAATGTCCCTTATAGACAATTATTTTATAAATTTAATCTTTTATTATTTTCAAATCCTATTAAAAAGAAAATAAAAGATTAACCAATTTATAATGATATTAGAAATATTTTAACATAGGTTTAGGTGAAATTAAATTTAAACTATTTAAAATTAATTGAAACCTATGTTTGCATGCAACTCTAGATTATAGATTTTAATTCTAATCATCAAACTTATAACACTTATAAATTAATAAAATAATTAAAACCTATAATAATGCATCTAATGACATTAATTAAATATAACAATTAAATTTACTAAGTAATGTCATGCTCAATACAAATTCATTTTCGTTATATAATATAACACTTATGTTATAAACTATCGAAAATAAAATGCATCCATCAATCAACCATATAATATAACTTTGAGAAATTCTTATAAATAAAAAAATCTAAAAAATATTTACACTTTATAGCAAAAAATTCCAAAAGTACTTTGTATTTTTGGAACTTTTACAATAAAATGTAAATAATTTTAAATATTTTTTATATTTAAAAAAGCCTCTATAACTTTAATATTATAGTATGAATAATAGATGTCTTAATTATGTATGCAATCATATAATATAACATTTATATTCAATATGATGCATGGGCATGCTTATAATATCATACAACTATGTAATATAATAACATATGAGGCATGATAAATGTTTATCCTATGGTGAAATTTTAAAAACTATATGTGTGAACCCGAATTTCCATTTTTCTTAAGCAAGTGGAAGTTAAATTCTATGTTGAAGTGAAGGAAATTTCTAAGTGTTGAATAGATTTTCCTTGAGTAGTTTGAGATAAGCCTTAACTAGTAAAAATTGGGTTAAGTATAATGCCAAAAAGGAACTATGCGTTGGAAGCAAAGGCAAAAATGACTAAGTGTTTGACAATGCGTTGGTATGGTGCCATGTGTTAGCCATGAAGCTTTTAGAGGTTATTTGAGGCGTTGAAGGAAGCCAAAGTGTGGCCAAGAGAAACGCGTGCGGCAGCCGATGTCTTGTTCCTGAGCCTATGAGAGGATCCTCGTATGGGATGGTCAGAGGACCGATGGACCTAGCTTCTGAGCCCATAAGCGGGGATCTATATGCACATAGGAGACATAGAGAACAAAAGGAAACACATTAAAGTAAGCGTTCATGATTAGTAGCAATTAACTATCTACCGCGTGTGTAGGTAGACCACATACTCATTCTAAGTAGTTATCAGTTTAGCTATCTACCATGCGCGTAGATAGAGTTGAAAGTCGACTCATTTAAGGCTGAGGTTTGAATGTAATCTCGTATTTATGATATGCTTGTTTATATGAGTTGTAATAGACTCTAGAAGTTGTTTACCACTCACTGAGCTTTGTGAAGCTCATTCTGTTATTTCATGTTTTTCTTCCCAGGTAGCGAAAGGTGAGGAGTTGTGGGGTGCTGCTAAGGTCAAGGTCTTCCACAAGCCACAGTTACACTTCCGGTGGGTTTTCCGTTGTTGTTGTAAACTTTGTAGTTAAGTCTTGGAGTTGTATAAACGTTACATTGTTGTAATAAAATGGGTCTACTTAATCAGTTGTTGATATCTTCTTGACTTAAAGTTTACTGTGCGTAATAGTAAAGAGGTTCGGATGGGCAGTAGATATCACAAAAGGGTGGTACCTCATGCCTCTCTTCGGGCTCAGGAGTGCGGGCTCGTGGTGGGGTGTGATAATATGGCGTGAATTATGCAACATATAAAATTAATTATACATCATATATAAAATTAAATAAACAACAAAATTGGACAAAAAATTGGCACTCCTAAAAATAAATTAAATTAATACAACATTTATATTAGTTTACTTCATTAAAAAAACAAATAAATTACATAAAAAAAATACAAGTAAAAAACTGCATCTGCGCTAAAACTGCCTCGAACCCACGGCCTTGCAAATGTTTGGAATGCACGTGCCTGATGCTCGGAGTGTTGCAATGGTTGATTGGAGTGCTGCAACGCTGGTCTGGAAATTCTTCTAGTGTTGCTACGATCAATTGGAGCATTGCGAGGCTGGTATGGAAAATGCACCAGCGTAACACCGCTCGGTTGAAGGATTGCAACACTGTCCTTTCTGTGTTACAGTGTAAAGAGCAACGTTGCAACACTTTCCCATTACGCTCTAGCGCAAAGTGTAATTTCTGCTTCAAATTGAATTCGTTATTTCTCCAAATTGTACCGATCGTCTTAAGAACATTACATCACAAATGACACGGACTTACGGACTTGATAAGATGAATTAAATGCCCAAAGCAAGGGGTCCTTACAACTTTAAACAATTTAAAGCAGTAAATCTAATGTGCCAAAGTTTGAAAACATCCAATTTGTAAACCAACATTCACAATGGAGTACAATACCCACAATTTCTCTGATTTTTGTTTCCAAAAAGAAATTTAGAGACATGATTTGGCTTTGACACCAATTGAAGGAATCGAATCTCAGTGTCGAAGTGAGTGATTGCCTTTATGTCAGTGAATTCCTTTTAGAAAACAACTCAAAAATAGAGAAATAAACAAAATAAGCATACCGGCCTAAGCGTGATGTCTAATAAATTGCACAGAGAGGAAAAGGAAGAGTAGACACTTACCCTTGGAGACAATCTTTACTGAGTTTCCTCTCCAAGCCCCAAACAGTCTCCAACTCCTCTATAGAAACTCAACGTACAACAAATCTTCTCACAAACCGTAAGACACTTTTCACATACAAGAACACCATCAAGAAGACTTCCCTACTATTATTCGGCAAGAAATACAGAATTGTGGGAATCCTTTTAAGATTTCTGGGAGAGGGAAAGTTTCTTCTTGAGATTAAGAGAGGTTGAGATATCCTTCTGTGTCAATAGACTACTATAACATTTACAGCAAAAAGAGAGAATAAACACACACACTGTGTAAGTGTTATGGAGGAGAGAGTTAAAATTAACTCCCTTTTGGGAGTATTAATTTAATTTAGTATATATATATATATATTAAATCAAATTTAATACATATATAATTAATAACATTAATTAATTAATAGTTAGATAATTAATAATTAAATATCATATATTTAATTTCACTTGAATCTTATACAAATGACTTTCTGTTACATAACCTATAGTTTTAATATAAATCTCATTCATATTAATTTTAACTTATAATATTTATATGAATAATATTCACATAATCAATATTTGAATCTTATTCAAATATATCATTCTCATATATCATATAGTATTAATTATAAATCATATTTATAATTAACTATATATTATAATATATCAATATATATTATGTTGATTCGAATCTCATTCAAATATTTATCTCTCTTATTAATTATAAATAAAATTCATAATTAATTAAACCATAATATATCAATATATATTATACTTTATATAATCACATTAATATAAATTTTTCATTAAATAATTTAAACAATTCAAATTATTCTAAAATCACTTATTCCTTGTTTTATACTTAGTGAGCTAGCAAGGAGACCTAATGAACCTACAAGTTAGAAGCTCCAATGATACGAAATTAGTTAATTAAACTTTTTAATTAATTAACCAATATTCATTAACTGTCGATCACTCTATTAAAGACCCACAAATGCAATCTTATATTATAGATATATTTCTGTATCCATGAATATAACCAAACAATAGTAAGTCGACCCTTAACGAATTATTCATAACTACAGTTGGGTTAACCATTTTATCCTGTAGTTACATCAAACTCTTTAAGTACCACTGATCCTTCTAATGAACAATTAATTATAATCCAACTATAAACTAGACACCTTTCTTGCTAGTTAGAGGGTGAAGGCTCTCATTATTAAAGACTTGAAATCATCATTTTCCTATGGTAGATATATTTAGTCGGCGAACCTGGCCACTCTCACCTATACAGTTCAAAACTCGCTCAGGATTAAGGTCAAGTTACTTATGGTCATTCTAGTGAAATGTAAGTCTTTTCAAGTAACGATGTTATAAAGAAAGATTAAACATTTTGTGGTTTGGTCTTATACAAATTATTTGTATAAAATAATCTCACTCACATGTCTCCACATGAACGATTAGGATCAAATGATTTATAAGACTTTAAACCTATTGTAATAATTACAAAGTGAGCCGTATTTGTAGTATTATGAGGATAAGGTATCCAACCTCATCCATATACTATAGACCATTTAGGTTATTACTTAAACATGATCCACTTTTATGTCAACCACATACATGTTTAAGTTACATTAAATAACCTAAAATCTTGTTTATTGAATTGAGTGATACAATTCTAAATTTCAAATAAAATAAGTCCTTATTTTATTAAATAAATGAATTTCGTTTTATACATTACAAACCACGAGATTTAGGACACAATTGTCAACACGATTTGCATCGATCTCTTCAGAAACTTTTGCTCCACGATCGACATAGACTTATAGACTTGATAACAAGAATTAAATGCCCAAAACCATGGACCTTTACAACTTTAATCAACATTAAAGTAATAAATCTAAGTACCAAAACTTGGAATTATCTATTTTTTTAAACCAACATTCATAATATAGTAAACACCCATCATTTCTCTAGTTTTTGTTTCAAAAAAGAAATACAGAGATACAACCTGGCTTTGATACCAATTGAAGGATTTGAATCCTTAATGGAAGCGAGTAATTGCGTTGTGCCAATAAATTTCGTTTTGAAAAAAAAAAAAAACTCTAAAATAGAGAAATTTTACAGAAAAGGAATAAACATTAGATTTACCTATAAACATGAATTTGTATATAGAGAGAAAGTTAAGAAGAAATTGCACTTATCCTCGTGGAATAACCTTCTTCACGATGTTCCTTTCCAATGTCACGATCATTACCCTCTACAAACACAGCAAAAAACTCTTTTGAATACCACCACACGATCTTCCTCATTATTCTCAGGATAAGAACCAGAAGGAGTTGTGGGTGAAGGGAAAACATTTGAAGGTTTACGTAGTGGAATGCGAGGATCGTCCCATTTTTTTTTTCATAGAAAAATAGAATTGCAGAATTAAAAGAAAGAAAGATTATGTATTCTAAATAAAACTTATAGCATGCTTTTCTATAAGAAAGGGAGAAAGAAAAACTCACCTTTGAAGAACTCTTTCTTCAAGAACTCCCTCAAACAAAGTCACGAACGAATCTCCTTCTCCAAAAGGGACACGAACCAAATAGACCCTCTTGTATTCTTCTAAGAAATTAAGAATGGAAGGAGGTGTGGGCTTTGCTTTAAGGTTTTGGAAGAGGGAAGAAGATGGAGAGGAGAAAAGGAAGGAGAAGAACTTTTTCTTCTTTGTACTTTTCTGTGTAGGGTGAATCCAGAGAGTCTGCAGAGTTAGATCCACCAAATGTGAACGACGATCACCCATTTTCTGCACGATCGTTATAAGAGAAAAGATAGGGGGAGAGAGTTAACTCCCTCCCTTTTAATTAATTAATATTAATATTAATTTAATAAAATTAAACTAATAATATAATTATATATATAATAAAAATCTTATTATGTATATAAACTATATATTATATCCCATATAACACATAACCTATAGTTTTATATTATATCAAATATAATATAACCTATAGTTTTAATTTCTCTCAATAATACATGGTATTTAATATGAATTACATTTATATTAAATTCAATTATATGAATCTAATTCATATAATTAATATTTGAATCACATTCAAATATTTAATTTCTCTAAACTTATTCATGGTATTTAATATAAATCATATTTATATTAAATTGAATTACATGAATCTCATTCATATAATTAGTATTTGAATCATATTTAAATTTCTCTCATATTACCTTATATTATAATGTATCAAATATATTATATTAATTATATCACATATATGATTAATTTAATTGATTATATCATATATAATTAATTCCCTCAATTTATTTGAACACTTCAAATTAATCCAAAAATAATTCTTAATTAAATCCCTGTTGAGCTACAGAGGGAACCTTATGAACATGTAGATTTAAGCTCCAACTGTACTTGGATAATTAATTAAACTCTTTAATTAAATTACCCAATATCCGTTAACTGTCGCTCATTCCACTAAAGACCGATAACTGCACTCTTCACACTACAGATAAATTTCTATGTCCATTGGATATAACCAATCTACAGTGCGATGACTATTCACAAATTGCTCGTAAGAACAGCTAGACCATCGTTTTGCCTCTGTAGTTACATCTAACTCCTTAAGTATCACCGATTCCTCTAATGAACTATAAGTCATAGTCCAACTATGACCTAGTCCCTGTCGGGCTAGGAGAGGATGTGGTCACTATGTTCAAGTCCCGAAATCAGCCCTTAAGGGAAGAATTTTTCTATTTGCCCCTATATCGGGGAAATAGTGAATTCCGTTTCGTGTAGCTGTGTTCTCAACTCCCTAGTCAGATTGATCTGAAAAATAGTAGGCTTATTGAGTTGACAATTTGGTCACTCTTATCCATACAAATCAACCGCCTTCATGAGCAAGAGTTCACAACTCACTTAGGATTCAGGTCATGTCACTATGGTCATCCTGATGAAATGTAAGTCTCAATTATTATAACGTTATATTATGAGACTAATCATTTCGTGGTCTGGTCTTATACAAACTCTTTGTATAGGATACCCCGCTCATACATCTCCACATGAATGATCAGGATCATATCATTTGTAGCACTTTACAAAACTTGTAACACCTACAAAGAGGGCCCTATCCATACTATCATCAGGATAAGGTACTCAACCTTATCCATCTATTACAAACCATTTAGGTTATTATTTAAATAAGATCCACTTGTATGTCTCTACATGCTTTTTTAAACTATATAAAATAACCTAGGATCTTCGTTTATTGGATTGAGTATATGCTTATAAAATAACACTTATTTTATTAACAATAATATATTTATACAATGTTTACAAACTACGAGATTACAAAGAGATTTAGGACACCAATCCCAACAGTGGGCTCTTTAAGTTTTGGTGATGGAATGAGAGTTTTTAAAGAGAATTCTTGGTAGATGGAAAAACTTGAGAGCAATTTCACGCTATTTTATTTTTTCTTCAACCTCTATAATTTTTTCCCTTTGTTTATTATATATGAGAGAGAAGGAGGGAGTTATTTAAAATAACTCCTCCATCACGTTGAATAACTCCTAACTCCCTTAGGAGTTATTCCACTTTAAATTAATTTAAATATATTAAATCTAATTTAATGTAAATAAATTAATTTTTAATTTAACTATGTATTAAATCAAATTTAATATATAACTAAATGAATAAAATTAATTCATTAACAAATTAAATATCACACATTGGAATCATATTCAAATAACATTCTCTCACATAACCTATAGTTTTAATATGAATCTTATTCATATTAATTTTAACCTATATTTTATATGAATCACATTCATATAAATAATATTGGAATCATATTCAAATATTTATCTCTCTCATCAAACTTTATATTGTAATGTATCTATATACATTATATTAATTGCATCTCATACAATTAATTCTCTTAATTAATTTAAACAAGTCAATTGAATCCAAAATTAATTGATTCTTATTAGCCCTTAATATGCTAGAAAGGGGACTTTATGGACCTCCAAATTAGAGCTCCATGATATGAGATCAATTAATTAAACTCTTTAACCAAACTAATCAACATTCATTGACTGTCGGTCACTCTACTAAAGATCGACAACTACACTCTTCGTACTATTGAAATATTTTTTTGTCAATGGATATAACCAATCAATAGTAAGTTGACTCTTCACAAATTGCTTGTAGCTACAGCTGGTTCAAATTACCATTTTATCCCTATAGTACTTACTTCTAACTTCTTAAGTATCACCGGTCCCTATAATGAACAATTAGTTCTAGTCTAACTATAAACGAGACCTCTCTCTAACCAGTGAGAGGGTGAGGGGCCTCATTGTTCAAGACTCGAAATCAGCCCTTAAGAGAGCAATTAATTTACTTTCCCTCAAAACAGGAAGGGGAGAATTCAATTTTTTGAAGTTGTGTTCTCAGCTCCCTATTCGGATGAATTCCCAAAATGGTAGGTATATTGAGGCACCGAATATTGTCACTCTCACCCATACAGACTAAAGGATCGCCCTGATAGACAGAACTTCACAACTCACTCAGAATTAAAGTCAAGCTACCAATGGTGATCCTAGTGAAAAGTATGTTTCTATAAGTAACAGTGTTAAAAAGAAAGACTAATCATTTTGTAGTATGGTCTTATGAAAACTCTTTGTATAAGATACCTCCACTCACATGTTTCCCCATGAACGATTAGGATCAGATCATTTGTAACACTTTACAACAATTGTAACAATTACAAAGTGAGCCATATCTGTAATGTTACCAAGATAAGGTACCTTGCCTTATCTATATACTACAAACCCTTAAACATGATCGACTTGTATGTCAACTACGTACATATTTAAGTTACATAAAATAATGTTGAATCATAGTTTATTGGATTGGGTTAATGCAAACTTAATGTCGAAATAAAATAATACTTTACTCAATAAATAATTTATGTATACAAAAAATTTACAAACTATGAAATCCTCAAAATTTAGGGCATTAACCCCAACAATTACATCGTTGGTACCATTGATAGACGTCAATTTACCTCCAACCCATTAAAAATGACCAAAATAGCCTTCGAATAGCCTAGGCCCGAATCGGTCAACCCCAATCAGCAGAGATCAAAATTTATGCTGGAAGCAAAAGAATCCTAATTTTGAAGTTTATCAATGATAGACTCATATTATTAATAGATTCATAACCTCGTTTTATAGATAGACTTTCATAAAAACCACAAGAAAATCATTAGAATCTCCCTATTTCTAAAATATCATTTCAATATTTGCTTCTTTCATTTAAAGAAGGGTGATATTATCATTGATAATTTTCTATCACAACTAGAATAATATTACTATCACCAATTTTTTTTAATTACTAATATACATATATCATGAATAGAATAATATTACTATATTTCTAATATTTTTGTATTAGTTATATGATTCCTTCAAGGGAATATGACAGTTTATTAGTGATATCTACCTAAGTTCTTTCATTGATATCACTGATACATAGATATTATTAATATCTAAGTTATATCACTGATACCATTGATATCATCGATGAACTTATATCACTTATATCTACCTAAGTTTTATCATTGATATCATTGGTATAACCTCATATCGTTAAACAGCAAAGAGGAAGACCTTGAAAACAAATAATGTTATCTATTGGTGAATCAAAAGTTCAACAAAAGGCAGTTGTTGTAATTGCATTGGTCACAGTTGTAGGACATGTAAAATTATACCAATTGAAAAATGATGTAATCATGATAGTTGATTATTTATTTTTTTTAATATTAGTTATACATTTGATTGTTACACATGTATTAACGAAGTATTTGTAAAATTTTTTATCATCATTTTCTTGAGTTGTAACAAATGTAATAATGATATCCTTAAATACTAGAAACTGATAGGATCGAATTCTGCAACAGAAACGATTTATTGCTTCTATTTTGATTTGGAAAAATGAAAATACAAAATTAAACAAAGACATACAAACAACACAAGTTGTACATTCAATCAGGATAATTAAGCATAAAATTAAAGTTAAAAGAAGATTACATTTGAAGACTTTCTTCTTCACTTCTCTAAATCTTCACCTCCACTGTAGTTGATCGCCGCCTTCATCTATGAAGTATAGTCACAAATACGGTTACATGATACGGATATGATCAGATACAACTATTCATTCATTTCTAAAAAAGTAAGATATACGTCTAAGGACGTTTCATTTTTATATATATATTTGTAAAAACGAGGATACTGATACATTGAAGATACATTTTCTTTTTCTTTAAAAAAATCTAGGATATAGATAAATTTAGCATACAAGTTAATAACAATAACACAAAATCGAATACAAACACTGAAATACAATACAAAAAAAGCAACATCTAAGATGTTAAAGTACAATAGTTAATAAAATGCAATAGAAAAGTGACTCATATTGCAAAGAAGAAGAAGAAGATTAGAGGGAGAGGTATGAAGATAAACGAAGAACTTCTTCATTGAATTGTTGAAGATATCCAAATGGTTTATATTTTGATGAACTTTGTGGGGACTCAAATATGAAGGTGAATATTAGATGATTCTAGTCTAGGATTTGGTCCGTTATTTATTTAGTTTTTCTTTTAGTTTTAGACCCGAATAGTAAGCTTTTTAAATAGGTTGCCTAGTTTTAGATTGGAAAAGATTAGATGAGTTGCTTGTCTTTTTTCTTAAAAAAAAAAATAAGCGTAGAAATAGATACGTTAAATCGCGTGTCAGATACGTATCTGGGAAGTATCTGAAAGTATCAGTATCCAATATGTGTTTGATATGGATTTTTTGTTTCACATGAAGTATCTGTGCTTCATAGGCTTTCATTGAGAATGCCTTAAAGAGGAGTTTCTTGAAGTATTAATAATTAATAATCTAACTATTTATTAATAATTATTAATAATATATTTATCAATTAAATATCTTGTATTTAGTTAAATATATATTCAAATTCTTATTTCTCTCTTAACTTATAGTTCTATTATGAATCTCATTCACATCAATGTATAACCTACAGTTTTAATATAAATCCTATTTATGTTAATTTAATATTTATATCACATTCAAATACATTAATTCTCGAAATATATAGTTTAATTAAAAATCAAATTTATAATTAATTATTTATAATAATGTATCTGTTTACATTTTATTTTATATTAATCATATCATATACAATTAATAAATATTTGAATGAGATTCAAATATAGTTTCTATGAATTGGATTCGTAGGTGTTAAATTTAATACAAAAATGGTTTATATTAAACACCATATAAAAGAGAAAAGAAAATGTAGTTTATATTGTATGTGATACAATATTAAAACTATATATTATATGTTATATTTGATATAACATATGATCTAATATATATATATATATATATAATATGATAAGTTAGTTATCATATTTATATTTATATTATTATTATTTTTATAATAAGGAAGGGAGTTACAACTCCCTTCCAATTCTTTTCTCTCCACCCACGTAAGTGGGTAGTGGTTACTTTTCGCAAGGAGAATAAATGAAAAATGTTTTTTTCTTCTTCTTGTTGGTTTTGTCAATCGAGATTGAGAAAGTGTAAATGACAGAAGTATTTTGTGTCGTTGAGTCTTGTATCAAAATTTTCAATCCCTCTTCTACATTACGTTTTCCTTCAAAATTCAAAATAGCCAGAGCCCACCACTCCTGGGTTCTCACCTTGAGAATACCAAGGTAACTTTTATTGTAGTGTCCAGTTTTGTTTAAGGTTAATCTTGAAGAAGTTCTTCAAGAAGTTTGTGATTTGTTCGAGGGAAAACGTGAAGAAAAGATCTTTAAAGGTGAGATTTCTTGAAACTCTTTAATTCTTTCTAAAGCATGTTGTAATTTGGAAACAAATGGATATCTTGTTTAATTGTTTACTGCAAACTTTGTATTAAATGAAAATGGAATTTGGTCAATCCGTTTTCGCTCAAGGTTCTCTCCCATAAGAGTTCCTTCAATTGGTATCAAAGCCAAGTTGTAGGTTTCTAATTCCAAATTCCATTCTTGTATTGAATTGTTTTACATTATTGATGGGTTTTATAATCTGCATCTAGGTTAATGCGATGAATGACCAACGATGTAATTTGTTGATGGATGGTTCGGGATGGAACGCTCTGTTTAAGGCTTTCTTTATTTACAAATTTAGTTTGTAAAGGCCCTTGCATTTTTGGGCACTAATCTTGCAATTGAGTGTGTAATGTGTACGTTTGAGTCGCTCGTGCTATTCTTGAGAAGCTTCAAAGAAATGTTACAGAGCACAGTTTCGATGGAGAAGTCGAAGTAGATATTCGAAATCGTGTAGCTCATGCTATGTAATCATGTAGCTTTTGCTACACGATTGTGTTTAAACGATCGTATACCTAATGCTACATGATCGTCTAGACTTTGCTACACGATCATGTAGCATTTTCTACAAGATCGCATAGTTGCTTGATACGCGATCGCGCAATTGTTTCTTCATTATTGCATAATTTCCTGCTACACAATCGTGCACTCTGCTACGTTGTGCGTTGGTGCTTCACGATGAAGCTAGGAAGTGTGCAATGAGGTTTTTGATGGTCTGAGGCATGTGACCATAGGAGGGACGCGATAGCCTCAAGGTGAGCTATGCATTGGCAAGGGTTGGGTGATGCACTGTCCGAAGGAGGCATGCAGCCAAGTGATTGCAAGTGTTGGCTTGGAAGTTGAGCATTGACTTGATCGTATAGTTACTTGCTACACAATCAGTTGCAAGGTGGTTCATTGAAGGGCGGTTCAGAGCCCGATTCACTTGTTTCGAACCGGTTGACTCAAATTTTTGTAATAGTTAGCGTTTTGTTTTTTCTTTTGAGAGGTCCTATCCCAGTCCATCAATTGTTAGAGTAAATATACATGCGATGTATGTTTTATATTATATTTCATAATGTATGTCATATAGTTTTAAAACCCCCATCGGTTATGCATTTATGTTCATGCATCATTTTATATTATAAATGTTATAATATATGAATATATATGATTTAAATTACACAAAGTATGCTCATGCATCATATAGTATAAATGTTATAATATATGTATGCATGCATTATAGCATATCTATGCATCATTTATATTATATTTGTTATAATATATGGTTGAATGGATGTATGGAATGTATGCTATAGCATGATTCATTACTTAGTTATATAATTATTATATATTAGTAATGAATGAATATTGTATGAAGCATGATATTACCTTAGATTAATTTATAAATGTTATAATTAACTAAAGTATGTCTAGCATGTAATGGTTGTTTTTAATTGTTTCATTTATTTATAATTGTTATAACTAAATATAATTAGAATTAAAATCAATAATTAAGAATTGCATGCAAACCCTAGGCTATAATCATCTTTTTTAAAATTGTTTTAAAATATGACTGAGAGAGACCTAAAATCACATTTCTAATAAGATTAGAAATCTAAGTTTAATCTTGTAAACGGTTTAATAGGATTAAATTGATTCTTAATAAAATATTAAATATGTAATAAATGTATCTATGAGGGACCTTTTGGCTAAGAGGTTTAATGCATGCAAGTTTGATTAAAGTCTATTACAAAGTTTAATGAGACTTCAATTAAAATTGTTTAATCATCAAAGGCAAGAGATTTTTTGAGCAAATTAAACAAACACTTAAATAAAGTTAGTAGCCAGATTTTTCTAAGTTAAATAACTCTAGGTAAAATACTTAGTGGGAGAAAAATGGGATATATGATACTTCATTTTAGCCTCTACACGTTTCTCCTTAAAAATTCAAACCGTGAGATCTACTCTCAGCCTCGAGGCACCATGGGTGTTTCCCTACGAGTGGCATTTAGGTAGGTCAATATCAAGGTGAACAGAGAGAGTGTTTATAGTAAATGGGAGTGGGACGTGTGACAACACATCCCTCGGTCTCTCTCATTAGGTTAAATAAAGTTTCATGAATCGCTTCGAAGCATCGTGGGTGTCCTCTTAAAGGTCGGCTGTATTATATGACACTTTATTTGATTTCCAGAAATGGGTAGGGTTGCTTTAGTTTCATGTCCCAATCGGTTTTCCCACTACGGTTGGCTCATTGGAGCGGAACTTTAGAACCTAAAATGAGGGGTTACACTTACACAAAATTGTTAAGGATGTTAACAAATTCTAGACCGAACAATGAAGACTATTAGTTATAGTGACAGAGAGTTGTCTCTATCTAATGGTTGAGAATGTCTCATTTCAATGAAGAGGCACTTGATCACCCTATGGTGACTTTTGTTCTACCTCATTGAATCATCATTGCAAAATAGATATCACTTAGGGTACACCAGACGATTTTGCTAAAACTTGATTGGTTTTCTAAAAGTGGTTTAATGAAAGTAGACTAAATTAACTTTGTTCTTTTTCAAAAATTTCAAAATGGCTACCGCAATTCTTAGTTTCTTGCCATTGATAAATTAACTGGCGAGAACTACGCTAGTTGGAAAAATACGATTAACATGATTTCAATCATCGATGACCTATGTTTCATCCTGATGGATGAGTGTCCTCCCATTCCACCTCTTACTGCTCCTCAAAATGTGCGAGAAGCATATGAGTGCTGGAAAAGGGCAAACGAGAAGGCCCGAGTCTATATCTTGGCAAGCCTTAACGAAGTCTTGGCCAAGAAACATGAGCCCATGCTCACTGCCCGTAAAATCATGGAGTCTCTGAGGGGAATGTTCGGACGATTGTCCACGCAGCTCAGGCACAACGCTCTTAAGTACATCTTCGATGCTTGTGTGCAAGAAGGGGCATCTGTTCGGGAACACGTTCTCAACATGATGATCACTTCAACGTGCCAGAGATGAAAGGATCAAGCATTGATGAGGCCAACCAGGTTAGCATTATACTGAAATCTTTACCTGAAAGTTTCTTGCACTTCTGAAGTAATGCTGTTTTGAACAGGATTGACTACAACCTGACTACCCTGCTCAACCAGCTGCAGACTTTCCAGTCCTTGTTGAAAAGAAAAGAGAAGAAGGGTGAAGAAAATGTTGCTTCATCTTCCAAAAAGTTCCATAAAGGTTTGACCTTAGGAACTAAGTCTGTACCTTATTCCTCCGACATCAAAAAGTGGAAAAAGAAGAAAGGTGGAAAGGGGAAGGTTGTTGCTAACCCAGAAGTTGCTGCTCCAAGGGGTAGACAACCTATCAGGGTTGACAAAGGAAAAAGTTTCCATTGCAATCAGGATGGACACTGGAAGGGGAACTGCCCCAAGTATTTGGCAGAAAAGAAGAAGGTAAAACAATGCAAATGTGATTTGCTTGTCTTGAAAACTTATTTAGTGGAGAATGATGATTCTGTCGGGATTATTGACTCTAGAGTCACTAACCATGTTTGTTCTTCATTTTAGCGAATTAGTTCCTGGCAGCAACTTGATGCTTGTGAGATGACGATGCGAGTTGGAACCGAGTACGTCGTCTCAACTGTGGTTGTGGGAGGTGTCCGATTATCTTTACAGAACAAATTTCTCATTCTGATTGATGTATATATTGTTCCTGATTTAAAAAAGGAACTTAATTTCTATAAAGTGTCTTTAAGAACATCATTATCAATTGAACTTTTCTTTTAATAAAGTGTTTATTACAAAGAATGGTGTTGATATATGTTCTGCTAAACTGAAAAACAATTTGTATGTGCTAAGGCCGTTAGCAACAAATGACCTCCATGACATAGAGATTTTTGAAACTGCCGTAACTCAAAATAAGTGACTTAGAATTTCTCCTAAGGAAAATGCCCAACTTTAGAACCTAATACTTGGACACATTAATCTCAATAGGATTGAGAGATTGGTGAAGATTGGACTTCTAAGTGAGTTAGAAGAAAATTCTTTACCTGTGTGTGAGTCATGCTTTGAAGAAAAGATGACTGAAAGGTCATTTACTGGAAAAGGTCATAGGGCCAAAGAACCACTAGAGCTAGTACATTCAGACCTTTGTGGTCCGATGAATGTAAAAGCTAGGGGAGGTTATGAATATTTCATTATTTTTATTGATGATTATTCAAAATATGGGTACGTCTATTTAATTCAATATAAGTGTGAATCTTTTGAAAAGTTCAAAGAATTCAAGGCTGAAGTTGAAAATGCATTAAATAGAACGATTAAAACATTTCGATCAGATTGAGGTGGAGAGTTTATAAATTTGATATTCTAGAAGTATATGATAGAACATGGAATAGTATCCCAACTCTCAGCACCTGGTACACCTTAACAAAATGGTGTATCAGAAAGGAGAAATCGAACCATGTTGGACATGGTTCGGTCTATGATGAGTGACGCTTCCTTACCTGACTCCTTTTGGGGTTATGTAGTGGAGACTACAACGTATATCTTGAATTGCGTTCCCTCCGAGAGTGTTGCCAGAACGCCTTATGGAATGGTCGTAAAGCTAGTTTACATCATTTTAGAATCTAGGATTGCCCAACACATGTTCTTGAGGCTAATCCTAAGAAATTAGAACCACGTTTCAGTTTATGCCTATTTGTAGACTACCCCAAGGGAATGAAATGTGGTTATTTCTTTGATCCAAAAGAAAACAAAGTTTTGTATCGACAAATGCTACTTTTCTTGAAGAAGACCCCATAAGGGAGCACAGACCCAGAAGTAAAATTGTGTAAATGAGATTTCCAAAGAAACCATTGAATCTTCAATAAGAGTTGTTGAAGAGCCTAGTATCTCAACAAGAGTTATTGAAGTAGGTTTATCTAGTAGGTAAAATCCACCTAAAGTGTTGAGGGAACCTCAACGTAGTTGGAGGGTTGCGAACCCACTTATTTGCTATATGGGTTTAACTGAAATCGTAGCTATGGTAGCTGATGGTGAAGTTAAGGATCCATTGTCTTACAAGAAGGAAATGGAGGATATTGAAAGAGATGAATGGATCAAAGCCATAGATCTTGAAATGGAGTCTATGTACTTCAATTCATTATGGGATCTTGTAGATCAAACTTTTGGCGTTAAACCTGTAGGTTATAAATGGATCTACATGGAGAAACAGGGTGCTGATGCGGAGGTGCAAACCTTTAACGCTAGACTGGTGGAAAAAGGTTATACCCAGGTAGATGGAGTCGAGTATGAGGAGACTTTCTCGCCTGTTGCTATGCTGAAGTCTATCTAGATCCTTCTATCCATTGCCTCATATTATGACTACGAAATATGGTAAATGGATGTCCAGACTGCTTTTTCTGAATGACAATCTTAAAGTGACCATTCATATGGTGCAATTCGAGAGATTCATAATCCAAGGTCAAGAGCAAAAGGTTTGCAAGCTTAATCGTTCCATTTATGGATTGAAACAAGCATCTCAATCTTAGAACATAAGGTTTGATACTACGGATCAAATCTTATGGCTTTTGTGTCTACAAGAGATCATCAATAGTTCAGTAGTTTTTCTAGTGTTGTATGTGAAAGAAATTGATCACGAGGATTACTATGAGTAGCGGAATAGATAATTTCAAATTACAATCATGAATGAACATTACAAATTATAGTCGTACACAGAGAAAAATAGTTATGCATTCATTACAAAAATTACAGCATGAAAACACAAATAAACAAGGATAAATGCTACGAATATTTATAGACTCGTCTCCACGCTCATTCCTCACGAACACTCGAACATAGAAACCTCGAACACTCGAACAACATGACTGCTACACAGCACGAACACCGCGCACTCATCCTCTACGATCGCCTTGGTCACGAACACCCCAACAGCATGAACGGCTTCCACAGAACCTCGTTGGCGTCGAGTTGAGTATGATACCACCAAGAAGGCTACCTTGGTATTCTCGGTGTGAGAATCCAGAGGGTGGGCTCTGTGTGAACTTGGTATGAGGTAAACGAAAGTGGAAATAATAATCATGTACATGATTGAGCAAGTGAGAGAAGACTGAACCTATCGTATAGGTCGATGCTCAATCGTTTAGCAAAAGCTAAGCGATTGTCTAGCAAAAGCTAAGTGATCGTTTAGTTCATCGTTTAGCTACCTGTCTATCACTTACAAACACTACACGATCGTTTACTAAAACAACTTGTTGCTTAGTAAATCCGTATTTACTTGACAACTTTTGTTCCGAGAGAAAAATCACAAATTCAACATTTGAAAATTTTACTAAAATTAGATAAACAAATTTCCTTTTTATCTCACGGTTACCATGAACCACCAATAACCTCCCACTCAATTGGTTAGTAGAGAAAAATAATTAATTATCCAATATTAATATTATTATAAATATAAATGATAACAAACTTATCATACTATATTTCTAACCTATAGTTTTAATATTTCATCTCATGAAACATATTAACCCTAGTTCTTTTTCTATTCCATGGCACTTAATGTAAATTTCATTTACATTAATCCTCCACTAGATGTATCTCATACATCATACCGATTATATCATATATAATCAAAATACCTCTTGTCAATTTTAACATTTTAAATCAACATCAAGAACTGATCCTCAACTGAATCCATTGAGCTACCAAGGGAACCTTATGAACCTGTAGCTCGAAGCTCCAATGGTAAGTGAATACCTAAGTAAACTCTTTAGAAACGGGATCCACCATCCGTTAACTTCCAGGCATTCCACTAAAGACCGACAACTGAACTTTCCTTACCACAGATATATTATATGTCCATCTTAAATAATTAATAGTGCGACAACCCTTCACAAATCGCTCATAAGTACAGGTGGGCCAATAACTGTTATGCCCCTATAGTTATATCTAACTTCTTAAGTACCAGTGATCCCTCTAATGAACATAAGTCATAGTCCTACTATGACTGAGTCTTATCTTCCAAAGAGAAGCTGTGGCCACTATGTTCAAGTCCTAGAATCAGCCCTTAAAGGCAGGAGTTTCCAAAACACTCAGGATTGAGGTCGTGTCACCTTTGGTCGTTTAGGTGAGATGCAAGTCTCTAGTATCAACGGCGTTATATACAGAGTTTAGTCATCTCGTGGTCCAGGTATTATACAAATTCTTTGTTTAGGACACCTCTGCTTGCACATCTCCACATGAATGGTTAGGGTCTACCATCTGTAGTAGTTTATAACACTTACAAACCTTTACAAAGTGGGCCGTATACGTAGTATCACTAGGATCAAGTATCCCACCTTAATTCTTATACTACAGACCTATTTAGGTTATCACCTAAGGAATGATCCACTTGTATATCACATATACATTCTTAAGTTCACATAAGATAACCAAAGAGCGTTGTTTATTGGATATGAGTCAATGCTAGAATTAAATAACAATTATTTTACTCATGAACTGTGTATCTTTACAAAACAACAAGACTCTAGGAGAATTAGGACACCAATCCCAACAATCTCTCACCTGTTCTAATGACTCGGGAGACTAATGTACAATACAATATACAATAAGCTATGGTATACCTGAGTATCATCTCCCACTTTCCCTAGAAAAGATGCCGCATGTCTCGCAGACCCTCAAACACTTTAGCCGTGACGGCCTTTGTAAAGGGATCAGTAACGTTGTGCTCCGATGCTATCTTCATGACTATCACATCACCATGAGGAACAATCTCCCTGATCATGTGACATTTCCGTTCGATGTGCTTATCCCAACGATGACTCTGAGGCTCCTTCGAATTTTCCACAACCCCGCTGTTATCATAATAAAGAGTGATAGGAAAATCCATATTTTGAATAACTTCCAAATCAGAAAGGAACTTCCTCAGCCAAATAACCTCTTTAGTAGCTTCATAAGCGGCTACGTATTTGGATTCCATAGTGGAGTCTGTGATGCATCCTTGCTTGATGCTTCGCCATACTATAGACCCTCCATTCAGAGTGAAATTGACCCCGATGTCGATTTACGAGAATCTCTATCGGTTTGAAAGTCAGAGTCTGTGTATCCTGTAAGGATTAGATTCTTATCTCCATATACAAACATGTAGTCCGTCGTTCTCGGAAGAAACTTGAGGATCGTCTTGACCACCGTCCAATGATAATCCTGGATTGGACTGATACTGACTGACAATCCCACTACATAGCAAATGTCTGGTCTAATACACAACATTACATACATCAAACTTCCTACAGCAGAAGCATAGGGAACCTGTCTCATCTCCTCAACCCCTTGAGGTGTCTTAGGACATTTATCCTTAGACAAAACGATTCCATGCCTGAAAGGTTATAAACCCCTCTTGGAATCTTGGATCCTGTACCTGTACCTGATCAACATTGGATCATTGTACGATGCCTGAGACAAGGCTAACCATTTGTTTTTACGATTCCGAATGATCTGGATTCCTAGAATATACTGTGCCTCATCCAAATCTTTCATTTGAAACTGGGCTGCTAGCCAATTCTTAATGTCAGTCAGATATCCTACATTATTCCCTAAGTAGGATGTCATCCACATATAGTACGAGGAAAGCTACTGAGCTGTGGATGATCTTCTTGTAAACACAAGGCTTATCAACGTTCTGATCAAAGCCAAACGACTTGACAATAGTGTCATCTGATGTTCCAAGTTCTAGATGCTTATTTCAACCCATAAATGGACCTATTAAGCTTGTAAGCCTTTTGCTCTTGCTCTGGAACTATGAAACTCTTTGGTTGAGTCATATAAATGGTCTCCTCAAGATTACCATTAAGAAAGGCATTCTTGATGTCTATTTTCCATATTTCATAATCATAAAATGTGGCTATGTACAGAAGAATCCTGTTAGACTTGAGCATGACAACATGTGAGAAAGTTTCATTATAGTCAACTCCCTCAACCTGGGTATAACCCTTTTGCCACGAGTCTAGCCTTAAAGGTTTGCACCTTCCCATCTATACCTCTCTTTTTCTTATAGATCCACTTACACCAAATAGGTCTTACCCCATTAGGTGGATCAACAAGCTCCTAGATGTTATTGAAATATATAGACTCCATTTCCTAGTTCAGGGCTTTAACCCATTCATCTTTGTCAACATTGTCCATTGCTTTTTTAAAAGACAATGGATCCTCGACCCCATCATTTGTAATAACGTTTTGGGCTTCAGTCAAACCCATGTAGCGAACCGATGGGTTCATAACCCTCCCACTACGTCGAGGAAGTCTCAACTCTTGAGCTGGTGGATATGTGCCGACCTAAACAACTATTGTTGATCTGTCGGCCTGTTCAACAAATCTTCTTTAACCCTCAACCGTCTCAGTCTCACTAGAGATCTCATGCAAAACAAGCTTATTTCGTGGCTTATGATCCCTCACGTGGTCTTCTTCCAAGAAGTTAGCATTTGTAGAATAAACACTTTGTTCTCACTCAGATCATAGAAGTATCCACCTCTCATTTACTTGAGATAGCCCACAAAGAGGCAAACCTTTGAATGCGGTTCCAACTTCTTTGGGTTAGTCGCTAGCACATGTGCCGGATAGCCCCAAAACCTGAAGTGGTGTAAACTACCTTTACGGTCTCTCTATAACTTAAAAGGTGTTTCAGAAACACTTTTCGAGGGAATGTTGTTCAGGATATAACAGACAATCTCCACTGTAAAATCTCAAAACGAGTCTGAAAGATAAACATAGCTCATCATAGACCGAACCATGTCCAATAAGGTTCTGTTTCTTCTTTCTGATACACCATTCTACTGAGGTGTACCAGGAGCCGAGAGTTGGGACGCAATCCCATGTTTTATCATATAGTTTTGGAATTGGAGGTCCTTATACTCTCTACCACGATCAGATCATAGTGTTTTTATCTTCTTACCTAACAAGTTTTCAACTTCGGCTATATACGCCTTGAACTTGTCAAGGGCTTCAGACTAACGTTGCATTAGGTAGAGAAGCCCAAATCTTGAATAATCATCTATGAAAGAGATGAAATATTCATACCCACCTCGAGCTCTAATATTCATTGGACCACAGAGATTTGAATGTACAAGCTTCAAGGCTTCCTTGGCTCTGTATCCTTTTCTAGTAAAAAGTCGTTTGGTCATCTTGCCTTCGAGGCATAATTCAGATACCGACAAGGATTTTTCTTCTAAACTCTTTAGAAGTCCACTTTTCACCAATTTCTCAATCCTATTGAGGTTGATGTGACCTAACCTAAGATGCCAAAGATGGGCATTTTCCTTAGGAGAAACTTTTGGTCTTTTAGCTGTTGTTGCCGTATTGAACATTTCAGTGTTAAATAAGGCTTTTATGACTAACGACCTTAGTACATATAAGTTATTTTCCATTGAACCATAACCAATCTGCGTTCATTCTTGAAAATAAACACTTTATTCTCAGAAAAAGAGATGGTATAGCCTTGTTCAATGAGACAAGAAACCGAGATTAAGTTCCTCTTTATATGAGGAACTACAAAAACATTATCCAGTAACAGATAACGTTTCTTGTCAACAAATAACTTTAGCCTGCCTACAGCAAAAGTTGAAACAACTTTACCAGTACCAACTCGAAGAGTCATCTCTCCCTGTGGCAACATTTTCCAGGAACTGCATCCGAATTTAGGATCCAAGCAGAATCATCTTTCTTTACCAAACACGTCTCCAAGACCAATAAATCAAATTTACTGTCTTGTCTCCTGTTTTGGAGAGTAGTGGGATCGAGGTCATTTGCCATAAAATTTGTTTCACACGATTCTTTCCACTATAAGTGGTCAGTCATTTTAAAAGCTTTGAACGAAAATACTAAGAAGTTGCTGAAAAGAAAAACACATTGACCTACGTTAAGTTTTAAGCAAATACCCGTTGTAAAACAAAACAACATCCAATAAGGTTTAACCAGTATGAACCCTATGTGACATCTAGTTTCGTAATGACGCTTCAAAGGTTTAGGGCAAAAGCTGCCGAAGGGAGGTCTGTTATTCCTCCTCTGAATTGAGAAATTCTCAACCAATCATTAACACCATAACAACTCTTGTTCCTATAACGACTAACCATCATTGATTTGGCCAAGAGATCATTAACTTACTTAACAATATCCTATAAGTGTGACCCGCTAGTTTAGGCCCTAGAAGTTCGCCCCAAAAAGCCAATCCGAAGGGAAAAATCCAATTGGGGCAAAACTTAAAGCGACCCTATCCATTTCTGGAGTTCACCTTGATCTTGACCAACTACACAAAACCCATCTGAAGGGGGACGCTCCCAGGGTTCCATGAGGGAGTACAGAATGATCTCATGGTATGAACCAATGACAGAGACCATAGGACATGTTGACACACACCCTTCACCCACTTACTATAAACACTCTCTTCGTCCACCTTGATATTGACTCATGCAAACACCATATGAAGGGGGATGCTCCCAGAGCACCACGAGGCCAAGCATGAATCTCACGGTGTGAACATAAGAGGAGAAACGTGAGTGGAATCATAGACATATCAGATACATCTCTTCCTCCCACTGAGTATTTTATAACCTAGGGTTTAGCTTATTTAGAAAAAACATGGCTAAGGATTTTAACTAAGTGACTTTTAGGTTTGCCCAAGAGTAACTTTTACCTTGGAAAGTTTAAACAACTTTTTGATCATCATCCATTAAACTCATTAATGGAGTCTTTGACCAAATTGTCGCATGCTTGTTGAAAATCTAGCTAATTCACCTTTCTAGGTAGGTTCCCAGGTAGAGGTGTTACGTTTTCGTCAACTTAAGAACCCCAGCCTAGCCAGAACCGGCCTAGGTCCCTTATAGATAAATTTAAATATAATTTAATCTTTTATTCCAACCAATTTAATCCTATTAATCCGATTTTAAAAGAATAATCTAGGTTACTAAACTCCTTAGAACCATATGTACTTAGGTCTATCTCAAACCAATTTTAAAACTCTTTTAAAAACTTGAGTTCACCCTAAGTCCGCATGTAACTCTTTCTTATTGATTTTAGGTCCAATTTCCTTTATAACACTTATAAACGGAAACCAACACCATAATGCAAAGCTAACACATACAAGGCATTCATAACGCTTATAAACAGCCTATGTGTCATGCTCAATGCATTATCCATTCATTGCTACTTCTTTTATATAACACTTATACAAAACAACAATGAAAAAAGTACAACATGCTTCCATTCACCCTTAAACTATAATATTTATAATAAAAGGATGATGGATGATAATACTCAATGCATGCAAAATATAACTCTTATATTTCATGATGCATGCGCATGCTTTCAAGTAATTTCTTCATGCTCGATTATAACATTTATAATAGATGATGCAGGAATAATTGCACAACCTAAGGTGGGTTTTAAACTATATGTTGATGAACCATACATCATATGTATAATAAACCAATGTTGATGAACTGGGTAAAATTGCCTTAAAATCACAAAAATAAAGTTAACTATTACAGAGATAAGGAGTCTTTGGTTCAAACAACCGAACTGGGTCTTGAACCGCTCGGGCAAAGCATTGCGTCTCCAACCATCGTGTACTAAACTCCCCACGATCTTCTACACGATAAAACAAACACTTTGCTCTATCGCTTACAAACGCTCCCTAAGCTAAACGATCGTTTAACAATTACTACACGATCGTGTACCTTTTACTTAGCGATGAAGCCTGAGGTACATGATCACTTAACGCGCTTCACACAATGCCCGCCTTGCACAATTGTCTAAATGACTACGATGCTGTGAAGCACCATCGCCTAGCGATCGCTTAGCTAGCGCCTCCGTATCTTATACGTGCGATCGTGTAGGTAGTAACTAAGCAATGAGGCTTGCTAACTACACAATTGTCTAGCGCGCGCCTTTTGCTAAACGATGAGCATCACATACTCCCACTACGATTGTCTAACTCCAACGTCTATGTGATCGTGCAACCAAAGCTATGTGATAGACTAAACGATTTACCCCATCGTTTAGCAAACGATCGTTTAGTAAATACTACAAGATTGTTTAGAAAAATCTAAATGATCGCTTAGTTAAATCCCAACGATTATTTACCTTAGGCTACACGATACGACTAACGCTTGGTCTTCTTCTTCGTTGAGAACCACATCTCCATGATTTGAAACTTCATCACGAATGACTCGACTAACTCAAACTCTTTGAATTACAGACTCGATTTGCAAATTAATTACGCCAAAAAACACAGGGGCCCTTACAAATTAATACTTTGTAATCACAGAAAGCTTTAACTAAAGACAATGAAACTCAAAATATTCATCAACTCCATCCACAAATGCACTTAACGATTAAATACAAATGCAGAAACCCACCGCAATTGTAAAATGAAGTTCAAAATAGACTTGTAATTTGAAATATCAGAACAACCTGGCTCTGATACCAATTGAAGGAAATCGATCACGAGGATTTTCATGAGCAGCGAAATAGATCATTCCAAATTATAATCATGAATGAACATTACAAATTACAGTCGTACACAGAAACAAATAGTTATGCATTCATTACAGAAATTACAGAATGAAAATAAAAATGAACAAGGATAAATGATATGAACATTTGTAAACTCGTCTGAACGCTTCTTGCTCACGAACGCTCGAACATAGCAACCTCGAACACTCGAACAACAGAACCGCTACAGAGCACAAACACCGCACACTCGTCCTCTGCGATCGCCACAGTCACGAACACCCTAATAGCACGAATGGCCTCCACAGAACCTCGATGACATCGAGTTGAGTATGACACCACCAAGAAGGCTTCCTTGGTATTCTCAGTGTGAGAATCTAGAGGGTGGGCTCTGTGTGGACTTGGTATGAGGTAGTAGAAGATGAAAATAACAATCATGTACACGATTGGGCAAGTTGGAGAAGACTGAACCTATCGTATAGGTGGATGCCTAATCGTTTAGCAAAAGGTAAGCGATCGTCTAGCAAAAGGTAAGCGATCATTTAGCTTTAGTTGCGTGTCTATTGCTTACAAACATTACACGATCATTTACTAAAGCAAGTTGTCGCTTAGTAAATACATATTTACTTGACAACTTTCATTCTGAGAGGAAAGTCACAAATTCAACATTTGCAAAACTTACTAAAATTAGGAAAACAATTTTCCTTTTTATCTCACGGTTACCATGAACCACTAATAATCTCCCACTCAATTGGTTATTAGAGAAAAAGAATTAATTACTCAATAACTAATATTATTATAAATATAAATGATAACCAACTTATATTATATTTATAATCTATAGTTTTAATATTTCATCTCATGAAACATATAAACCATAGTTTCTTTTTCTATTCTATGACACTTATTATAAATCTCATTTACATTAATCCTCCACTAGATGTATCTCATTCATCATATCGATCATATCATATATGATCAAAATACCTCTTGTCAATTTGAACATTTCAAATCTATACCAAGAACTGATCCTCAACTGAATCCATTGAGCTACCAAGGGGACCTTATGAACCTGTAGCTCGAAGCTCCAACGGTACATGAATAACTGACTAAACTCTTTAGTCACGGAATCCACCATCGGTTAACTGTCAGGCACTCCACTAAAGACCGACCGCTGAACTCTCCTTACCACATATATATTATGTGTCCATCTTAACCAATTAGCATTGCGAGAACCCTTCACAGATCACTCGTACAGTTGAGCAATTAACTGTTATGCCCTTGTAGTTACATCTAACTCCTTAAGTACCGCTGATCCCTCTAATGAACATAATTCAAAGTCCTACTGACCGAGTCTTCTCTTCCAAAGAGAAGTTGTGGCCACTATGTTCAAGCCCTGGAATCAGCCCTTAAGGGAGTAATCTCTCTATTAATCTCTGCTTCAGGAAAGTAGTGAATTCCATCTTGTGGATTGTATTCCCAGCTCCCAGATAAGACAAGTCCTCAAAAAGGTAGGCATGTTGAGTTGGCAATCTGATCACTCTCACCCATACTAATCAAACGACTGCCCTCAAAAACAGAAGTTTCCAAAACACTCAAGATTGAGATCGTGTCACCTATGGTCGTTTAGGTGAGTTCCAAGTCTCTAGTATCAATAGTGTTATATACAGAGTCTAGTCATCTCGTGGTCCAGGTCTTATACGAACTCTTTGTATAGGACACCCCCGCTTGTACGTCTCCACATGAATGGTTAGGATCTACTAGATATTTTACAACATTTGCAAACCTCTACAAAGTGGACCGTATCCATAGTATTACTAGGATCAGGTATCCCAACTTAATCCTTATATTACAGACCTAGTTAGGTTATCAATGAAGGCATGATCCACTTATATATCACATATACATGCTTAAGTTCACATAAGATAACCAAGGAGCTTTGTTTATTGGATATGAGAAAATGCCTGAATTAAATAACAATTATTTTATTCATCATACAATGTGTATCTTTAGAAAACAATGAGACTTCGGGAGAATTAGAACACCAATCCCAACAGTATGTAGATGGTATCCTACTCATTGAGAATGATGTAGGTATACTGACTGAGGTTAAGAACGTGCTAGGAACCCAATTCCAAATGAAAGCTTTGGGAGAGACTCAATTTGTTATGGGTATTCAAATCTCTAGAGACCGAAAAAACAAAATGTTAGCTTTGTCTCAAGCATCATATATTAACAAGAAGCTTGTTAAATATTCAATGCAGAACTCCAAGATGGACTTGTTGCCTTTCAAGCACGAGTTACATTGTTTTAGGAACAATGTCCTAAGACACCTCATGAGGTTGAGGAAATGAGACGGATCCCTTATGCTTCGACTATGGGCAGCCTGATGTATGTAATGTGATGTACTAGACCTAACATCTGCTATGTAGTAGGGATAGACAGTAAATATCAATCTAATCCAGGATTAGATCACTGGACCGCCGTTAAAAACATCCTCAAGTATCTACGAAGAACGAGGGACTACATGCTCATGTATGGTTCTAAGGATTTGATCCTTATGGGATACATGAACTCTGATTTTCAGACTGATGAGGATTCTAGGAAATCCACATCAGGTTCAGTGTTTACTCTTAATAGAGGGACGTATTATGGAGAAGCACTAAGCAAGGGTGCATTGCTGACTCCACTATGGAGGCTAAGTATGTAGCAGTTTGTGAAGCTGCTAAGGAAGCTGTTTAGCTTAGAAAATTCTTGACTGATCTAGAAGTTGTTCAAGACATGTCAAAATCAATATCACTTTATTGTGATAATAGTGGTATTGTGGCTAATTCCCGACAGCTTAAGAGTCATAAGCGTAGGAAGCATATAGAGTGGAAGTATCATTTCATCCGAGAGAATTGGCATTGAGGGGACATGATTGTCATGAAGATAGCTTCGGAGCACAACGTTACTATTCCGTTTACAAAAGCCCTCACGGCTAATGTGTTTGAGGGTCACCAGTAGAGTATGGGTCTATGGACATGCCACGTTTAGACTAGGACAAATAAGAGATTTTTACTTGGCGCGTGTTATGCTCTAGTTTATTATTTGTGTACTTTGTATTTTGACTATATTGTACACCCCACTAGCTTTAGGTCAAGTAGGAGGATTATTGGGGTTGATGTCCTAAATCTCGTAGGGTCATATAGTTTGTAAATGTTTTAAACAATCTTATTCCATATTTTAGTTGCATTAACCACAAACCAATAAACTAACATCCAAGGTTATCTTATAGCTTAAACATGTATGTAGAGACATACGGGTGGATCATGTTTAAGTGAATACTTAAATGGTCTTTAGTAAATGGATAAGGTTGGGTACCTTATCCTGGTGACACTAAGAGTATGGCCCACCTTGTAAGCGTTACAATTGTTGTAAAATTCTACAACTGATCTGATCCTAATCATTTATGTATAGACATGTGAGCAGGGATATTCTATACAAATGAGTTTGTACAAGACCGGACCCTGAAATGTTTAGTCTCATTGTATAATGTTGTTCATAATAGAGACCTATATATCACCAGGATGACAATAGGTAACATGACCTTAATCCTGAGTGAGTTGTGAACTCCTGCCTATGAGGGTGCTTCTTTGATTTGTATGGGTGAGAGTAGCTAGATCGCTGACCGTACAAGCCTATCATTTTGGGAATTCGTCGGATTGAGGAGTTGGGAACACAACTACACAAGAAGGAATTCACTCTTTCCCCAAGGTTGGAGTAAGTAGATAAATTGCTCGCTTAATGGTTGATTCTAGGGCATGAACAATGTGGCGCCACACCATTTCTTGGCCCAGGAGGGGTTTAGTCATAGTTGGACTATGATCTATTGTTCATTAGAGGGATCAGCGGTACTTAAATATTTAGTTGGACTATGATCTATTGTTCATTAGAGGGATCAGTGGTACTTAAAGAGTTAGACTATAGGGGCAAATCGGTAATTTTGGCCCAACTGTAGTTACGAACAACTTGTGAAGGGTCATCAAACTGTTGATTGGTTATATCCAATGAATATAGAAATATATATGTAGAGCGAAGAGTGCAGCTTTCGGTTTTTAGTAGAGTGCTCGATAGTTAACGGATGATGAATAGTTTAATTAAAGAGTTTGATTAATTATTCATGTACCGTTGGTGATTAATTATTCATGTACCGTTGAAGCTTCAAGCTACAGGTTCAGGAGGTCCCCTTAATAGCTCAATAGGATTAAATGAGAATAAGTTTTTGGATTAATTTTAATTGTTCAAATTAATAGAGGGATTTAATTATATATGATATAATTAATTTATTTTAATTATATGTGATATAATTATTATATTTTATTTGATACATTATAACTTTTTTAAGGGGAAATAAATATTTGAATATGATTCAAATATTATTAGTATCAATTGGATTCTTAATTGTTAAATTTAATATACATGTGATTTATATTAAATGTCATATGAGAGAGAAAAGAAACTATAGATTATATTGTATATGATACAATATTAGAATTTAATATATTGTATATATTTGATAAAACATATAATTTAATATATATTATATGATAAGTTAGTTATCATATTTATATATATATTAATTATTATTTTTAATCTAAATGAGGGAGAGAGTTTCAAATCTCCCCCTTCTTTTCTCTCACCCACGTATGTGGGTAGTTATTTTGATAATATTTTAGCTTTTGAAAGAGAGGAGAGAGTCTCCATGTTCGTAAGACACACTGTGATAAAAATAGGAGTGGTTCGGTAAGTTTTGAATTGTTATGAACAATCTCAACTCTTCCCCCTTTCTAGTAAAAAATTTCCTCATTCCAAAATAGTCAGAGCCCACCACTCCTAGGTTCTCTACCTGAGAATATCCAGAAAGTCATCGTGGTAGTGTTCAGATCTTTGATCGTGGGATACTTGAAGAAAGTCTTCAAAGGTAAGGGTTTCTGAAATTCTAAGTTTTCATTTAACTTAGCATGTTGTAATTTATGTAAATGCATATCTTATTCTTTCTTTTCTGTAAAAAATAATTTCTTTAAAGAATGGTGTTTGGGACGATCCGTTTCCTCTCAAGGTTCCCTTCAATTTGGGATCCTTATCCACAATTGTAATCAAGATTAATCCCAATAACCAATAATTACACATTTGACATTACTTAGTTCATAAAGGCCTAACAAATTGACACATTGACATATCTAACTTTGACAAGTATTGAATTAAAAAAAAAAAGTGATTAAGTTCTCTACAATTCAATGAATAAAAATTCAATCTCATTCAAGAACAATATTAAATAAGAATTTACTAATATTGATAAAGAAAACTCCCTAGCCTAACTCTACCCTTAGATTGGTCATCATTTTTACAACCCTAAATATCTAGAATATAGATATATAATAGTTGTGAGTTAGGTCAAAAGCTCAACAAACAAAACTCCCAAACAATAAAGGCTTGTTGGACCATATATTTGTTTCCAAAACTTTCTGGACCTGAAAAACATGAACAAAGGACCTATTCCATTATTAAAATGAAAGTGGCCCAAACCCTAAACCCTGGCTGCAATATGCTCCAAACATTTCAACCAGTCTAACACTGCCACCAACACGAATTCAATTCAATTGGGTTTGTAATTTTATGGCCATTAATTTAATTCGTTAAAAATAGTGTGTGTGGTCCTATTCTTTAATTTATGTTCTTTATATATATATAATAATAATAATAATAATAATAATAATAATAATAATAATAATAATTTTCTTATAATTATGCAATGAGAATAAATAAGAAAAAACCAAGCACATCACATTATAAGCATATGAATGCCAGTTGCACTCCAAACTGTTTGTAATAAAAGAAAAGTGATCAAGTTCTCCAAAATTCAATTATAAAAATTCAATCTCATCCAACAACAACATTAAGTAAGAATTTATTATGAGATTCAAGAATATACCTGAGAGATTATAAAAACTTCATATCGCAAATCAAGAAAATCAAGAATTGAACTTAATCTAAACTATTTATCCCAATGAAGCATCTCTTCAAGATTGATCATGAAAAAATAATGATGCATCAAAGGGAAGTGAAAAACTCAAGAAAAGTGCTAAAATAATTTCGAATTCTAAAGAGAAAATCGAGCAAACAAGTGTTCTCAATTTGCTAAAATGGCTAAATAACTGCTTTTTTTTTATCTAGATTATAGCGTTGCAATGCTTTGAGAGCGTTGTGATGCTGTTTGCGTGAGGCGCGCTTTTTTATTTTTTTCTCTCTAAATCTGTAGCGTTGCAACATAACTTTTCAACGTTGTAATGTTGCCCTGTATATCAGTATTTTGCCCAGTTTTAATTGTGCACATCTAATATTCTTGACGTTTTTAAAACATCAAGAAATCATTAATTGAACTTGACATTTTTAAAACGTCAAATCATGTATTTTTCGGAAAAATGCACAACCTATGCTTCTGTAAAAAAATTCTTGACATTTTTTCTTTAAAATCACTTATTTCTTGACATTATTTCATAAAAAACGTCAAGTATTTAAAATTGTAAGCGTAAAAACATGTGGTTTTTCTTGTAGTGAAATGATGGAGAATGAAGACTAGTATAAATATGTGATATTTAATTAACTATATATTAAATATGATTTAATATATAGTTATTTAATTTACATGTTAATTGATTAATTAATAGTTAATTAATCAATTAACAAATGATGGAAAATAGAAAAATCTTGGAGAAAGGATTACCCTCTCCCTATGAATACATCATCATAATCCATTAGGATAAGGGTTTTTCATTTTTTTTTTAAAAAGAAAACGTAGCCTCCACTCTCAAATTCTCTTTATCACTCAAGAACATTCCTCTACCTTCATTCCTTCATCCAAGGTGTTAGAGCCCACAGATCTAATTCCTTGGAGTCCTAGAGCATAACTGGAAAGCTCTTGCGCTGGTGTCTTTGTTCTTTGAGAGAGTCAAGATTTTGGTTGATTGCAAAGGAGAGAAAAACATGAAGAAAGGGGGATCTTTAAGGGTGAGTTTTCTTTTTCCCTTTCTTCTCTTCTTTTTCATTAGACACATGCTTAGGCTTATTTGAATGTTTGTTTTATTTTCTGATTTTTTTTTACTGTTTTTACATGTCGTTCACATGCTTCCGTGGGAATCCGGTTCCCTTTAGCTTTTTTCGAAAGCTGGACCACGACGTTCCAGAGATTGACAGGAATGGAGGGGTCGTGCTCCCGCACATACCGGGCATAAGGCGTAATGAAACTCTTCCCTACGCTTCGAGAAAGGACTTCAGCTCCATAGTGCTGCCCTTGTCACGATCTTATAAATAGAATCTATTTTTATTTATGGATTTTTATGGTGGGAAGCATGGAGGCCGACGAGTTCTTTAATTGTTCTCCTTTCTCTTCGTATTTCTATCATCTTTAGCTTAGATTTTTAATTCTTTTGGGTTGTAATTCATGGATTGGAGCTCCTATTTTCCTCTCATCTCTGAGTGTTGAGGTAAAGTAATTTCTAAATTTTGGAACAAGAACCTACGTAATTTTCTTTAGATTTCTTCTAGAAAGATCTTAATATAATTTGATTTTGTGCTTTCTTTGAATCTTGTTTAATTTCTAGATGCATATTTATGGATCGACTATTCTTTCATAGATGTGTGTCGCCCTTGCTAATTGATTTAGGCTTGTTCAATGTATTTTGTTGTTCGTCTGGCTTGAATCACCTAAGTAGCAATTAGTTAATCATGTATTTTGTAGCTATCATAGAATACATATGCTTTAACTAGGTTCAAAGATAAAATTTGATTAATTTGTTAGACTATCTAATTGGTTAATCATATCATAGAACTCTCAATCGGAATGCACATGTTCTTAGTCTTAGATGACCTGTATAGAACTCTCAATCAAAATTTGATTAATTAAGGTGCTTGCCTGATTTAATCAAATGATTCAGTTGCCTGTAGCGTCGATGAGTTTAGCTAGACCAAGTAAGTCGTTGTGTACACATAAATCGAATGCATGTTCCATTAACAAAAATTGATGATCGAAATTGGGTAGGAATCCTTCTTTCTCTCGAACTAGATTGATCCAATCCTAGGTTACATATTTATCTGTTGCTTTTAATTTTCATGCATGTTACCACTCTATCCACACCAACCTCCCCCTATCCCCCTCAATTTACCACTATTGCTACATCATCATAATAATAGGAATAGAGTTCGGAATTATAAATTTCACTTGATCATTGGAGGTTTGCAAGTGACAGTACACCTCTATGACAATTACAAAGCTCTTTGTTTGTAGTTTTGTCCATCTCGAAGAAATCATCATTGTTGGTCTGAATTCGAATCTCAATTATGCTAAAAATGTGATGTTTTCTAACTTGAGGGGAGCGCTCTTATGGATTATATTTTAGGGAGGTAAAAATTATCAAAAGGGAAAAATAAGGGAATCCACGCCAACTGTACCATGAAGGGAAAAAAGAAGAATATCCAAAAGATGAGTCATGAAATCGGTTATAAATTGGTTGAAAAATATTCTATCTCCTCCATAGGATTACTGCCATCTATATTAATTCATTAATTCATTTTTTATTATTTTGTGCCCACACAGAGGGCCACTCTGTAAAATCGAGTGGGTGATGATACCCAAGACATTGCAAGAAATACAAAGGGAAAATTCATCCCAAAAACCCCTAAATACTCATTCTTCAACTTTGTATCAGAGCTCTATGGCCAGTACTACCTTTGCCGGAAGCTCCTTCTCCACTCAGGTAGTGAAATTTAGTACACCACCATTAAACCAACTACTCAACCAGCTCACCACCACAAAACTTGAACGAGGTAACTTCATGTTATGTAAAACTCAAGCCCTACCCATTCTATGCAACTACAAAGTCGAAAGGCATCTCTCGGGGCAAATCCCCTACACTCCCACGCTCGTCCAAACCGCTCCGATCAGCAATGCCTCTGTAGTCGCCTCCAGTGCCCAGGTGGTCAGTGATGACAATGTAACCCATCAGTAGAGAGATGCCTGAATCCCCAAGATGAAGCATGGTTAGCCATCGACCAACCATTGCTAGGATGGCTGTACAACTCAATTGCTCCAGATGTTGCAGTTCAATTCATGGGGTATGAGAATGTAAAAGAACTTTGGGAAGCCATCCAAGAGCTGTTTGGTGTCCAATCTAGAGCTGAAGAATACTTACGATATTTTTTCCAACAGACACGAAAAGGAAGCCAGAAGATGAGTGAGTATTTGAAGCTGATGAAACTTCACTCCGACAACCTTGCTCAGACGGGAAGCCCTATTTCATCCAGAGCACTAATCTCTCAAGTTCTTCTTGGCCTGGACGAAGAACATAACCCAAAAGTCGTGAGGATAAAAGGTAAACCGGGTATTTCTTGGTTAGATATGTAATTTGAACTTCTTTCATATAAAAAACGCTTAAAACATTAGAACTTCATCAAACTACATAGCTTCTTTTCCCAGAATCCCTCTGTCAATGTAGCATTTAATAGACATACAAATGGAGGAAAGCCACAGTTCAATCACGCATACAATACCAGTACAAATCAACAACAAGGAAACAATCCAAGAGGTAATAGTCCAAACCACAGCCCATTTAATGGGCAAAATGGAGATCGAGGACGTGGAAGAGGACGAAACAATAACACAAGTCGACCAACCTGTCAAGTCTGTGGAAAATACTGCACTCCGCCTTGGTTTGCTGTCATCGATTTGATAAAAACTTTTCTCAGAAACCCAGTCAAGGCAGAGGCAATCACAGATCATCTGGTCCTAATAACAATACCACTGCTGTGTTCATGGCCTTACAGGTTTCAACCCCTTCATATCTACACCCGAAACAATAGCAGATCCTAGCTGGTATATCGACAGTGGGGCTACGAATCATGTTATACCCAACTACAACAACAATAACAATCCCACTGAGTATGGAAGTAATGAACTGGTTATTGTACGAAATGGTAAAAAACTACATATATCTCACACTGGTCAATCTTACTTGTCTAACGGACGAAATGAATTTTTAGTAAATGATGTATTATGTGTGCCTAACGTTGCAAAAAACTTAATCAGTATATCCAAACTAGCTCATGACAATGCTGTGTTTATTGAATTTCACACTGATTGTTGCCTCATAAAGATAAGGTTATGGGAAAAACACTGTTGACATGGGAGCTTGACAAAGGGCTGTACCGACTGCAAAGAGCAAACGTACTAAAAGGCAATACAAGGAGAAGAGTACCGGCTCAGTACAAGAATAATCACATAGCTGCAATTATTCTATATGCAATCGGGATAAATGTAGTTGAGTCAAGAGCTACTTGGCAGAAAAGACTAGGACACCCCTCAACTAAGACATTAGACTATATCATTATAGAATGTAATCTACCTTTCAAATCTAATGAAGAAAATGAATTTTGGGACTCATGTCAACTAGGAAAAGCAAGTGCTCTATATTTCTAAACTCTAAATTTCGAGCATCAAACAAATTTGAACTAGTACACACTGATGTATGGGGACTAGCCCCGATCACCTCTACTGATGGATATTGATACTACATATTGTTCTTGGATGACCACAGTAGATATGTATGGATATATCCCATGAAAAAAAAGAGTGACACATTGTCTACCTTCAATCACTTCACTCAACTCATCAATACTCGGTTCAACTCGGGAATAAAAGCACTTCAGTCCAACAATGGAAAAGAATATGATAGAATTTACCACATTTGTGAATTATGAATCAAAAGGTATATTACTAAAGAAATCTTGCCCATACACCTCTGTACAGAATGGCCGAGTAGAACAAAAGCATCGACATCTAGTCGAAACTAGACTCATGCTACTTGCATAAGCGTCTATGCCTCTGTCATTTTGGTAGTAAGCATTCTCCGTAGCAGCTTACTTGATTAATGGCATGCCTACAGCCGTCTTGCAAGGTAAATCACCCATAAATGTAATGTTTGTCACTAACATTGACCTCTTCAATCTTAGGACATTCGGATGTGCTAACTTCTCATATCTACGGCCATACCATAATCGCAAATTTAGCTATACTCAGAGAAATGCGTGTACATTGGACCCAACTCACACCATAAAGGATACAGATGCCTAAGTCCATCGAGCAAGTCTATACCAGTTGACATGTGAAGTTCAATGAGAGAGATTTCCCATTTGCATCCCCATCGTTTACCAAGATCAAGATGATAGACCCCACGATAGCAGAGTCCCAATCGTTTACCAAGATCACCCAGACGATAGACCCCACGATAGCAGAGTCCCCATCGTTTACCAAGATTGTCCAGACGATAGACCCCACGATAGACGAATGAGTGGTTCCAAGGCTGACATAACAAATGAGTTTTACACCTATATACCATTATCCATCCAAGCTCAAACACCAACCCAAAATACTCCCAACAACACACCACCTCCAACCCATACACCCTCTCACATTCGAATCCCAAATTCCTCCCCGTCCTCGAGTATCGAATAGGTCTCAACATGTCGTCCTAATCCCACGAATAAGAACAGCCCGGAACAACATGAAAACTCCAATATACCAGCTATGTCATATCCTTCAGATGACTTGTCCTTGGCTAACTCACCACAAACAGCAGTCCCCTCCCTACCCGCCCTTCAATTATCCCAACTCACTCCATGATAACCAGAGCAAAGGCTGGTATATTCAAACTCAAAGCCTAGATGACAAGAAATGCCACTGACTGGTCTCAAACAAAACCAACACGAATTTAAGATGCCCTCATAACCCATCAGTGGAAGAATGCATGGATGTGGAATACTCTGCTCTAATGAGAAATAAGACTTAGACGTTGGTCCCGCTTTCTCCGTCGTATAATGTTGTTGGCAACAAGTGGATATTTCGATTAAAACGAAATATGGATGGTTCAATACAACAGTACAAAGCTCGGTTAGTAGCAATGGGTTTCCATCAACACCATGGCATGGACTTCTTCGAGGCATTCAACCCTGTAGTAAAATCATCAACGATTCAGGTTGTAATAAGTGTTGCTATATCACAAGGTTGGTCACTCAGACAACTTGATTTCAACAACGCGTTCCTGAATGGCAAGCTGACAAAGGATGTGTATTTGTGCCAGCCTCCTGGATATATCAACTGTCAACATCCGGACTATGTATGAAAACTTGATAAGGCTATCTATGGACTAAAACAAGCTCCACGAGCATGGAACACTGCACTCAGCCCAGTCCTAACATAATATGGGCTTCTATCAATCTCGCTTGGACACTTCACTATTTATTTATCGATCAATGGCATTAGTAATCTTTCTACTTGTCTATGTGGATGATATCATCATCATAGTTAACAATCCCACACTAATTGAACAACTAATCGAAACTCTTAATGTTCAGTTTGCACTAAAGGACCTGGGGAAACTACACTACTTCCTAGGCATACAAGTTCTCTACACTGAGTCTGGCCTACTGATAAATCAGTCCAAATATGTGGATGACTTATTGCACAAATTAAACATGTCTGATGTGAAGCCAATGTCCTCACCTTGTGTACAAGGCAGAAAATTATCCAAGACTAATGCGCAACCACTTTCTGATCCATTTATCTACCAAAGCACAATAGGCGCTCTGCAGTACCTAACACATACACGCCCTGACATCACGTATGCCGTCAACCAACTCAGTTAGTTCCTCCAAACACCAACTGAGATACACTGGCATGCTGCTAAACGAATGCTTCGGTATGTCAGCGGCGCCAAACACTTTGGTATTTTCTTTCAATCAAGCTTGAACTTAACCATATCCGCCTACTCAGACGCTGATTGGGCCTCCAACCTTGATGACAGAAAATCTGTTGCAGCCTACTACAAATTTGTTGGAAGTAACATTGTCTTGAGGTCGTCAAAGAAACAGACTGTAGTAGCACGGTCAAGTATAGAGTTCGAATACAGGGCACTGGCACATGCCACATCCAAAGTCCTATGACTTCAATAGCTACTCTGTGAGATGGAATTATAGACAAATGTCCGATCAGTAATATGGTGTGCTAATATGGGAGTCGGAGCATTAGCAACCAATCCAGTCCTTCACTCTCGGACTAAACACATCAAAATAGATATTCATTTTGTTCGAGACCACGTTCTAAAAGGAGAAATTGAAATATGTTGTGTTCCATCGAGAGATCAACTTGCAGATAGCCTCACTAAACCCTTCAACAACACTCAGTTCTACACTTAGAGAGGTAAAAAATACCAAAAGGAAAAAATAAGGGAATCCATGTCAATCGTGCCATGAAGGAAAAGAAGAAGAACATCCAAAAGATGAGTCATGAAATCTGTTAGAAATTGGTTGAAAAATATTCCATCTCCTCCATAGGATGACTGCCATCTGTATTAGTTCATTTATTCATTTTTATTATTTTGTGCCCACAACAGAGGGCCTCTCTGTATAAATGAGTGGGTGATGATACCCAATACATTGCAAGAAATTCAAAAGAAAAATTCATCCCACAAATTCTGAATACTCATCCTTCAACTTATATAGTTGGAAAGAAACAAATGTTTTTTCCAGATATTTCCAAACCTCCCCTTATCCTTTTGGAAGACATTCCCACCGTGGCGCTAAGTTGGTGCTCTAAATCGAGCTTTTTTTTTTTTTTTTTTTTTTTTAATCATGATGTATCTTATGTTGTTATTAATTGGAGAGCTTTTTCTCGAGCTCTTTGCTTATCTTTTCAGTACTTATGGATCTTTCTTGATTTTGATATATTTTTTCATGGTGTGATGAAGGTGTTAAAGATGTATCAACTTAATTGAGATGTCCGGATGCACTTCTTAATCCCTTCTATCTTCTTGTATCTTGCTAGAAATTATTGAAATTACAAGTACACATAAATAAAATTATTGGATGTTTAAAATAAAGGAACAATCATAAAAAAAAAAAAAAAAAAAAAAAAAAAAAAAAAAAAAAAAAAAAAAAAAAAAAAAAAACTCAAGTACTAAGTACTTCGTGTAATTTATCACCTAGATTGACTTTTCTTTCTTCACACCTTTGGTTCTTCTCAATTATGATTGGAAAAAACTAAAATCCATAAGATAAGTATATTCCACCTTCTATCATTGTCTGTTATCTCTATGTAAAATTTGCGTCTAATTATTTCATCTTTTCACTGTACATTTCCCAGCAAGGGAAGCCTGCTAGTTTATAAATGAAAAGTTAAAAGCATAATGGATACTTTTAAAAAATTAGAAACTTAATTGAAATAAAATTGAAAATTTAAAAGTTATCAGACAACTCTCTTGGAAAGAATTTGCACCCACTCGAAATTTCCGGGGGCATTTAAAAAACGATAATAGATCTCGTCGTTAATAATTAATATTATGAACAAAAAAGTGAATATAGATACCTATCGTTCATTACTAAGAGGTAAACCCTATGATAAAGAAGATAAAAAAGAATCGATATACGGAAGTATACGCTTTAGGTCAACATACATATATGTCCTCTCACAAAGCACGAAGAGTAATTAATCAGATTCGTGGTCCAAACCCAGAAAACAGACAGAATTCTAGGATTTATCTTGCGGCAAATATTTTTATGCATACCTCTTCTGGTTGATCTATACCATACTCGATTCTTGTAAGATCAAACTATGGATAAATCCAAACGATCTTTTCGTAGGCGTTTGCCCCCGATTCAATCGGGGGATCGAATTGATTATAGAAACATGAGTTTAATTAGTCGATTTATTAGTGAACAAGGAAAAATATTATCTAGACGGGTAAATAGATTGACCTTGAATTTTAAAATTCATTGAATTTGTTCACTACTTATGTAATAAATAAAAAAAAAGGTTCTGATAAACCGAAAAAATTGAAACTAAGAATAGGGATCTTTGACGAATGGGATCAAGAATAATTAATTAGTTTATTACATTTCGACACAAGAACAAGAAAAGGAATTTTTCTGGTATCGAATACTAGGAAGATGAATAATTCCTTCTAGAATCGTTTGTTCCCTTCATTTTTTTTTCTATTCTCCATTTACTTATCTTATTTTTAATATCTAAAAAAGCTTTCAACGCTGCTCGACGTCCCTTTCTTTTCCAAATATTTTTCCGAATCTATTTTTTTGATAGAGAAGTGCGCATAAATATATTAGATACAAAATTGAAAATTTCGAGATCTAAATAAGATATATAAGTTCAGAGTCTAAATTGACACATACCTAAAAGTTTAGGAGTTAACCTTAATTGTTTCTTTCCTTGGCTCCATGGTTTAGAGGGAAAAATGAGCTTGAGCATATGAGGCCCTTGCTTGGTTGAAGGGTTAGATTTATTATGCTTTGGAAAAAGCATTTTATTCTCAAGAATCATGAAGGGTTTGATTTATTAACCCTGGGAAAACTTATTTTTTTTCTAAGCATCATTAATAGGCGTGGTGGAGGGTTTTGTTAAACGGTCAAAAAAAAAAAAAAAAAAAAAAAAGGCAAACTTTACTTTTTTTCCGGGCATAATTAATTAAACCTTCCTGTAGGGTATTTTTTCCCATGCATTATTTATAAGCGTTGATAGAGGGTTTAGTTATGCAGTAAAAAATTATGGGTTCATTGACATCCTCCTCCAGAGCTGGTGTTGGTATGTACCTCTTCTTGTTTGATTTATGTATTATGTTTTGTAATCTTTGGTGTTGCTCAAAGATTGTACTGTAGATAGGCTTAGCTAAGGATTAAAATATTTGTTCACATGTCGATATATTTTAATTGTAAATCGAGAGGTTCAACATCAATATTAAAGATCCATTTATATCTAAAGGTGGGATGCTTGTGGGTGGGTCTAATACTCACGGGTTATATATATATATATTTAAAAAATTATAAGAAACTGTTAAAAAAAACATTGTCATAAGACAATATCTCAGTAGGGGCTGCACTAACATTTTTCCAGAAAAGTATATGAAAAGTGAGGGTGAAGGTAGAGAAGTTGTACGTGGTCAAGCTATAATTTCTACTACAAAGATTATTAACAAAGCTTTCTAGCAAAAATGGCGATGTGTCCCTTTACTTCTCAAATCTTTAGGTTAAATGGTACCCTTAAACCTTAAAAAGTACTTTTTAACTTTCAAAAATTTCAAAAATAGTTTTAAACTAAAAAAAAAAAAATCAAGTTAAAAAATGCTTTTACCATTAGTTTTGGATGGAAGTCAATCAATGTTTTGTTTAAACAATACCCTTAACTAAAAATAAATTTTAAATTTTAAAAATAATCTTACGGTTAGTATAGATTGTTAAACGAGTATTCATATACATATATGAATACAAATCTTTAATACTCGTTTAAAAAATATCTTTGATCTTCCAAAAGTTGAATTATTACTATTAACCTTGTAAAAAAATAGATGACAATTAGTATTACCATCAATTTGTTTGAAGTTTTCTTAGATTAAAAAAGAATGAATTTTAACATAAATTATATAACTATCCTTCTTTTTTTTCATGTAGATATACTCTTTTTTTTTTTTTTCTGGTTTGTCCAACTAGTCCCCTCCCCTTTTTAGAAAGTAAGGATACTAATGTCACTTTTGAAAATTTAGAGGTATTTTTGCAACAAGGTATTAACTGTTTTTATTCATATATTAACAGTAATAATGTTTGTGAAGTTTTAAGGTATTTTTGAAACTTTTGAAAGTTCAAAGGTATCTTTGAAGCAAAACATTAACGGTTTTCATCCAAAAGTAACGGCAATGATATTTTTGAAAATTTAAAGATATTTTTGAAAGGTTTGAAATTTGAGGGTTATTTTTTACATAAAGTGCAAAGTTCAAGGACATTTTTTTTTTATAACAGCCATATTAAAATAACAATCATTTTTAATCATATTTATTTTTATTTTTATTTATAATACTATAACTTCCGGTTTTTCTTTCTTGTAAGAAATTGTTATTTTATAATGCTAAACTAATATGTCAAACTATTAAAATGTTTTATTATTTGGAAAACTATTCGTCTTTATATAAAACACTCACTATTATACAAAAATCTTTAATTATTTTATCAAGCCATTTTATAATTTTTATTCATGTTATAATTAATAATTAAATGGTAATTTAAATAGTAAAATAACAATCATTTTAATATTTATTTTATAGAAGCTATTACTCAAGTCTTTAGTTTATTTGACATGGTACATATTAATTCAAATTTACTTTTTATTTTATGAATGAAGTGTAGTAGTACTTACTTAAATTTAAACGTTTTAAAAAATATGTAAAAAGACTATGGATAGTGGGGGATTCCAATAATCAGTCCTAAACTATGAGTAGGATTGGCAAAAATTCCCACAAAGTTAGGTACCTGCCTCGACCGGGACGGGGAATCCCCGATTTGATCCCGTTTCCGATTAAATTTTATATTCTTTTAATATAATGAGGATGAGTCCCCGTGGGGACCTGTTTCCCTGACGGGGAATCCCTGTCCCCACCTTCAATTGGCGGGGACGGGGGTGGGGATGAGGGGAAATACCCTTGCCTCGTCGCAATCCCATTGCCAACCCTAACTATGAGTTTTGGTACAATTGCACCCCTAAATTTTTAAATTAATCAATCACAACTTGAACTTTTTCATTTGTTACAATTATACTGCTGAACTTTAATTCGATTAATTAACCCTTTGTGATTTGTTAATTGTTACAAACCCTTGTACTTTGTTTGATTTCTTAAAAAATATTTAGGGTTTGTTTGGTAACCATTTAATTTTTAGTTTTTGAAAAGTAAGCCTGTAAACACCTTTTCACTTCCTAGCTAAAGGAGTTCAGACCGAGAATCACGAAGATGTCGACTTTGCACTATGCCATATGATCTCAGGATTGCTTCGATTTCTTCCACCCGGCTCAGGGGAGACAAGAAAAAATCTTTCATTTTTCGCCCTTTGTCAGCCCTTGTTGCCTTCCTTAGCAAGCCCTCGAGCCTCATTTTTTTTTCGCCTTCCTCATAGAAGCCATCGGGTTGACCCCTCAGGCCGAATTCTTTGGTCGAGAACGCTGTAATAAGAAATTGGCCATGAGAGACCTTTTCAAGTATTGCACCCAAAGAACAATGTCCGGCCACCCAGTCCTCAACTATCCTCGACGGTTTGCGAAAGCTTTTGCATATTCTTTTCCGTTTTTCCGTTTACTAATTTGAGCTTCTCGACCGATAGGGAGAGAAGCTTTGTGCCAAAGCCATTTATAATCCCTCAAGTAGGTAACCCCGAAAGAGGGAAGAGATTTTCGAGTACGGAAAACCTCTGGATTTGAAATCACTGCTTATATACCTGGTATTGGTAATAATTTACAAGAACATTCTGTAGTCTAAGTAAGAGGGAGAAGGGTTAAGAAATTACGCGGTGTGAGATATCACATTGTTCGAGGAACCCTAGATGCTGTCGGAGTCAAGTACAAGAACAGGGACAGGGCAACTAGAGGGCTCATTTCCATACATCTGAGATAAGAAAGAGACGAAACCCTCAAAACGAGGAGAATCCGAGCCGAGAACTTCTTACCTTACAAGAAGTGTAAGGAAGGGAATGCGCTTATATAAAGTGTTGTGAAGACTGGTTACCACTAGATGATCCATTATTCCTCAGAACAACTAGCTCACTCACGGAACACATACGTCATTCACGATGATGTAAATGCACTTCTCTTTGTTAGAAAAAGAAAGATTTAATCAGGTTCTAGAAATTGAACCGATTTCAAAGGCTTGATAAAGCTTTGGCATGATGTACGCATGGGAAAATCGTGAATCAAAAAGCGTGGCGAAAATTCTCAACCCGAGATGTTAGAAGGTGCAAAATCAATGGGTGCTAGAGCTGTTACAATTGCTTCAGCGGGAGCTGCTGTCGGTATTGGAAACGTGTTCAGTTCTTTGATCCATTTCGCACCTAGTGTGTAAGCTCAACAATGAACCGCGACTAACCCTCAGACGACCTATCTAAGATTGGGGGAAGATCCTCAGTAGTGGTCGTAGTGGCAACTCTTTTGCGCTAGGAGTTATGTTATTGTCGTTTAATTTAGCTTTCATTTAGGAGTGAAAAGGAACATCTTTATGAGATGGATGTAATCGATAGATCGATAGTAAGTTATGAAAGGCAGGCAATCCATTCAAGCTAGTTATAGCCCTAGTCTAATATGCCAACAATCGTAGGCAGTTGTGTACCAGATTTTCATTTTTTAACCCGTAGGCCAGCAAGTCAGAATCCTACCAAGACTTTCGAGATTCAGAGTGCCAGAGCGTTAAGCGGCAGCCATTAAATGAAGAATTTCCATCCATTTGCAGTCTCGTTCGCTACCTCAGGTCATAATTACGCAATTGGCCTAGTTCGAAAAATGAAGAAAGGCTTGTCGGAAATTGTGGATGGGTAAGCATCAGTCTATATGTTGCTCGTGAGCCGCCAAGTACCAGTCTCACAACAGTACTGGCGCAAAAGTCAATCAGTTATACAAACTATTCTAGATTGATTTAACTTAAAAGAAAGAAGTGCTAAGCAAAATCAGAGAAGCAGAGTCTCAAAACCGTTCCATAGGCTTGGATTTTAGTCTTCTATTAGCATGAACATGAATTAGATTCTATTTGTCTACTTTATTCTTAAGAGAACCCCCCACCCGAATGCCCACTTCCAATTGATGACTGACTATTAAATAAGTGTTGACCTAAGTCCCTGTGTTGGGGCTCGGCTCCCGAACCATATGTGAGCGGCCTCGTACGGCTCTTCCTAAGAACTTAAAGCCCGCTCTCTCTAAATAGAAAAAAAAGACTTTCAAAAAAGCCACTAAAAAAAGTAATATTTCTCGATATCCCTTAAGAACCGTACGGGCACCTTTTGATGCATACGGTTAAAAAAAAAATAGTGAAAAAAAGAATCAATGTTTAGATTTTAGCCTTCTTTAGCTTTCAATTACTTCGATTTCTAGCAGTAAACTCTTCCGGGGGGGTTCGATCAGTAGAGGGGATGACTTCGCTTCCATAACATACGCCGTTTTCTCTGTCTTCCTCGGCCATCTTGATCTGGTTATATCAAGAGAAAGCAAGCATCCATAAAGGATAGCATCCTATGTCCAGCGGTATTGTCCACCAGAACATCGATGTGAGGAAGAGGAAAATCTTCTTTTGGGCTTGCCTTAGGCATCTTTGGACTCTGAGTAATTAGATAAGGGACAAGAATCATGAAATGCTCCTTTTTCCGAGGGCGGGTCCTTTTCTAGCATATGCTCAGCTGCACCAATAACTGATGCCTACTGGAAAAGATTACGTATTAGATTAGTAGATTAGGCACAACTCATGACCTTAGACTATCCTAAGGAGTCGGGCAAGGCCCTCCAAGAGCTCGGTACCAAATAGGCACAGCTAAGGAATAATTGTGCATTCAAAGGAGCATGTCATCGAAGAGTTTCCAACATTCATTCTCGAGCAGGGACCATGAACTATTTGTGTCAATGGATGGGTGTAATCCGAAAAAAAGATTCAAACGTAGTTGTTAATGGAGTTGAAGTTACCAAATTCTGAGGAGTCGGTATCAATTTATGCCAAAACAAAAAGTCGAAGAACCACCGGACCTATTATTGACCCTGTGACCAGGGTTGAGCTAGTTGGAGAGACATTACCTAGCCTCTGTCCGCATCAGTGGTTGGCCCACCACTAGAAGCAGAGGAAGCTAAATCACTCGGTAGTCAGCCTTGACTTAACTCGGCCCAAGCAATGCCCAAAGACTCCCATGCCTTTCTTGGTTGGACCAACCCGCAATTTTTGACAAGTCTTTCTTCTTTTTTCGAACCGGGCCAATTGCGCACGGTCTCCCGACCTCTTTTTCAAATGAACCGAACCTCGATACCACATTCAGAATAACATGTTAGTAACAGAACCTTCTTAAAAAAGGTCTAGGGGATAAGCTACATAAGCAATAAATTGATTTTCTTCTCCAGGAATAGGGTCGATCGATTCCATAACATCGTCCTTTGTAACGATCAAAACTGGTAAGCCCATCGGTCCACACAGTTGTCCATGTACCAGTAGAAGATTCAACAGCTACAGCAGCTCCTGCTTCCTCGGGTGGAACTCTGGGTTGAGAAGTTACTCGGAATGCTGCCAAGATATCAGTATTACTTGTTAAGCTCTTTATTATTTAGGGAAACTGCTAATAGATATCTGAGAATCGGGTGCGGAAGAGATTAGAGGTAACTCAAAGCCCTATCTGTACTCGATCTCGGTCTCGGATGATGCGGTCAGAAGATTCGGGGGGATCAATTGTTTTTGCTCACCATCCAAGCCCCCCATATAGTTTAGAATTTCTGAGCAATTGGAAGCCACTTAGGGGCTTGCTTGAAGAAATTTAGCTTGTTTCTCACTGCTTTTGGATATAGGGTTCCGGCTACAGTGGAACCATGCGGATTCTGACATTTTGTTTATTAATGTCATGGTCGTTGCCAGGCCTGTCATCCGATTGTTCCAGAAGAGTCTTACGAGCTCGCCAACATCACGAGCACCATCGGCAACACCTTTCCCCTTTTTAAATTTCTCCTCGTTCAAGAATTTTGAAAAGGGGCGTGAGCTGGTTCTCTTGATATAACCAGATCAAGATGTCATGCTTTTTCGACCGTGGTGGTATGATTGTCGGGCCCTCTCCTCGTTCTGCCTGCTGGCAACCTCGCCCCGTTATGTTATGGAAGAATTGAACTTATTGCAAGGCTGGTTATTCAGAGCCATTTCTTACTTAGTTTCTCTACTTTTTATTAACGCTTTAAAAAACTAAATCAATTTTTTAAAACTAAAAAAAGTAGCATTGAAAATCATGTTCAATTCATGAAGGTCACTTACCTAAGATTTAATATCCTATGACTTTTCTTGATAGCGAAATATTGTAGGTCAAATGAGTTGTCTCATGACGTTACTCGAAGAATGCGTAAGCTGGCCCGAACACTCACAAATATATATATATATTTGAAATTTGACGAAGAATTTAACTCTTTTACTTAAGAAAAATGTAATCATAGTAAGAAATTGACAGAAAATAAGCTTAAGTTTAAAAAACAAAAAACTAAGAACTAAATCTCTACTATATTAAAATTGGCTATATATGGAGAATCTTTCCATGTCCCTTTTTCCCTTATATTTTTCTTAAATTTCCATATTACCTTCGTTGAGTGGCTGTGACTCTTCGAGTGTAAGCGTCTGTTTGAAAGACAGTGGAGATGACTTTTCCAATTAAAACCCACTACGGAAAGACACCTCATTTACGAAAGAATGCAACTTAAACGAAACCTTTCATCTAAGAGATACAAATAGGCATATATCTAACTTCTTCTATTTGGAGTCCAAACTTTGGTCATGGGCATTCAACTCTCATTTCTACCCCACTTTATTCATTTTAAACTGAAGAAATCCGAGAGGAATAATATAAAAAAAATTCATTTGTGAAAGTGGAAGAAATATGGATCGCTAATCCAAATGCCTAAATGACGAACAGTAGAAGAAATCTTCTTAGCAAACATTTTTAATGTAGATAATAAATCTTTGATCGGAGAGATTTCATACAGTTAATTTTATTATTTTGCTCTTTGGGATATTGTATTAGAATCTATTTGTTTATTTTTGGATTTGAAGAGTTTTGATTTAGAAGTTTTTTATATCCAAAAACTCAAATGCAAAACAAAAAAAATCTTTTCAGAATAGATGTGAAATTTATTTATATGGAAAAACCCAAATAAGGTATTATGGAAATATCTTCTCAATGCATATGGATAATGAATCTTGGTAATGTGTTTGGCAATTTTTTTTGGATATTGTATTGAAATCTGTTTGTTTGTTTGTTTTTTTATTTTTATTTTTTATTTTTGAGTTTTTATTTTTTTAGGATTTTGATTTAAGAATTTATTTACATGGAAAGATGAGATTTGAATTTTAGAAGGGAATTGTATAGAAGGTATTTGATGCTTTGTGTCGGCATACATTGACTCGATTAGAAGGGTTGATTCAAATTAGGAGTAATTTGTTCATTGCTTTTTCGATTATTGGGGCTATGTGCACAAGGTTTATTTAAATTTATTTATTTTAACTTTTAGTGACTCATTCAATTTTTTTTACCTTTCTTATTTGCATGATATTGAAAAGAAAGAACACTAAGTAGGGAGAGGAAGATGAGAGAATGAAATAAATGAAGATGATAAATAATAAGCCAAATAAGGTACATTGCCCATTACTTTCCTCCCTTGATTGCATAGAGTATAGGATCAAATGCTTTGTTTTTTTACTCAATTTTTTCTTTATTTTTTAAATTTAATCTCAATGTATTTAGTTGTAAAGATTCTCGATAAAACATATTTGAATATATGATCTCCAACGTATTTATGTATCCAACTTTCACTCTTTTTAAATTTGTTTAACTTATTACATTGTATTTAAATATATTAACTCTAATAGAATTCATTTGATTTCACAGAATACATAATCTTCAACGATTTATTTTACTTCATCTTCATTCTTTATATTTATTTTATATCATTGGATTGTATTTTAATATAAAAACTCACTTCCATAAAATTTGCAACTAAAATTTTGAATTTTAAGCAATATGAAATAGATTGGATGATAACTATATGGTTTCATATATATTTTTATATTAAAAGAACCTTGTAAATGAGAAAAAACCGAGAAAATCTTTTAGATTTTGTTTTTTTCCATAGCATCACTAAGATTATTTTCTAAAATATGCCTCACCAAAATTCAACTTTTTACTAATGAACCATTAATTAGGTCAAATATCTACTAAAGATTAGTTGGAGAAAGGAAAGTTAATTGAAGGTCCTTATAATTTTTTAAAACATGTGGAAGTTAATATAGTTGAAGAAACTTTATGGACTATAACAAAGATAGTATTTAGTAAATATCATAATATGCCAATATTTTTATTCTTATATTATTTCCTAGATCTATTATGACTTTATCTTTAATCTTTAGTTATTCATTTTCCTTGTTTTAAAAATATTAAATTAATTTAACTATTAATAATAAATTAACAAATGCAGATGATTTAATTATATATTTGAAAGCGTAGTTTAAGGCTAAGCATTAGCCACAATTAAATAAAATATTATTTTACTTTATTGAGTGAAAATTTAAAAAGAAGATATATAATCTTTTCACCAATCAAATTATGCTAATAAACTAAATAAAATTTATTGTTTAAAACATAATATAATTGTATACAAATCTATATATATACATATAAGCAAATCTAAATATTCTAAATAATTAACAAGAGAACTATATGACAAATAATTGTGCAATTAATACAAAACTTTTTTTTGAAAAAAAAGAACAAAATTTTAAATTTGATCTGCACATACATTTTATATTGTAATTATAATGAGATCTAATTCAAATTTTACAAAAAATATTTTAAAAAATAAAAAATAAATTAATTCTAAATAGTTTCTTTGATAAAGCGCATCAATAAATAAATATGTTATATTCTCCCATGCTACTATGCTTACATTACAAGCCACGTGCATTATTAAACTAGTAGTTCATAAATGGGGTCTTAAAAATTAAAAAAAAAATAAATGGGGTCTTAGAAATTAAACAAATAAGGTTTTATATTTACATTTGTTCATGAGTTAGAAATATATTTTTATTTTTTTCTATTGAAGTGACATTTAATAGATTGTAAAGTTTAAAAAGAAAATTGATAAAATGAGTTGATGTGAATATTGATATTGAGATTTTAATTTTTACAAATTAACGATATCAATACTAACATATGGGGCCGATTGCAATAACTAACAAACTATTTCTGGGATTGTCCATTCAGTTTTTCAAAAAAAAAAAAAAAAAAAAAGAAAAGTGATATTATTATAAAGAACAAATAATATTATGTATAGGAAAAAAATTAGTACAATTGTGACCTACCTAGGATTCGAAGTTAAGGAAATAATCCTCGCGATATATATTACCATTGTGCTAGAGTTTGAAAAAAGTGCAAGATGTAAATTTAGAGCTCATCTGAATCACAAATATTGTTTTTGAGTTTAAATATTAGTAAATTTAGAGCTCGTCTGAATCAAAATATTGTTTTTGGGTTTAAATATTAAAGGGGCCAATTGTAAAATGGACAAAAGAAGTTTTTAATACTAAGCCTGTAGCCCAAACCTTTAAATTTTGTAAAAGTAGTAAAAAAATGTGTGGATAAACCTAATATGCGTGATACACTTTATACACACTTTATACACGTTTGATACAAATTCGATACATTTGATAAATCTGATACACTTCGTACCCTTTGATATATCTTATTGATGTGCACTTGATATATTTGATACGCCTTGTACACTTGAATAAAAATGATACACTTATTTATTTATTTTTTTAAAAAGACTTGAAAATTCTTCGTTTCCCCCAACCTCTCTATTCAAACAACGAGCACTACTTCAAACCATCTGCCACCGCCTATCGCCCACCGCTCCACCTCCCTGTCGTAGCTTGAGTTCGGATCACAGCCAAAAACATGATCACAAACTGTAAAATCAAATAATCTCAAATTAATTAAATATAAAAAGTTCAAACTGATGCGTTTTAATCTATTAAATTTAATACCACCACGGTGTTTGAGAAGATTAGGGCAACGACGCCGCTGGGTTTAACGTCGGCGCCGACGAGTTAAGAGGCGACGGAATCAACGAGGTGTTGGAGGTGGGAATCAGAGAGATCAAAGTTTTTGGATAAGGATAAGGCTCTACGATTAGGGAATTTTCCAGCGACGGTTTTCAACAATCTGGTGAGAGTTGAAAGCCCCATTTTGTTGCAGAGATAAGAAATGATAAAATTGAAAGAGGAAGATAGGAATAAAAGTGATGATTAAGAGGAAGAGAGGTTATGGGGATTATATAAAAATGGTGACAGAAGGAATTTTACTATAAACGAAAAGTTAAAAATTGAAGCCACAATTGCAAATACACCAATATATTTTGCTACCTGCAATTTCCCAATATTAAATGTAAAGATTTCAAATGTTTGTGATAATTAATAGATATGTTTGAATATACATAAAAATCCATTTTTGGTGGTTAAATGTTTGTTTGTGTTTTACCCATTATTTTGTACATAGAAACCAAAATTAAATAATTAAACATAAAATATTAAAACTCATGATGATTGAATATTTTAAGTTAATTTAAATTATATTTTCAATATAATATGTGTTGTTTAACGGCTTTTGTCTATGAGAAAATTTTATTAATTAATTAAATGTAACTATAAATTAAAATTAATATTATTCAATATACTATTAGAAATTTTTACCAATAGAAATAATGGCAACTATTTAAAAAAAAAAAATAGCAAAAAAAATTGATAAATACTAATAAACTTAGCTATATCACTGATAGATACTGATAGACTTTTATCGATCTCAATCAAATTTAGCTATTTTATGTAACAGTTTCCTTATTTTTCTATTTTTGAAGATCCCCATATACTATTTATTTCTTCATTCAAGCGTTATTAAAAGTAATATATAAATTAAATAATTTAATTTAACTACTAAAAAGTAGGCATAAATTAATTTATATATTAAAATAAATTGTATAAATTTTATTTTATATAGTTAAGATAATATAAAATATTAATTCTAATGTATTAGCTAAATTCTATTTGAGTCTACATAATATATTGATATTGTAAAAATTAATTAAACATAAGGAAGGGGGTGGCTGGACAATGAATTGGTTGTTATAGTTTGTGACTTATAATAGTGTATAGGTTATAATAGCATATATTTAAATACAAAATATTTTAGTTTGGGTTATAGTATTCAATATTTAGAGCGAGATTATTTTAATTTGACCAAGAAATAGTATACTACAAAGATAGAAAGAGAGTATGAGTAGGAAATAGTAAATATGGAAACAAAGAGAGATTTGAAATGTAATAACGTAGATTGTAGGTTACAATTATAGTTAGAAATACTAACCATTATAATTAGAGCTCCGAGTGAGCTATAACATCTCACTCTACCAACTTCAAATGGGTGACCCAAATATCTTTTAATAGGTTATATTGTTTGGGTTTATTGGGTTTTTAATTATGGATGTGGTGTATAGATTGCAGGTGAAGGTGATTTAGAAATGGATAAGGGTGAGGGTGATCACGTTACGATATCCATAAAAAAAACACTGATGGAGCTGCCTCCTACGAATCCAGAAAGCTTCTTGTATAAAGTTCCCAGACTGCGCCGCAAGATGAATGAAACAGTATATACGCCTCAATTCATTTCAATTGGGCCTTTCCACCATGGCCGACCAGAATTGATGGCCGTAGAACAATATAAGCTTCGAGCTCTCAAAACCTATCTTGCTCGCGTAAACTTGAAAGTTGAGGAGGCCATGAGTATGACTTTTTCATGGGAGGAAAAAGCTCGTAGTTGCTATGGACATTCCATAGACATGAACAAACAAGACTTTGCGAAAATGATGCTCTTAGATGGTTGTTTTATATTGGAGTTTATGAACTCAACAAACTACATGGACAGTCTTTTGAGTAAAGGTGATCATGAAGAATGGATAGATGGTGTTCTCCTCATTGGTGTAATGGACGATGTAGAACGTGACCTAATTATATTTGAGAATCAACTTCCTTTCTTTGTTCTTCAACAATTATATGAGCTATCATTCTCTTCAACAAAAAAGAGCAAAGATCTAACTGTCAACTTTATGGAATGGATGGCAGAATTGTTTATATCGACCACGTCTGGATATGCGCTTCCTTTTAAAGAGACGACCAAGGTAAGACATGTAGTTGATTTATTAAGATTCTACTACATCCCCTCACCTGAGACAGATGAGTATAACAAATTCAATGACAATGAAGGGATCTATTCCTATCAATCCCCAACTATAACTAAGCTCTGTGAGACTGGTATCAAGGTACAGAGAGCAATGGAAGCCGACAGCATGATGGACTTCAGCTTTAAGAATGGGGTTCTCAAAATTCCACCTTTCAGAATTCATACTAATTTTGAAATTCAAATTCGAAATTTGATAGTATCTGAGATTTTCAATGTCGTTGAGGGTAAAAAGTATATATTCCATTATCTTTTACTCTTAGACGACTTGATTAAGACAGAGAAAGACGTGAGTATACTTATGAAGGAGAAAATCATAATTAACGAAACTGATGGTAGTGCCGAACAAGTTTTGAAACTAATTCACAATCTACATCTGATCGCTCCAAGCTATCGACCTCAGTCTTACTTCAACAACATGAGCAGAGATTTAGATAACTATTGCGAAAAACGGTGGCAGCGATCTATGGCTTCACTACGCCGATCTATGGCTTCACTAAAACGTGATTATTTCAGTACTCCATGGGCTTTTATCTCCTTTCTTGCTGCTACCTTCCTCCTTATCCTCTCTCTCCTTCAAACCTTATTCTCTGCTCCATCTATTTTCCATAAAAAATAATCTCAAATTGTTTTTTAATTCTTTGCTCTTGCTCTTCAATTATTAATTTCTATGCATGATTATTAGATGTTCGTTTCTTCATGTCAAGTCAATGTGTAATGTATTGGATACCACCTACAATACTTCAATAAAATTCAATAATACTTTGCCATATATTTTTATAAAAGTTCTTTGATGTTGAATATCTAAACTGTTGCAACTCTAATATGAACCGTCTCGAGTATCAAATTATTATTTATGTTTTATTTAATAATTTTGATGTAATTTTTAGTAATTTTCAATTTTATCTATTTTTGACATATTATGTAAGGATATTTTTGTAGTTATGAACTATGGTGATGCATTAGAGTTTTTCTTGGGAAAATTTCACAAAATGACCAAAAATCAATAACTTTTTTTACCAATGACCATTTCCTAAAAATTTTTCTACCACTAACTTTTTGCCCACGCGAAATTCCAAAATTACCCCCAATTTTAAAAAAGTTGTTGCCTTTCATCTTCTTCCTTTAACCATTTCTCAAGCATTCATTCAATATCTATTCAATGCAACACCAACAGTCCATCAAAGGATTTATTCCACACTAATATTTTACCAATATCATTGAATAACATCTTTACGAACATAACGGAAGGTCACTCTTAGTATTCACATTCTGTTGAAATCCACATGAAGTTCTACCATTGTTCTCTCAGAGTGTTCTCTCAAAGTTTCAGTCGAACATCCTCGTTTATCGCTTTCATCGTCAGATTCAGAAACGGAGAGAATGTAAGTGATATTCTGCAATATTTCTTATCTTAGATTGCTTTCATAATAAGCGTCATTTAGCATTAAATGAATGATCATATAGTAATATATACACAATCGTTCATTACAATATAAATGATCGTTCATAAATTACTAGACAATTGTGTAGTAAGTTATAAATGATCGTGTAGTAATTTATAAACGATCGGGTAGTACTGTATAAACGATCGTTCAGAAATTTATATACGATCACATATACTACTAAGAAAACACTTATAGATAGTTGGGCGATTGCTTATCAAGTACTGGACAATTTCTTAAACTTTGTGGGACATTGCTTAAGATTTACTTATCCAATTGTAGATCAATGACACTACTTCGCATCTTTGTACGATTTGGTGGGGATTGGGATGAGCTCGGAAGAAATTATGTTGGAGGTCATATGAAAGGTTTGAAAGTTAGAAATGATATAATAGTCAGTGAATTAGTGAGTATTATGCACCAACGACTGAATATCAATATGGATATGTTTGACATACACATCAAATGTTGTTACAAATTATTGGTCCTCGCTCCCCCAATTGACATAAGCAACAATGAAGACCTTAGCTTTTTTTTAGAAGGCAGCGATGCATCCTGGATGTTGTTATCAATTACACCTTGTGAAAGTCATGGAGTACACACAGACAATATGTACCAGCATTGCAATCCAACCGATCAACCCATTTCAACCAGTCAAAACTGTAGGTTGGCAGCCATTCCAACATATAATATTCACATATGTCTTCATTGGATGATAATATTGAGTCATGTAACTTGGGGGATGACAAAGGGATGCTTGGTTTGGTCAAATGCATCAAATGACTTGGTTTGGTCAAATGGCTTAGCGCGCTAGAGAGTACAGATCGGTGTTTACATGAGGGTCGCCGGAAGGATCATATGCTATTGTTAGGGCATATGGTGAGGCACTTACGCTTGCAAATCTAGGTATGATATTTGAGGTTGAAGTAGAGGACGGGCAATACTTTAAGTACGTCTTCATGAAACTTGCTCTGTGTATCAAGTTTTTTGAATTGCATTCACCCAGTAATCATTGTTGATGGGATCCATTTACACAAGAAATACAAAGGGTTGTTCTTAATAGCAAGATATATCGATGGCAATAATAATATATATCCTATCGCCTTCAGCATTGTAGATGATGAGAATGATGCATCATGGACTTAGTTCATGACTTATTTGAAGGCTTCGATAGGAGACATTCTGAATTTAGTGATTATATCAGATCGTCACATCTCAATTACAAAGATCATCTCAAGTATATTCCCTGATGCATTTCATCCCTATGTATATATCATATTTGGAACAATTTGGTTGAAAAATTCAAGATTAAGGACATAATCCCACACTTCTACCTAACATCAAAAGCTTATAGAATGTCTGAGTTTCAGATGTCTTGGGCTAAGCTCCATCAATATCCTAGTGTGACGACCTATCTTGAGGAGGTTGGATTACAACGGTGGGCAAGGATTTATTAAGTCTATTGTAGGTATGAAAAGATGACGACAAATATAGTAGAATGCCTCAATGGAGTGTTAAAAGATGCACGAGAACTACCAATAACGAAGCTATTAGAGCATATCTGCGAGTGGTTACAAGATTAGATCTATATCCGACGTACACATGCAATGACATACACAAACATTGTAAATGATTGTGTAATGAGCATTCTTAATGAATCGGAATCGATGTCTAGAACATATTGTATTTCTTCGGTGCATATGCATATAATTAATGTGGACGATGGATATTTGGGGGGGGGGGGGAGGGGTGGTTGATTTTAGTTCACGGACATGTACTTGTATGAAGTTTAATCTTAAACGATCATTTAAGAATATGTAAATGGTCATTTAAGAATATGTAAACGATCGTTTAAAAAAATTAGAAAATCTAAACTATTGTTTAATACTATCTAAACGATCGTTTAATATAATTGAAATGATCATTAAAGAATATTAAACCGATCGTTTATAAAGTATAATCGATTATTTAGATAGTCCTAAACGGCCATTTAGATAGTCTTAAACGGTCGTTTAGATTATCTAAACAATCGTATAAGACTATCTAAATGATTACCCATTTTAAGGATATCTAAAGGACTATAGAGAAATACACACCTCTTTAAGACGATGGACCATCATCTTTATTTCGTTCAGTTATTGGCCCATTAGATAATGTTGGACAGTAAATGTAGCACCCATCTGACGGACCATGGTAGTTAAGTTCGCAAAATCTTTATGAACTTCTTTAATTTCCTCCCGAAGAATCTTGTATGATTTGGAATGGCGATGTCTTGAGGACTTTTGTTGCCTATTTGATGTTTCGTCTTGTGCCCTCTTACCCTTCAAAGGGTTAGTCTGAACCAGCATACGTGGTTCTGACTCTATACCTTACATATTTACATGCTGATCTACATAGGGTTCATGCTTTTCGTGCTCCTCAAAGGACTTATGAGTATCGATGGAGTGTTCAACCCCTTTAATCCTTCTTTCTCCAACAACAGGAACCACATTAAGTCCTTCCAGTCGGTCCTCCTTGTACCTTATCTCCTCTATGCTAGGTATAAGTCTCAACATAACAATAGTCTGTACATAAACAGATGAGCAAGCCAAAATGCATGAAACTCTAAACAAATGAGCAAAGCAGAAGTGATCGGTTACTTACATTTTTTTTTCTAGAAAACATTATTGCTCAATTATTTATCAGATGGAGCACGAGAACAAGTCCATTTAAGAATTCTAGGAATTACAACCTTACTGACTTTGGTGGCTACGAACTTACTTGATGTGGATAAAATTTCATAAGCCCAAACCTACGTTATGGAAACTTTTGTTACACGTACATAACACACAAGTTCAATGTATATTAAAGTGAATGAGAAACAAAATACATACCTGGAATGCAAGTACGAATCCCGTTATATAGTAATGTGAGGCATGGTGGTCATTTTCTACTTTCTTTGAATCATATGCCTCCTTCTTCCTGTGCATGATAGACTTCATGCTATTCAATGTACGCCTATAAAAGAGAGAAAACCAGTCATAACGTACGAAGACATCGTGGTTATCGACAATCCCAATTATATTCACATAAAATTGCGTTTTCTTGTCTTTTCCAATCATCACCATTTCAAGGAATAGTGTCAATGCAACCTTGACAAGATCTTCGTCATTAATAAAATTGAACTTCTCAAATGTGGTCTCCACATCCTTGCAAGAACTATCCTTTTCATTTGGGTCCTTCAGTCCAAAAAAATGAGTTCTCGTAGCCTTTCACTGCTTGTTTCTCTTTCTACTGTTTTCCCGGTCGGCCACAACCTAGTTATCAAGTTAAAATCCTCTTGGGAGAATGTTACTTTCTTCCCTAAAATGTTGAATGATATAACATATGGGTTCACATCTGCTACCTCCCTTAACAAAAACTGGTGCATAAGTTATCCATTAAAAATAAAATCTATATCCAATAATGGACCAAAGGTCATTTTCCTATACAGTCTCATATGTTCTTCTATCAACTTATTCTTAGTCACAGAGGTTGTTTGTGGACTTGGGAAGAGACTGTAATAGGAAAATATTTCTTAGTAGGGACAACCATCTTACCAACCTAACAATCGTGCACATTACAAAAATTAATAAACAATCACATAACAAAATTTAAACGACTGCGTAACAAAAACTAAACGAACGCGTAACACAAATTAAACGATCGCACAACAGATATCTAAACAATTGCATAATAGTTAGCTAAACAATCATGTACAGTTAGTTAAATGATCACACATTAAATGTCTAAACAATCGCTTAGGTTTCTCTATTCGATTGCTCAGTAATCTTTATCCAGTCGCGTAGTGATCTCTATCTGATTGCTTAGTAATCTTGAACTAATCGCGTAGTAATTTCTATCCAATCACTTAGTAATATTTAAACGCTCGCTTAATACTCTCTAAACACTCGCTTAGTATTCTCTATTCAACTGCTTTTTATTCTGTCAACGATCGATTACGAACGACTACGATTACAAATGACTACACAATTAAACCCTAAAAGATAGTCAAATCTCGAATATCAACATGCATTCTTGAAGGAGAAGAGTTTTATACCTTTAAGATCATGACGATAGTGGCAAGTGCGTAGAGAGATAACACCTGTGAGGAGTGCTCGACTAAAGTTCAGAGAGAAATGATGTTGAGAGAAAATTCTTTGTGAATGAAATGAAGGAAATGAAGAGACTTATCATTTAATAATGTACTCGTAGAGGCGCTACTGAACGATATGAAGGCTTTTTAAAATTGGGGGTAATTTTCGAATTTTGCATGGGCAAAAGATTAGTGGTAGAAAAGTTTTTAGGAATAGGTCATTGGTAGAAAAGTTTTTGGTTTCTGGATAATTTTGTGAAATTTTTCGTTTTTCTTTGGGAGGCTATTAAAGTCGTCTTTCGATTCTTTTGAGGTATTTAAGTTTTACGATGAATTAAATTTAGCTTTTGAGCTTTTTCTTTCAAAGTTATCTAAGAGAGCTTCTTCAATTTTGCAATTCGTATGTTGAGTTGCATGACATTAATATTCAAGTGGGATTGATCATCCTATCTTAGGGAGTGTTCGAATCTTGGGCAAAAGGATTTGTTCTTTGTCTCAAGATATTTGATGTTATACTCTTCATCCAACACAATCCTTAAGGTTGAAATTGAGTTGCTTTAGTGGGTTTTAGCGATTGAGAGTTAAGGTCTCTCATCCCAAAAAGGTTTCTCATTCCAATTTGCTAGGGCTTTCTTATCATTTGGTATTAGATCCTAGGCACTCAAGATCAGATATATCCCGTGAGTATTTTGTTGTGTTGGAATACCTTGAATCCGTATTTAACATATTTATTTATTTGTAGTTATTTATGATTATGACCCTAGGGTTTAGAGTAGTGCGCTATATAAACTCTCTAACCCTAGAGGTGCCATTTGATGTAATTTTCTAAAAAAATTCTCCCTAATAATACTGTTTACCCTCTGCCCGTGGACGTAGTTAACACACCATTAGTGAACCATGTATATCTGTGTGTCAATCTTCTCTATCTCTACGTTCCTTTTTTTGTGTTCTTTAATTTTCGATTTCGTAACAAACTAGTATCAGAGCAAAGTTAAGGTTTCTTCGAAATTCTGCATTTTTCGACTATTGAAGATGTCTAGCGTGAATGTAAAGATCGACAAATTTATCGGAATGAACAATTTTGGTTTATGGCAGATCAAGATGCGATCCCTGCTAAAGCAGTAGGGGCTGTAGACGCCGTTGATGGGTAAGTCAAAGAAGGTTTTCGTGGATGACGAAGAGTGGCAAACTCTTGATGAGAAGGCTCATTCGACGATCATGCTATGTTTAGCTGATGATGTCATCATCGAGGTCGTAGATGAAGAAACTACCGCTGGTCTTTGGTTGAAGTTGGAAAGTCTTTACATGACGAAATCTTTAACCAAGAAGTTATTTCTGAAGAAACGTCTGTATCATCTACGTATGTAGGAAGGTACGTCTCTATGAGACCATCTTGATCAATTAAATAAAATTTTATTAGATTTGCATAACGTAGAGGTTAAGGTTGATGATGAAGATGTTGCCCTAATTTTGTTGACATCTTTGCCCCCGTCGTATAAGACTTTCGTTGACTCGTATATTGGAGGAAAGAAACATTGACCTTAAAAGATACAAAGTCCACGTTGCTTATGAGAGAGGACTGTCAGAATGTAGGAAGTTCAGTTACAGAAAGTCAAGCATCTGGGTTAGCTGCTACAAAGAACAAGGGACATAGGAATTCTGGTAAGCAGAAGTCGAACCAGAATAAAAAGTCTTTGAAGCCAAAGGATTCTAGGTCAGATGATATTTGTCACTATTGTAAAGAAAAGTGACATTGGAAAACCGAATGTCTTAAGATAAAAAGAATTTAGGAATAGAAGGAAAAGAGTGTCAAAAGGGAAGCATCCGCCTCTGTTGCCCAAGTTGAGATTGATCCTGAAGAAGTCGAGATTGATTCTAAAGGAGATCTAGCATTAGTTGTGAATGAGCATTCACATTCTGATGATGTGTGAGTTCTTAATTCTGGGGTATCTTATCATATGTGCCCAAATAGAGAGTGGTTCTCAACCTATCAGCAAATAGATGGAGGGAATGTTAGCATGGCTAATGGTGCCATGTACAAGATAGTTGGGATCAACTCAGTCAAGATACAAACACATAATGGTGCCTTCTATACTTTAAAAGAGGTTAGGCATGTTCCACTAATGGAGAAGAGTTTGATATACTTTAGTGTACTCGATAGCAAGTGTTACATTTTTAAAGGCAAAGGTGGAGCAATGTATGTCTATAAGGGTTCTGAGGTAGTTCTGAAAGTCATAAAGTGTGGAACACTATATTTTTTATTAGGTTCCATGATAACAGGTTATGCTATTATTGCATCGCTAGTTGTTCACAAGGATAATATGACTAAGTTATGGCATATGAGACTTGGTCATATGTGTGAAAAAGGGATGCAAATTTTGTCAAAAAGGGATCTTCTTTGTGGGCGCTAGGTGCAGGATTTTGAATTCTGTGAACATTGTGTATTTGGGAAGCTTCATTGCAGTAAGTTTCCAAGAGGTGTTCATCGTACAAAAGGGACACTTAATTATTCATTCAGACTGTTGGGGACCTTCCAAAGTTGAATCTATTGGAGGCAGTAGGTTTTTTTTTTTTTTTTTTTTTGTCTAAAATTGATGATTACTCAAGAATGACTTGGATTTTTATGATGAAACATAAAAGTGAAGCCTTCAAGAATTTCAAGCAGTGGAAGATATTGATTCAAAATCAAACTGGGAAGAAGATCAAAAGGTTGCGAAGTGATAATGGTCTGGAATTCTGTGGATCTGAATTTAATGAGTTGTGTAAAGCTGAGGAAATTGTTCGTCATCACTGTTAGGGATACTCCACAGCAAAATGGGGTTGCAGAACGTATGAATCAGACATTTTTGGAGAGAGTAAGATGCATGCTCTCTAATGCAGGGTTGACTAGAAGGTTTTGGGTAGAAGTAGTAAATACATCATGTTATCTAATCAATCATGGACCTCACACAGCTATTAATTGTAAAATACCTTACGAGGTGTGGTCTGGTAAGCCTGCAGATTATTCTTTGTTAAAAGTTTTTGGCTGTACTGTCTACTATCATGTTAATGAGGGTAAATTAGAACCGAGAGCTAAAAAGGGTATATTTGTGGGTTTTGGGGATGGAGTTAAGAGATATAAAGTCTGGTCACCTTCTAAGAATAGAGTCATACTTAGTAGGACTGTGATATTTGATGAAAATTCCATGCTTAACTCAACTGTAAAGGCTTTTGTGACGTCTACTGATGTGGGAGAAAGTAGTAGTGTTGATAAACAGGTGGAGATGCAATTCACTTCAGCTATGAATGAATTACAACATCAAGGTGGAGAAGATCAACACATTACTACAGAAACTGATGTGCAACTAGAAATTAATATGCCTAAAACGTCAGAAGTTGCTTTGCCTGAGAATTCTGGATCACGAGTAGATTAACCGAGTATAGTTCGTGATAGAGCTAGAAAAGTTGGTGTTGGACCTCCTATGAGGTATAGTTTTGAAGATATGGTTACTTTTGCATTGCAGGTTGCTGAAGAGGTGGATCCTCATGAGCCATCCACCTATAGAGAAGTTGCATCATGTGGTGAGTCTGCTCAATGGCTTATTGCTATGGGGGATGAGATGGAATCTCTTGACAAAAATCAGACTTGGGAATTAGTTAAACAACCTAAGGAGAGAAAAATTGTCACTTGTAAATGGGTCTTCAAGAAAAAGGAGGGAATATCACCTTCAGAGGGTATTAAATATAAAGCTCGAGTTGATGCTAGAGGGTTCACACAAAGGAAATGAGTTGATTATAATGAGATCTTCTAACCAGTAGTCAGACGTACTTCTATTAGGGTGTTACTAGTTATAGTAGCACATCAGAATTTGGAACTTGAATAACTAGATGTGAAGATAGCTTTCTTACATGGAGAGTTGGAGGAAGAGATTTATATGACCCAACCAGATGGGTTTCAGTGTCCAGGTAAATAAGATTATGTTTGCAAGTTGAAGAAATCTTTGGGGGTTAAAGTAGTCTCCAAGGCAGTGGTACAAAGAATTTGACAGCTATATGATTGGACTTAGCTATAACAGAAGTCTGTATGATTGTTGTGGCTGATGATGATTTGATGATTTATCTACTTTTATATGTAGATGATATGCTCATAGGTGCAAAGTCCAAGTTTGATATTTTGAAATTGAAGAATCTTCTCAGTGCTGAGTTTGATATGAAGGATTTGGATGCTGCTCAGAAAATTCTGGGTATGGACATTTATAGGGACAGAGATAAGAATAAGCTCTTCTTGTCGCAGAAAGGATATATTAAGAAAATATTGTCCATGTTTGGTATGTCATCAGCTAAGCCTTTAGATATTCTTAGTGCTATAAATGCTCGTTTGTCATCTGTGCTTTCACCATAGTCTGAAACTGAGAAGGACTACATGTCTCAAGTTCCTTATGCTAGTGTAGTGGGAAGTTTGATGTATGCTATGGTCTATACTAGGCCCGATCTTACCCATGCTGTTAGTGTTGTCAGCAGGTTCATGGGTCAACCTGAGAATGAGCATTGGCAAGCTGTTAAAAGGATTTTTCGTTACCTTAGAGGTACGTCTGATGTTATTTCGTTTATGGGAATTGCACAGAGTGTTTGGTGACTGGTTATTGTGATTCTTACTATGCTGAAGACGTTGACAGTAGGAGGTTTATGACTGGCTAATGTATTCACTCTGGGTGGTTCTGTTGTTAGTTGGAAGGCAATCTTACAACCTATAGTTACTTTGTCTACTACTGAAGCAGAGTACATGGCCTTGACAGAAGCTGCTAAAGAGGGAATATGGCTGAGGGGGTTAGTTGGTGATCTTGGTTTGCATCATGACCAAGCTATTGTATATTGTGATAGTTTGAGTGCAATATGCCTAGCCAAGGATTAAGTTCATCATGAGAGAACTAAGCACATAGATGTAAGATATCACTTCTTAAGAGGTGTGAGTAGAGAGTTAAAGTGATGAAAATTGGTACTGCCGATAACCCTACTGATATGTTCACCAAATCGGTCCCACAAGGCAAGTTCCAACATTTTTTGGACTTGCTGAATGTTTTGAATTGTTAGTGGTCCCCTTTGTGGGACACTTGAGGCATGAGGGAGAAGTCTGGGTACGTCTGGCAATATTGATTTATGTTGCATTTGGTACATCTGTTATCTGGGAGAGAATTCAATTCAAGGTGGAGATTTGTTGGAATGCCTTGAATTTGGTTATTGGCGCTTCGAACAACCAAGTACGGGTCTCTCATATTTATTTATTTGCAGTTATTTACGATTATGATCCTAGGGTTTAGAGTGGTACACTATATAAACTCTCTAACCTTAGAGGCGCTGTTTGATGAAATTTTCTGAAAAAATTCTCTCTAATAATACTATTCTCCTCTGCCCATGGACGTAGCTAACACACGGTTAGTGAACCAAGTATATCTATGTGTCAATATTCTCTATCTCTATGTTTCCTTTTTTGTGTACTTTAATTGTTGATTTTTTAACATCTTGAATTTCCTCTTTAGATTTTTTTTTTGTTTTGTTTTTATTTACGTTTTTATCCTGAAAAGAAAAAATTGATAAGAAGATTAATATAGTGGATTAAAAAAAAAAGAAAGAAAATCGAATAGAAGGAAAAACAACAGAGAGAATTAGGGTTGCAGAATTGGGCAAATGGCCAATTAATTTTGTATCCGAGAGTGTGAATTGAGAAATCAAAGAGAAAAAAGAGTAATCAATTGAAAGGGAAACTGAACTGATAATAAGAGAAATAAAAAAAATTAAAAAAATTTGAAAGTTGAAGAAAAAAGAAAGAAGTTGATTTGCAGTGCTGTCATACATGAAGAAGAGAAAAAATTGACACTTTCGAAAAGAAAGATGTGAAATTGGGATATACAGGTGCAGGCTTGAATATTTAGAAGGAAAAATTGTTGAGAAAAAAATTTGAAGATCGGGAAAAAAAACGAAAATCAATAGGATCAATGAAAAAAAGAAGCAGGCAAGCCAAGTAGGCACGTCAAGCGGGTATCTTAAGTAAACATGTCAAGTAGGTACATCAATGAAGTAACTTAATTTTCATGAGTTAAAAGTAGCTGGATTTTTTAAGTCATGTATGCTCAAACAAAAGCTTCGAAGAATAACTTCTGTGTTGATCGAAAAATGCTTCCATATTTGTTCGCCAATCATTATAGTAAAAAGGGAAAGGTAAAGCTCATTGTTTCTACTTTTGAAGATTATACCCTAACATGGTGGAATAATATGTTATAAAAAAGGAGGAGGAAAAATCAAAGAACATATTCATGGAAAGAGGTTAAGATTTATTGAGTCCTTCATTTTTGTGTTAATTAGATTGAATAATACCGTGTTAATCGGCATGAATTGTAAATTCATTTATGTATCAATGAGATTAAGAATAATACGTCAATTAACGTTCATTTCTGTGTGTGAATTGTTTAATTAATTGTTTACAGTGTGAGTTTGTAGTGTTCTAGTTTGTATTAAGATTTGTGTATGGTATCAGAGCATGATTTAAGCACTCAATTAACGTTAATTTGAGTTTGGTGGGTGAATTTCTAAACATGCATGTTATGGTGTTTTTTCAACTTTGGCATTAGATTTCTCTTTGATTCAGTTATTAAATTTGTAATTGGCTCTTGATTGATCAGCTTATATGTGTGCTCTAGAGTCTGCAATTTTATTGGAGTCAATAGAGTTGGATTTAAGCTGTAGTCAATGTTTGAAACAAGCTTGGTCAGTAGCAAAACCTGAAGAAGAAGCCACTACCAGGTAGCAATGCAATGCTGCCCACAGTGCGTCGCAACACTATTCATCTTCAACTGTGAGATTCCTATGTTGTGTCTGCTTGTTGACTTTAGGAAATCTACGCCAATCGTTTAACGACAATTATCCCCTCGGAGGGTTGTAACATAGAACTCGGAACAACTTAAACTTCAGAAATGGCTAAGATTTCTTAGGTCCATTCCCAACCTTGACTCTCCAATTCGGTAGCATCGTTGGGACCAACCTCTAGAGTCTAAAAATGGAGGGTTACACTTACAGAATTACTAAGTGTTAGTAAGTTCTGACTGAAAACGGTAACTAAATGACTATAGAAATAAGAGTTATTCTAGAGATAGTATTTAGTCAAGAATGTCTTGCTTTAGTGAAGGGGTATTTGACTGCTCCTCGATAGTACTTATTCTGACCCAGTATAGTATCGTTGCAAATAAATAATGAATTTAGGCTCATTATTACTTTTTCTAAAATTGAATTTGATTTAATTGCAATTTACTAATTAGAATTTGTTTAAAATTTTAGCATGTCGAATTCTTAAAAATTACACCCTTCTAGTTTAGTTAACTGTTTTAATTATTAAACATACTAGCAAATGATGATTCAAAATATGTTTTAACAGAGGAATGTCCTCCTTCTCCCAACTCATCTTCAAATCAAAATGTTTTGAACATTATAGATGAGAATGCGGAAGTAGAACGATAAAATAAATATGATTTTCTTATTATTGAGACATGCTTCGTTGAAAATGATAAAAAGACCTGAATAGTAGATTCAGGTGCTGCTAATCATATCTATGCTTTCGCTCAGGAAACTAGTTCCTGGAGACAGCTTACATAAGGTAGGGACCAGGGAGGTTGTTTAAGCTAAAGTAGTGGGAGATATGAAGTTATTTGTAGAAGATAAGATACGCTTTACTTGAAAATGTTTATTACATTCCTTCTATGAAAAGGAATTTATTATTTGTCTCGTGTTTGCTTGAACAAAATTACTAAGTCTCTTTTTAAATTAATGAAGTGTTCATTACTTCGAAAGATATCAAGATTTCTTCTGCAAAACTAGAAAATAACTTGTACATGTTAAAACCAATCGAGGTAAAAGTTGTTTTGAATATAGAGATGTTTAAAACAACTAAACCTCAAAATAAGAAACAAAAGATTTCTCCAAATGCCTATCTTTTCCACTTAAGACTAGGTCACATCAATCTCAATAGAATTGGGAGATTGGTTAAGAGTGGACTTTAAAACCAGTTAGAAGATAACTCTTTACCACTATGTGAATCTTGTCTTGAGGGTAAGATATCCAAAAGATCTTTTACTGGAAAATGTTTTAGAGCCAAAAAACTCATAGAGCTAGTAGATTCAGACCTTTGCAGTCTGATGAATGTTAAAGTGAAAGGAGGGTATGAATATTTCATCAGTTTCATCGATGATTGAATAGATATGGCTACATTTACCTAATTCATCATAAGTCCGAAAAACTTGAAAAGTTCAAGGAATATAAGGCAGAGGTTGATAACTAATTAGGTAAAAAGATTAAAACACTTCCATTAGATAGAGGTGGTGAGTACAAAGACTTAAAATTCTAGGACTATTTGATAGAGCATGGAATACAATCTCAACTCACAGCACCTGACACACCTCAACAAAATGGTTTTGTAGAAAGGAGAAATAGAACCCTATTGGACATGGTTCGTTATGATGAGTTATGCTAAGTTGCCAAGTTCTTTTTGAGGTGACGCATTAGAAATTGCAGTGTATATATTGAACATGGTTCCCTCAAAAAATGTTCCAGAAACACCTTATGAGTCATGGAGAGGACTTAAAGGTAGTTTACATCACTTCAGAATTTGGGGATGCCCAGCACATGTGTTGGTGCAAAATCCAATTAAACTATAATGTCTTTCAAAAATATGCCTATTTGTAGGCTCCTAAAGAGACAAAAGGTGGTTACTTTTATGATTCTCAGGAAGATAAAGTATTTGTATTGACAAATGCAACATTCCTTCAGGAATACCACATTAAAAATCATAAACCTCGCACTAAGGTAGTATTAAGTGAGATGACCAGAGAAACTAGAGATAAATCAACAAGAGCTGTTGATCAAGCATGTCCTTCAACAAGAGTTATTGATAAAACTAGTACTTCATATCCTTCTTAAGAGTTGAGAATGCCTCGACGTAGTGGGAGGGTTGTTCAACAATTTACCGATACATGGGTTTAACCGAAACTCAGGTCGTCATACTTGATGATGGCTTAGAGGACCCATTGACTTTCAAACAAGCAATGGAAGATATGGATAAAGACCAATGGATAAAAGCCATAAACCTCAAAATGGAGTCATTGTACTTTAATTCAGTCTGGCATCTTGTGGATTAACCAAAAGGGGTAAAACACATTAGCTGCAAGTGGATCTACAAGAGAAAGTGAGACCAAGCTGGTAAGGTACAAGCCTATAAAGCTAGACTTGTGGCAAAAGGGTTTACCTAAAGAGAAGGGGTAGACTATGAAGAAACCTTCTCTCCGGTTGCCATGATCAAGTCTATTAGGATAATCTTATCCACTGTCGCATTTTATGATTATGAAATCTGGAAAATGGATGTCAAAACAGCTTTTTTGAGTGGCTATCTTGAAGAGAGTATTTATATGTCTCAACTAGAGAAGTTTATTGAACAGGGTGAAGGGAAAAAGATTTTCAAGCTTAATATATCCATTTATGGGTTAAAATAAGCATCTCGATCCTAGCATATGAGATTTGACACTACAAGAAAATAGTCAACAAAACTGTAGCTTTTCTAGTTCTGTATGTTGATGATATTCTACTCATAAGAAATGAAGTAGAATTTCTAGCTGACGTTAAGAAATGGCTTGCTACGCAAATCCAAATGAAGGATTTAGGAGAAGCACAGTATGTTCTTTGGATCCAAATATTTCGGAACCGCAAGAACAGAACTTTATGTTATCTCGAACATCTTATAATGACAAGATGTTGTGTGAAACCCGGATTTCCATTGTCCCTACTTAAGCAGGTGGTTAAGGAAATTAACTAAGAGAAAGTCAAATCCTATGTTGAAGTGAAGGAAATTTCTAAGTGTTGAATAGATTTTCATTGAGTAGTCTTGAGTTAAGCTTTAGTTGATGAAAAATTACTAAGTGTTGGAGTAGGCATTGCTATGCATTGGTCATAAGATCTTAGAGAGATTACTTGGGCAAAGGGAGAATTGGAAGTAGGAGTGATGCATGCCTTGGAGGTTAGACCAACACATTGACACAATGGATGTGTTGGATATATTGGATGCGTTGGATGATGGATGCATTGGATGCGTTGGTGAAGGAAAAAAAATGGAAGGATGCGTTGAAAGGTGGCAGGCAGTTGAAGGATTGCAACCGAGGATGAGGCATTGGGATGGCACAAGGTCTGGAGGGTGCCATGCATCAAGCAGGCTCGGCCAAACTGCCCAGCCATGCGTCGAAGCACCTCGGTCAAACTGCCCAGCCATGCACGGACCAAGCTGTCGTGCCAAGCGATGCGTCGATGGAAGCGCCCATGCATCGAGCGGCCGAGCGAACAATGCGTCGATGGCAGCGCCCATGTGTCGAGCGGACGAGCAAGCCCTGCCGAGCGATGCGTTGATGCCAAATTGCCAGTCAAGCGCCCCTGCCCATGCGTCGAACGGCCATGCCAAGCGCACAGCCCATGCATTAAAACGCCCTGTCAAGCGACCGTGCATTGAGCACCCTTACAACACGTCAAACGTCTTGCCATGCACCCATGCATCGAGCGACCAGCACTTGTGCAGCGCACCCATGCGTCGGTGGCTAGTGCCTATGCCAAGCGCCATGCGCCCATGCCGAGTAAGCCGTGCGGTGATACCTAGTAAGCCATGCTCGAGGATGAGCAGCCATCCTATGTGCTGGTGATGGCTGGATCTTGCAATGGCTAAGTTGAATTGAGATAGCTAAGTTGGGTTACTAGGCGTTGAGTAGTGGACTATGTGTTGAACATTCAAGAGTGGACGCATATGAAGGATGAACTCATATGGAGAACGTCATCCGGACATATGGCTTATTAGAAGGAATTCTTAAACCTTAAGCAAATTAGGTGGAGGCATAAGAAGACATGTAAAGGATAAGGGCTATGCATTGGTGAAAGGAGAAGAAGACACTTTGGCTTATGCTGATGCAAGATTGTGTTGATGGTGTAAGGAAGAGACACTTGGTCATGCGGCCATGTAGGAGGTGTTGACCGTGGAGCAATCTTGGACACCGATAAATAGGGCCAAGGACTTCAGATGAGAACTCAAATTCTTTTCAAAGGACATAAAGAAGAGTGTGTGAGGACTAAGTGGGAGAAGACCATGCGTTGGTCAAGAAGTTCCAAGAGGGGAGATGCTGTCGAACAGAAAACACAGGAAGTAGCATCAACTTGCAACGTGAAGTTCTCCCAGAATGCTCGTGCGTTTGATGTGATTACAAAGCCATATGAAAGCTAAAAGAGTCTAGTTTTCATGGTGGGGCTTCCGGAGAAGAAGCTCTAAGTAATCGGGCTGGAGAATGAGGAAAAGACAGAAGGGTCGAGCTGTCGGGTAAGCTGGGCCAGTCTTAATTTTTTTGATGTTTCCGGCCAAACCACAAAGATTTATGAGCTAATATTTGAGGTAAGATTCCTGAGACATTTTAGAGCATATTTGAAGAAGGAATTATCTTTAGATAAAGCCTATAACTATGAGTAATCTGAGCTTTAATTTGAATCTGGATTTTAGGGTTCAAAAGAGAGCCCGAGGTGACAAAGGAACTTCTAGAGAGAAAGGTTCTTAAACAATCAAGGTGAGTGACTAAAATATTTAAAATGTTCTAAGAAACCGGACAACCCCATATGTGAAGATGCCTAATACTAGGTTTCTTTCCTGTCCACAACTCATAAGGGGTTTTGGCTATTGCTTTACTAGGTACCCTATTAAGGATATAAGTACCATATCTAGGATTAGACTAAAACCTACTGACTATTCCAAAGGCATAGTATATATTGAGACGAGTACATAACATTGCATACATTAAACTCCCTACTATTGATGCATATGGAATTCGTTTCATATCCTCAATCTCTTAAGGATTCTTAGTACTTTTTTCCTTAGACAGGTAAATTCCATGTCTGAAAGGCAACGTTCCTTTCTTGGAATTTTGCATTTTATACCTAGACAACATCTTGTCTATATAAGATGCTTGAGACAGTGTTAATGTTTTGTTCTTGTGATTCCGAACTTTTTGGATCCCAAGAACATATTATCCTTCTCCCAAATCTTTCATTTGGTATTGCGTAGCCAGCCATCTCTTAACATCAGTTAGAAATTCTACTTTATTCCCAATGAGTAGAATATCATCAACATACAATATCAGAAAATCGCCCGTTTTGTTAACGATTTTCTTGTAAACACAAGGCTTGTCAATATTTTGTTTAAAGCCATAAGATTTAATTGCAGTGTTAAATCTCATATTCCAGGATCTAGATGCTTGTTTCGACCCATAAATGGATCGATTATGTTTGCAAACCTTTTGTTCTTGACCCTGTTCAACAAACCCTTTTGGTTGAGACGTATAGATACTTCAAGATAGCCATTCAGAAAGGTTATCTTAACATCCATTTTCCATATTTCATAATCATAAAATGTAGCTATAAACAAGAGTATTCTAATTGACTTTATCATGACAACTGGAGAGAAGGTGTCTTCATAATCTACCTCATCTCTTTAGGTAAATCCTTTTGCCACAAGTCTTTCTTTGTAGGTTTGTACCTTACCAACTTGGTCTCGTTTTCTCTTGTAGATTCATTTGCAACTGATGGGTTTTACCCCTTCAGGTTAACCTGCAAGATCCCAGGCAAAATTGAAATACATAAATTCCATTCAAGGTCTATGGCTTTAATCTATTAGTTTTTATCTACATCATTCATTGCTTATTTGAAAGACAATGGATCCTCTAAGCCATCATTTAGTATGATGATTTGAGTTTCAGTTAAACTCATGTATTGGTCAGGTTGTTGCACAACCCTCCCACTACGACGAGGCATTCTCAATTCTTGAAAATGATGTGAAATACCAGTATCATCAATAACTCTTGTTGATGGGCCTGCTCTGTCAACAACTCTTGTTGTTGTATTTGTCGTTTCTCTGGATATTTCTTATATTAGTAGCTTACTACAAGGTTGATGATTCTTCATGTGTTCTTCCTCCAGGAAGGTTGCATTTATCGATACAAATATCTTGTCTTCTTGAGAATCATAAAAGAAACCAACTTTCGTTTCTTTTGGGTAGCCTACAAATAAGCATACTTTTGGACGACGTTCCAACTTTTTAGGATTTTACACCAACACATATGCTGGGCAACCCCAAATTTTGAAGTGACATAAATTTCCTTTACGTCCTCTCTAGAGCTCGTAAGGTGTTTCAGAAACACTTTTCGAGGGAACTATGTCCAAAATATGCATTACAATTGCAATTACGTATCCCAAAAAGAATTAGATAACTGAGGATAACTCATCATGGAATGGACCATGTCCAACAAGGTTCTATTTCTCCTTTCTGCCACACCGTTTTGCTGAGGTGTGCCAGGGGCTGTGAGTTGAGACTGGATTCCATGTTCTATCAGATAGTTCTTGAATTCTAAGTCCATATCCTCACCACCTCGATCTGATCAAAGTGTTTTAATCCTTTTACCTAATTGGTTTTCAACCTCAGTCTTATGTTCTTTGAACTTTTCAAATGTTTAAGACTTTTGGTGCATCAAGTAAATATGCCCATACCTAGAATAATCATCAACGAAGCTGATGAAATATTCATACCTTCATCTAGCTCTACCATTCATAGAACCACAAAGGTCTGAATGTACTAGCTCCAAGGGTTCTTTGGCTCCAAGACTTTTTCCAGAAAAAGATATTTTAGTCATTTTACCCTCAAGACAGAATTCACAAGGTGCTAATAAACTGTCTTCTAACTTATTTAGATGACTGTTCTTAACCACTCTCTCAATCCTGTTAAGATTTATGTGACCCAGTCTCAAATGCCAAAGATAGATATTTGGAGAGACTTCCATTTTCTTATGATTCTCAGTAGTTTTAAACATTTCTATGTTCAAAACGGCCATTACCTCAGTTGGATTTAACAAATATAAGTTATTTTCTAATTTTGCAGAATAGATATTGTTATTTCTTGAATTGATAAACACTTCATCATTTTCGAAAGCAACTCTATAATTTTACTCCAGCAAATGATAGCAAATTTCTTTTCATAGAAGGAATGTAATAAGCATTTTTAAGATAAATGTATTTATCTCTTATAAATAAATTCATATCTCCCACTACTTTAGCTGAAACAACCTCCTCGGTCTCTACCTTAAAGATTGTTTCGTTTTCTGTTAACTATCTCCAGGAACTTGTTTCTGGTGAGAAATTGCAGATATGATTGTGGCACCTGAATCAATTATCCAGTTTTTATCGTTTTCCATTAAACATGCTTCGATAACAAGTAAATCATATTTATCTTGTTGTTCGAATTTTGCACTCTCATCTATATATTCAAATTTTGCACTCTCATCTATATTATCTTGTTGTTCGGATTTTGCCTCTATTAAGCTCTTTTGGTGTTATCAACTTCTAGTAATTTGTTTGTTGATTCGATTTTAGCATTAACTAATTCGAAAGTGAGTATTCTAGAAGAATTAAACATGCTGAAAATTTTAAACAAATTCTAATTAGCAAGTTGCAACTAAATCCAAATTCAAGTTTTAGTAAAACAAGTAATAATGTACCCATAACCAATATTTATTTGCAACGATATTATAATGAGTCAGAATACATGCTACTGAGGGGCAGTTAGATACTCCTTCACTAAAACAACCAATTTTGACCAAACACTATTTCCTGAATAACTCCTATTCCTATAGTCGTTTAGTTACCATTTTTTTGTCAGAAATTACTAACACTTTAGTAATTCTGTAAGTGTAACCTTTCGTTTTCAGATGTCAGAGTTCAGCCCCAGCTATGCTACTGAAATGGAGAGTCAAGGTTGGGAATGGACCTAAGAAATCCTATCCATTTCTAGAGTTTGAGTTATTCTGAATCCTATGTTACAACACTCTATGAGGTTAGCCGTCGTTAAACGACTAGCAATGGCCGCTTAAAGCAAATCAGCTGGTGCAACATAGGAATCTCACGGTCCAAATTAACGAAAGAGACGCAGGACAGGTTGACACAAATCCTTCACCCACTTACTATGAACTACTTCCCCCGTTCACCTTGTTATTAATTCATACAAACACTTTCCATATAGAGGTCACTCCCAGGGTGACACGAAGCATCATATGAATCTCACAATGTGAACTATGTGGAAACGTGGTAGTTTGAAATTTGTATCATATATTTGATTTATGTTTGATCAACTTCCCCTTTTTCACCAGAATCCAGATTTATGCAAATACTTTTCGTATGGAGGTCACTCCCAGGGTGACACGAAGTACCACTTCAATCTCGATTGTGAACTCTTAGGGACATGCGAGCTAAAAATAATGTATCGTACATGTTATTAATTTCCCACTGAAGTGTTCTAATAACTTTGAACTCCCACTAAAGTGTTCTATTAATTTGGGTAAAATTATACTTAGGTTCTTTTCAACTAATTAAAAATATCCTAGTTCTAAGTAGTGTATCCAAATATAACGCTTTTAATTGGATATTAACCTACAATGTCTAGGTGATAAACCATTTTATTACCTCACACCACTCATGTACGCTTATAGAATCGGTTAACAACACTCAATAATTCGTCCATAATCCCTAGGTAGGAGGTGTTCTGTAGACCGTCAACTTATGTACCTCCAGCCTTAGACATGATTATATATAGGTTGACTTTGTAACCATGATTTATAAGATGTCGTCCTATTTTATCTTTTTCTAAAACCGTGATTAACTTACGTGAGCATGCAACTTATCTTTGTTATGGATTTTAACATCTAATTCAATTTTATAACAACTTATAAAATTAGACATACTTCTACATACACAACATGCATCTAAGGCATTCAAATTTAATATTACAATTATACGAAAGCAGAAACCCTAAACATGCATTGTATACATTATAAAAATTTATAACATATACGCAATGCATGTAACATACTTCCTATGGTGGGATTTTAAATCTAAATGGCATTAGATATGCACAAACATGATTGAATTTAGATGCAACATATGTCACATGCATAATTATTTAAAAAATACTGATATAGTTCAACTTTGGCATCGTAAGTAAGCATAATAATTTATGAGCTTCAAATTGGTGTAGAACCGCCCCAAACCACCCGAATCGAACCTCCAAAGTCTTCAAAAGAGTTGAACCGGTCCAAAACAGGTTGAAGAAGACCAGATAAGAGTTGAACCGGTCGAACCAGAAAAACCTCGCATGAACTGACTCGAGCGCACGCCTTGGATCTGGGCTAGGATGAGTAAGTGTTGCAATGATCTCACCCTAGGGTTGCAAGACTGTGGGAAGAACACCATGAATCTGGGCTAGCGCGAAGAACAACGTTGTAATGCTGCCTGGACAGAAGCCAATGTGTAGAAAAATTCTCCTCGACCTTGCTTGCTTCAAACATAAAATACAACCTAATTTGTACTCTAATGACTCCAAAAAAATTATAGGCTATGATACCAATTGAAGGAATACACAAGCATGCAATGGAAGCAAACAAAATTAATAAGAACTCAAATTAAATGTAATTAGAGTGGTTATTGATTCTGTTTGCTTCTGTTGCATGCTTATGTATTCCTTCAAGTATGTCACTGCATGTGAAGCAACTAAAGAAGCAATATGGCTTAGAAAGTTTCTGACTGATTTGGAAATAGTTCCAAATATGCATCTAGCGATCACCCTGTATTGTGATAATAGTGGAGCAGTTGCCAACTCAAATGAACCTAGAAGCCATAAGTGCAGAAAACACATCGAGCGCAATTACCATCTCATCAGAGAGAATGTACACAAAGGAGACTTGATTGACATGCAGATAGCCTCACAAGATAAATTGACTGATCTATTTACAAAGGCCCTTCTGACTAAAGTGTTTGAGGGTCACCTAGCGAAACTAGGACTAAGAGCTAGATAAAACTAGGACAAGTGGGAGAAATACTGGGTATCTAATGTCCTAGTTTATTGTATTTATTCTCTCATTACTCAACGTTGTATATATATTTATATATATGTAAATCCACTGAAGTTTCAGTCAAAGTGGGAGTTTGTTGGGTTGTATATCCTAAAACAAGCAGTTTGTAATGTTATTCTATTATCAATAAAGATGATATTGACATTTATTCAATAAAGTTATTGTATATGTAAATTGCACTTATAAAGATTAAATCTAATAAAATAAGATCCATGGCTATTATATGAATACTTGAACTTTATATGGATACATAAAGATGGATCAAGTTCGAGTAAATAGCCAAAAAAGTCTATAGTATACGAATAACTTTAGGTGCCTCATTTTGGTAACACTATCGGATATGACCCACTTTGTAGATAATACAATTTGTTGTAAAGTGCTATTAACGAATTGATCTTGATTCATTCATGTGTTTACATGAGGAGTGAGAACATCCTATGCAAAGAGTTTGCATAAGATTGGACCAAGAAATAAGTCACTCTTACTTTCTAACATTATTTACTGTTTAAGACTGACTGTTTCAATTCAATGACCTAAGTAACTCGACCTGAATCCTGAGCTAACTATGAACTTCTGTTTATTTGAGATTATCTTTAGATTTCCATAGGTGAGGGCTAGCTCAATACCGGCTTAATAAGCCTCCCATTTCAAGAGTAAGGTCGAGTAGATAGTTGGGGACATAGGGTGCAAGACGGAATTCACACCTACTCAATTTAGGGATAGTAGAAAAGTTGTTCGCTTAAGTACTAAATCTAGGTCTTGAACAAGGGGCACCACTCTCTCATTGGCCCGAAAGGGATTTGGTTTAATGATTGGATCACAAACCAATTGTTCATTAGAGAATCAGTGGAACTTAAGGAACAAGATGTAATTTCGGAGGTAAAACATCATTTGACCCAACCATTATTACAAACAACCTGCAAAGGATCGACTTATTGATTATGGTTAAATCAAGTAGACAGAAATATGTCTACAGTGAGAAGAGTGCAACTATCGAGCTATAGTAGTGTATCTCGGTAGTTAATGAATATTGATTAATTTAGTCTAAAGAGTTTAGCCAATTAATCTCAAATCGTTGGAGCTCATGATTTGTAGGTCCATAAGGTCCCTTTACTAGCTTGTAAAATTTGACACCTTGGATTAGTGAATTAAGTGCTTTCAAAATGTTCAAAATCAAAATTATGGTTTGAATTTGAAGTGTTTAAATTTTAAATTAGGGTTTGGATAATTATATTAGATATAATTAACGTTTAATTTTGTTGAAATTAAACGGAATTGGAGAGTTCAAAATATTTAAATATTGGTTACATGAATAGGATTCATGTTTCAACTAGATGTATTATTAATTTAATATTTGATATTAAATTATTATTTAATTAATTAATTAAAATTGTTTAATTAATACAATCAAGTTAATTTTCAATTTTCAAATTAAATTTTAGAAATTGAATTTGGTATTTAATTAATTTTGAATTAAATTAATGGAAATTGAAAATTAAATTAAAGTTAGTGGAATTATCCCTCTTTTTGTGAATTGAAGTGGATTAATCCACAATTAGACACCTAGACCACTCCATAATGCTCTTTGATGTATCAATGACCTGAATCTCCTAATGCTTGCGTGTATTAGTTGCTTAAAAGCTTTAGATCTTGAGATTAAAGGAGAGAGATGCATGCTGAACTTCGTAAATTTCTGTAGAAAATTGTTTTCTGCCTAACCCTCTCAAACCAATCTCTAAATCCTCTCAGTTCAGAGTTCCACCACTAAAATCCAAGGTTGAGATTAGTAGAGAAGACTCTCTTTGTGGTCTACTATTGATTTGGAGGTCAAATTCGTGGAGAGCAGCTTGAATTTGAGAGAATTTATCAAAGGTATAATTTCTTGAAACCCTCCTTTCTAAAATCTATTTTAACATGCTTTCTAAACTCAAATTAAGTGTAATTAGAGTTTCTCTTGATTTTTATTGCTTCCGCATTTCACATGTATGTTCCATCACTATGGTCATTTTGGTGAAATGTAAGTCTCTATTATTAATCGCTTATATAATGAGACTATCCATTTCGTGGTACGGTATTGTACAAACTTCTTTATATAGAATACACCCGCTGACATGTCTCTACATGAATGATCAAGATCATATCATTTGTAGCACTTTACAACAATTGTAACATCTACAAGGTGGGTCATATTCGTAGTGTCACCAGAATAAGTTACCCAACCTTATCCATATACTACAGAACATTTGGGTTATCACTTAAACATGATCTACCTGTATGTCTCTACATACATGTTTAAGCTATAGATGATAACCTTGGATGTTAGTTTATTGGTATTATAGGTTAAATTTACTAAATGAAAAATACAATAATCTCATATTTTATTGAATAAATAAATCGTTTGTACATTACATTTACAAACTACATGACCCACGAGATTTAAAGCATCAACCCCTAAAGCTAGTGGGGTGTACATTATAAAAGTCACACTAATATAAAAGTACACAAAACAGTAAACTAGGGCATAATTCACGCCCAGTACAAAATCTCCCACTTGCCCTAGATTAGATGTGTCATGTCTCTTAAACCGATACTCTATAGGTGACCCTTTAACACCTTAGTTGTGAGGACCTTTGTAAATGGATCAACAACGTTATGCTCTGAATCTATCTGCATGACAATCACGTTCCCTCAATGCACTATCTCTCGAATGAGATGATACTTCCACTCTTTGTGCTTCCTACACTTGTGACTCCTAAGCTCTCAAGAATTAGCCACGACAATACTATTATCACAATAAAGGGTGATGGGCTTTGACATGTCTAGAATAACTTCTAGATTAATCAGAAATTTCCTGAGCCACACAACTTCTTTAGTAGCTTCACAAACCACTACATACTCAGCGTCCATAGCAGAGTCAGCAATGCACCCCTGTTTGGTGCTCATCCACACTACTGCTTTTTCATTAAGTGTGAACACTGATTCTGATGTGGATTTCCTAGAATTCTTATCCGTCTGAAAATCAGTGTTCGTGTTGAACTCTTAAACTAGAAAACCAGTGAGCGGAAGTGGATTGCTCCATCATTTTGAAAGAACAGAAACATTTATAATCAAACAAAAACAGATATGCATTAAGATAAATTACAACATGCTTTTTAATGAAGAACCAAGGAATCGTGTAAACAATACCTTTGAAGAATCCCTTCTTCACGTATCCTTCAATCGTTCAGCAACTCAATAAACAAGCATAATGCAACAAGCCTCTGGAAAATCCTCGATCCTGAAACAAAACACGACACCATCATAGGTTACCTTGGTATTTTCGTTGTGAGAATCTGGGAGTTATAGGCTTTGTATGAATTTTGATAGAAGGAAAGAGGAAGTAAACGATCGAGTATGCGATGAACAATCATGTAGAAGAAGGTATATCGTATAGACTTGATACTCGATCGTGTAGTAAAAAGCACTATCGTATAGTGTACTTGATACTCTTTATCGTTTTGTCTCTTAACAAGCAATCTGATTACTTGATGTGTGAAAAGTGGAATGAATAATGAAAAATTATTTTTTCTTCTTTATCCACAGTTGCCATAAACTATCTAAAACCACTCATTATGTTGGTTATTAGAGAAAAAGAAAATTAATTGTCTCATAATTAATATTTATAAATAAATACAATAACTAACTTATCATATTATATTTATAATCTATAGTTTTAATATTGCATCATATGCAACATATAAACCATAGTTCTTTTTATCTTTTATGGCATTTAATATAAATCATAATTATATTAATTCCTCCAATTAAATAATAATGTATCAAATACATTAAACCAATTATATCATATATAATTTAATCAATTTAGTTATATCATATATAATCAAATTCCCTCTTATTAAATTGAACATTTTAAACTAACCCAAAAACTGATTCTCAACATAAATCCATTGAGCTACCAAGGAGACCTTATGGACCTGTAGCTCGAAGCTCCAACGGTATGTGAATAACTGACTAAACTCTTTAATTAAAATATCCACCATCCGTTAACTATCGGACTCTCCACTAAAGACAGACATCTGCACTCTTCGCACTACAGATATATTTCTGTGTCCATTTGATATAACCAATCAATAGTACGATGACCCTTCACAAATTGCTCGTAAGTAAATTTAGGCCAATTTATCGTTTTGCCCCTATAGTTAAATTACAATGAGTAGGAGACCATTTATATATAGTATTCAAGTCATGTTACCTATGATCATCCTAGTGAAAAGTAAGTCTCTATTATCAACGGCATTACATGTGGAGGCTAGTCATTTCATGGTCTTGTCTTATACAAACCCTTTTGTATAGAATACCTCCACTCACATGTCTCAAATGAATGATCAGGATCATATCATTTGTAGCACTTTATAATAATTGTAACATCTACAAAGTGGGTCATATTCGTAGTGTCACCATGATAAGGTACCTATCTTTATCCATCTACTACAGACCATTTAGTTTATCACTTAAACATGCTCCACCTGTATATCTCTACATACATGTTTAAGTTACATAAGATAACCTAGGATGTTGGTTTATTAGTTTTTGGGCTAATGCTACTAAATGTCAAATAAAACATCATATATTTTATTAAATAAATAAAATATTTGTAAATACAATTACAAATTATAGGACCCTATGAGATTTAGGTCATCAACCTAAAAAATTTCCACTTGACTTAAAGCTAGTGGGGTGTACAATATAAAACTCAAAATTAATATAACAATACACAAAATCAATAAACTAAGGCATAACACGCCCCAAGTACAAATCTCCCACTTGCCCTAGTCTAAACGTGCTTATCTCATAGACCCATACTCTACAGATGATTCTCAAACACCTTAGCTGTGAGGGACTTTGTAAATGAATCAACAACATTGTGTTCTGAAGCTATCTACATGAGAATCACGACCCTCGATGTACAATCTCTCAGATGAGATGATACTTTCGCTCTATGTGTTTTTCGGGCTTGTGACTTCTAAGCTATTGGGAATTAGGCACAACACCACTATTATCACAATAAAGTATGATGGGCTTTGACATGTCTGGAACGACTTTTAGATCAGTCAAGAATTTCCTGAGCCAAATAACTTTCTTAGCAGCTTCACAAGTCGCTACATACTCAGCCTTCATGGTGGAGTCAATAATGCACCCTTGCTTGGTGCTCCTCTAGACTACTGTCCTTCCATTGAGAGTGAATACTGATCCTGATATGGATTTTTTAGAATCGAAAATCAGAGTCCGTATATCCTGTAAGGATCAGATCCTTAGAACCATACATGAGCATGTGGTTCCTTGTTCTCCGTAGATACTTGAGGATATTCTTAACGACAGTCTAGTGATCAAATCTTGGATTAGATTGATATCTACTGACTATCCCCACCGCATAGCAGATTGTTAGGGTTGATGCCCTAAATCTCGTAGGATTCTATAGTTTGTAAACATTGTATGTATAAACTCTTTATGTGATTAATAAAATATATGATATTTTATTCACTTCATTTATAAAATATATGATATTTTAGTTGCATTAACCACAAACCAATAAACTAACATCTGAAGTTATCTTTGTAACTTAAACATGTATGTGGAGACATACAGGTGGATCATGTTTAAGTGATAACCTAAATGGTCTGTAGTATATGGATAAGGCTAGGTACCTTATCTTGATGACACTACGAGTATACCCGCTTTGTAGGTGTTACAAATTTTGTAAAGTGCTAGAAATTATCTGATCCTGATCATTCATATATTAGACATGCGAGTGGGGATGTTCTATACAAAGAAGTTTGTATAAGACCGGACCACAAAATGTTGTCTCATTATATAACACCATTCATAATAGAGACTTGTATTTCACCAGAATGACCATAGGTAACATGACCTGAATGCCGAGTGAGTTGTGAATTCCTGCCTATGAGGGTGGTCCTTTGATTTGTATGGGTGAGAGTGGCCAGATCACCGACTCGACAAGCCTACCATTTTAGGGATTCTTCTGATTGGGGAGCTGGGAACACAGCTACACATGATGGAATTTACTCCTTCCCTGAAGTAGGAGTAAGTGGATAAATTACTCCCTTAAGGGCTGATTTCGGGCTTGAACAGTGTGATGCCACACCCTTTCCTTACCCAAGACAGGTTTAACCATAGTAGGACTATGATCTATTATTCATTAAAGGGATCGGTGGTATTTAAGGAGTTAGATGTAACTATAAGGGCAAAACGATAATTTGGCCTAGTTGTACTTACGAGCAATTTTTGAAGGGTCATCGTACTGTTAATTGGTTATATCCAATGGACACAAAAATATATCTGTAGTGTGAGGAGTGCAGCCTTCGATCTTTAGTCGAGTGTCCGATAGTTAACGGATGGTGAATAATGTAAATAAAGAGTTTAATTAATTATTCATGTACTGTTGGAGCTTCAAGCTACAAATCCATGAGGTCCCCTAGGTAGCTCAAAAGAATTTAGTTGAGAATCAGTTTTTAGATTAATTTGAATTGTTCAAATTAGTAGAGGGATATAATTGTCAATATGTATTTGATACATTATATCTTAAATGAGAGGAAATAAATATATGAATGTGATTGAAATATAATTTTTATGAATGTGATTCATAGTTGTTAAATTTAATATAAATGTGATTTATATTAAATGCTATAAAAATAGAGAAAAGAAACTATAGTTTATATTGTATGTGATACAATATTAAAACTATAAGTTAACTATAGGTTATATGTTATATTTGATCTAACATATAATTTAATATAAATATAATACTATAAGTTAGTTATCATATTTATTTATATTTTATTATTATTATTTGAATAATAAGGAAGAGAGTTAGAACTCCCTTCCCCATATTTTCTCTCCACCCACGGTGGTTATTTTTGGGCAAAGTAGAAAAAGAAAAAAAATTTCTTCTTCTTTTTGCTGATAACGTTGGATTTTTTAGAGTAACAGAAAGGTTATGTGTTCCTGGGTTCCTGTGTTTTTGTGTTCTTGTGAAATTCTCAATCTCCTTCCTCCACCAAATCTTTCCCTCTAAACCAAAATAGTCAGAGCCCACCACTCCTGGGTTCTCATCTCGATAATACTAAGGACTTTATTGTGGTTGTGTCTGGGTTTTAGTTCGAGAAAATATTGAAGGAGGTCTTCAACAAGTTGCTGATTCAGTTCAAGGGAAACGCGAAGAAAAAGTTCTTCAAAGGTAATATTTCCTGACTTTTTTCTTATATAGCATGTTGTAATTTATTTTAAATGCATATCACTTGTATGTTTACTGTAAACTTCATATTTGATAATTAATGGAATTTTGTCAATCCATTTCCACTCAAGGTTCTCCTCACACGAGTTCCTTCACATATGTCATGTCTAGTACATAACATCGCATACCTCAGGCTGCCAACAGTCGATGCATAGGAGATCTGTCTCATTTCCTCAACGTCTTGAAGTGTTTTAGGACACCGTTCCGTAGACAATATAACTCTGTCTGAAAGGAAGTAAACCTCTCTTGGAGTTCTGTATCAAAAATTTGACAAGCATCTCGACAATGTACGATGCCTGAATAAAGCTAGCATTTTTTTCCTTCGATCTCTAAAGATCTCAATTCCCATAAAAAACTGAGCCTCACCCAAATATTTCATTTGGAATTGGGTTTTTAGCCAATTCTTAACTTCCGTCAGTAGACATACATCATTCCCTATGAATAGGATATCGTCTCATATAACACTAGAAAAGCTACTGAACTATTGATGATCCTCTTGTATACACAAGGCTCGTCAACATTTTGATCAAAGCCATAAGATTTGACTGCAGTATCAACTATTATGTTTTAAGATTGAGGAGCTTGCTTCAATGCATAAATGGACGGATTAAGCCTACAAACCTTTTTCTCTTGACTTTGGGTTATGAATCCCTCAGGCTGCCATTTAGTAAAGTAGAATTGATATCCACGAGGAAATAAAAATGAGGATTCAGATAGATTTTAACATGACAATAGGTGAGAAAGTTTTCTCATAGTCGACTCCCTTAACTTGGGTGTAACCCTTTGTCATTAGTCTAGCCTTGAAGGGTTACACCTTCCCGCCAGCACCTAATTTTCTCTTGTAGATCCATTTGCAACCTATAGGTTTAACCACATCAGGTTGATCTACAAGATCCAAAACCGAATTGAAGTACATCGACTTCATTTCGAGATTCATAGCTTTGATCCATTCATCTTTGCCAACATCCTTCATTGCCTTCATGTAAGACAATGGATTCTCAACATCCGTCATCTAGGATTTCCGTCAAACCCATACAACAAATAGGGTGGTTCGCAATCATCCCACTACGTCGAGATTCCCTTCACACTTGAGGTGCATATGACCTACTAAATGAATTAACTTTAACAACTCTTGTTGAGGTATCAAGTTCTTCAACAACTCTTGTTGAAGGTTCAGTACTTTCCTTGCAAATTTCATTCAATACAAACTTACTGCAGGGATTGTGCTCCCTTATGTGGTCTTCTTCTAGAAAAGTCGCATTACTTTATTTTCCTTAGGGTTGAAGAAGTAACCCTCTCTCGTTCTTTTAGGGTAGCTTATAGATAGGCACATTTTTTAATGAGGTTCCAATTTCTTAGGATTTTCCTCAAGCACATGTGCTGCACAACCCCAGATCCTAAAATGACGTAAACTAGCTTTACGACCATTCCATAATTCTAAAGTTGTTGTCATAAAACTATTAGATGGAACACAGTTAAAAAAATATGTTGCAGTCTGTACTGCAAAACTCCAAAACGAATCAGGTAAGGAAGCATAACTCATCAAAGACCAAACCATGTTCAACAGGGTTTGATTTCTTCTTCCTGATACACCATTCTATTGAGATGTTTCAAGTTTTGAGATTTAAGATACTATTCCATGTTCTATCAAATAGTTCTGGAATGGAAGATCCAAAAAAGTCGCGCGCACTAAACGATCGTGTAATTAGCATCGCATAGACACTGACTACACGATCACACAGTATACGATACTTTGGCGCTTGCTCAGCGATCGTTTAAACGATTGTGCTTCATTGCATGGTTGTCGTTTAGATGATCGTGTAAGGTTTGTGTTGTACATTGCATGCTGCACGATCACGTGCCTCATGCTTCATCGCATAGTTAAGGTACACAATCATTTAGCTCTGGAAGTGTTCATAAAAAATTGAATAAATCGTTTACTATTTCATGTAAGCGATCACTCAGTTTTAGTACATGATCAGTGAAGACGCGAACTTCGACCGGACGATTCAAGATCCGGTTTGCCTGTTTGAACTAGGGAATCTTTGCTTTTGTAATAGTTAGCTTTTTGTTTTGAGGATTTGAGGCTAATTATCCCAGTTCATCAGCTTTTTGCTTAATATACATGAGATGTATGTGGTTTATATGGCATAATGTATGACATATAGATTTAAAACCCACCTTAGGTTGTGCAATTCTTCATGCATCATGTATTATAAGTGTAATAATATGGCATGATGAAATTACAAGAGAGCATGTGCATGCATCATGAAATATAAGAGTTATATTATGAATGCAGTAAGCATATTCATGCATCATCTTTATATTATAAGAGTTATAGTATAAGGGTGAATAGAAACATGTTTGCTTCGTTTCTTTTTTTAATTTTGTAAGAGTTATATAAAAGTAGCAATAAATGAACAATGCACGGGGCATGACACTTGGTCTAATTTGTAAGTGTTATGAATGCCTTTTATGTGTTTGCTTCACGTTGTGGTTGATTTTGGTTGTTTCCGGTTATAAGCGTTATAATGGAAATTAGAACTATAATCAATAAGAAAGAGTTGCATGCGGACTTAGGTGAACTCATGTTTTTAAAAGGGTTTTAAAATTGGATTGAGATAGACCTAAGATCAAGGTTCTAATGGGTTTAGCAACCTAGTTTAATCTTTTTAATCGGTTTAATAGGATTAAATTGATTGGCATAAAAGATTAAAATTGCATTAAATCTATCTATAAGAGACCTTTTGTCTAAGGCGGGTTCTGTCTAGGCTGGGATACTTAAGCTGACGAAAATAGAACACCCTCTTCCTGAGAGCCTACATGGAAAGGTAAATTAGATAGATTTTCTGCAAGCATGCAATAGTTGGTCAAAGACTCTGTTAAAGAGTTTAATGGATGATGATAAAAAGTTGTTCAACTATCCAAGGTAAAAGTTACTCTTGGGCAAACCTAAAAAGTCACTTAGTTAAAATTCTTAACCATGTTTTTTCTAAGTAAACTAAACCCTAGGTTATAAAATACTCAGTGGGAGGAAGAGATATATATGATATGTCAAAGTTCCACTCATGTTTCTCCCTAAATGTTCACGTCGTGAGATTCATGCTTAGCCTCATGGTGCCCTGGGAGCATCTCCCTTCAGATGGTGTTTGCATGAGTCAATATCTAGGTGGACGGAGAGAGTATTTATAGTAAGTGAGTGAAGGGTGTGTGTCAACACGTCCTACGGTCTTCTTCATTGCTTCGCACCGTGAGATCATTCTTGCACTCCCTCGTGGCACCCTGCGAGTGTCCCCTTTTTGATGGGTTTTATGGAGTTGGTCAATATCAAGTTGAACTTCAGAAATGGTAGGGTCACTTTAGTTTTTGCCCCAATCAAATTTTTTTCCCTTCGGATTGGCTGCTTGAGGCGGAACTCTAGGGCTTAAAATGGCGGGTCACACTTACGGGAAATTGTTAAGTAATTTAATGATTTCTTGACCAAATCAATTATGGCTAGTCGTTGTAAGAGCAAGAGTTGTTGTAGTATTAATGGCTGGTTTAGAATGTCTCAATTCAGAGGAGGGATAAATTGACCACCTTTCGGTGGCTTTTTTCCTAAACCTTCGGACCGTCAATGCGAAACTAGATGACACACGAGGTTCATATTAGTTTTGCTAAACCGTATTGGATGTTGTATGTTTTTCAATGAGCATTTGCTTAAAACCTAATGTAGGTCAATGTGTTTTTTTTTCCAGTAACATGTTTGATTTTCCATTAAGTGCCTCTAGTTTGACTGATTTCATACAATGGAAAGAATATTGTAAAACGTATTTTGTGGTAAACAACATCGGATTTGTCATGGTTGAGGAGTGTCCTCAAGTCCCGACTTTTGATGCACCGCGAAGTGTTCGTAATGCATATGAGATGTGGATGAAGGCTAATTCATTGGCCCGACTTCACATATTGGCTAGCATATTTGATGCTTTGGTCAAAAGGGTTGAGAACATGGTCATTCCACGTGAGATCATGGACTCATTGCAAGAATTATTTGAATGGCAGTTCTTACTTTTTTAGCACAAAGAGATGGATGACAATACCAGTAGTGTCAATTCCCAAGTTAATCTTTAGGAAGAGAAAGCAATTGTTGCTGACTCTGTTGAAGTTTATCGACGAAAAATTTCTCTAATATGGAACTTGAAGCTTATTTAGATTATGATACTGATCCCACTACTCTCCACAAGAAGAGGATGTCTAAAGATAGTAAATATGATTTATTGGTCTTAGAGACGTGTTTGGTAGACAATGATGATACTGCCTGGATCCTTGATTCGGGTACTACTAATCACGTCAGTTTCTCTTACCAAGGATTTAGTTTCGGGCAAATGTTACCCCAGGGAGAGATGACTCTTTGAGTCGGTACTGGTGAGGTTGTTTCAACTGTTGTTGATGTAGGCTGAAGTTATTTTTGGACAAAAAACGTTATCTATTACTGGATAATGTTTTTGTAGTTCCTCATAACAAGAGGAACTTAATCTTGGTTTCTTGTCTCATTGGACAAGGTTATACCATCTTCTTTTCTGAGAGTAAAGTGTTTATTTTCAAGAATGGAATGGAGATTATTTTTGGTTCAATGGAAAGTAACTTATATGTACTAAGGTCGTTGGTTATAAAAGCCTTGTTTAATACTAAAATGTTCAGTACGGCAACGACAGCTAAAATACCAAAGGTTTCTCATAAGAAAAACGCCCATCTTTGGCATCTATGGTTAGGTCACATTAACCTCATTAAAGCTTTGAAGATCAGAAGACACTAAAGCTTTGAAGATCAAAAGACATATCAAAGCTCTGAAGATCAGAAGACACTAAAGCTATGAAGATTAGAAGACATATTAAAGTTCTGAAGATCGAAGTCCTTTGAAGATACAAGCTATCTAACCACTCTTGAAGACTGAAGTCTTTTGGAGATACAAGCATTCTGAAGACCGAAATCCTTTGGAGATACAAACATTCTTCCAAGACTTCAACTCCAAGATCATCGCGCGCTTCACTTCCTCAAATCAAGCATATGCATTCGACTGAGAGAGAATTAAAGGATCAAGTACTAGAGATCGAATCACATTGCATCAAATCAACATCAACATCAACACCAACTCAAGTTCAACTCCACGTAAAAGGTTTCTCTGGAAGCCTCGTGCGAACACTAATCCTCTAAGAAGATCAACAAGCCCAAGGGCTAATCGTTAGGCCGATCGTCCAAGAAGACAACCAGCCCAAAGGCCGATCGTCCAAGAAGATCAATAAGCCCAAAGACCGATCGTCCAAGAAGATCAACAAGCCCAAAGGCCGATCGTCTAAGAAGATCAACAAGCTCAAAGGTCGATTGTCCAAGAAGATCATCAAGCCCAAAGACCGATCGTCCAAGAAGATCAACAAGCTCAAAGGTCGATCATCCAAGAAGATCAATAAGCCCAAAGGTCAACCAACTTAAAGACTATAGTTTATTATGCAAGCATCAAAATATTATGTATTAGAGATTGTACTCACTTTCTACAAAATTAATACAAATACATAGTTCAAGTTTCACGAAGTAAATTTCTATTAAAATCTCGTACGAACAAGGGATTAAATGAAAACAGAGTCGTATTTCATGCTTTCAGATATGTGTTTGGTAGTGGAATTTAGAAATTGAATTCTAATATAAATAATTGCAAACTAGTTGTAGTTACCCATGAAATATTAGTTGATAATAAACTATTATTAATTTATTTATGAACATGTTTCATGTTAAGAAAATTATAAAATTATTATTTTGTAATAATATATAATTTATAGGATAAAGTGAAATTTTTGTCCCTATAGTTTGGAAGAAGTTAAAATTTAAGTCTTATGATTAATTTGAATCTACCCCTATTGTTTGATAAAAACTTCATAAATAGTCCATATGGTAGAGATTATTTAAAAGGATTTAACAAACCATAGAGACTATATGTGAAATTCTATCAAACCATAGGAACTAAAATCTAAATTTTAAAACCATATGAACTAACTTTTAACTTAATCCTAACCATAGGGACCAAATTTGAAATTTAACCTAATTTATAATATATTACATAATAAATATTTTAATTTTTTTAAAATGGTTTTATTTATGACATGACATATATAATATTTCTAGGTGTTTTTAACGTTATTTAACATTTTAAATTTTAAAATTCAAATTCTGGATACAATGAAAACATAAACATATTGTTTTCAGAAATTAAACGGTTTGGACCACAAAATCCGAAAACGATTTCCAGAAACAATTTAGATTGCCAACCAAATAGACCGTAATTGTCTGAGATGAGTTAGTGATAATTATTTGTGGCTAATAATTGTCAATGTTTGTGATGTAGAGTTCACTTGAATTGGTAACAATTGTCTGTGAATAATAATTGTCTTTGGTAATAATTATATGTGTTTGAACGGTAGAATTGACATGTATTTTTTCCGGTTGAATCTTGTTAGTAATTTATGTTGGTCACATTTTCTTTATTCCTTACTTTCCTTTCTCAATAGTTAATTTTTATTGTTTTTGTGTTTTTATTCCTTTTGGTCTTCCCAAATTAAGGGATGAGGGAATGTTGGAAAAAGGGATAAATATTGATCCAACAGTTTTTTTATTAGGTAACAAAATCAGATCACTTTCCATTTTTATCCACATTTTGGTTTATTTACATTAGGGAAAGAAAAATTCAAATTCAAAGCTTTACGAAAAAGAGGGGCTCATACACAAGTAGGGCAAGGCTTTGCCATTTTATAAACAGTGTTCCTCGAAATAAAAATATAGGGAAAAAAAGAGAGAAAACTCAGCCTTTATTACATCTTCTTATGAAAAATAGAAAAAGAAAAATAACAAATCCCAGAAAAAAAAAACACTAGAAATATAGATATAGAGAGAAATCGAGGAAAGTTCCCAACACTCTTGAAGTTGCATGATAGGGCAAATGTCCTGAGGATCCGCACCTTGAGCCACAAACTGTGATCTCTCTCCCTTCTAGTTAGTTCTTGAAGTTGAAGAAACTAAAGCAACCTTCAACTAGAGAAAAACATGTAGAATTTTTTTCCTCGATAGCATTTTATTTATGCAAACTCTTAAAGAAAAAAAGATAACAAAGACATTTTAAAATCTTATTTATGCCTTTTTATTATCATTCTTGTCGTGATATCCAATTTACTTGGTCTTTATTTACCTTATTTTATTTTTCTCGCCATTACATTCATATTCGCATATTAAATTTATGATATGTGAAGGAATCAAATCCTAGTGCAAGCGCATTATCGCCTTGTGCTTTGATATTTTTTTTAGATAAAAATTCAATCTATTGAAACCTAAATTACACCATAATCTCATGTTGAATTTTCATTGTTAAGCATAAATAGGAAAGAAACACTATATCTTTGAAGAACTTTTTTCTTACATTTCTCCTCCTCTAATGTTAATCAAGATCTCCAACAACGATCTATTCTCCAAAAATCCTTCCTTGCTATCACTGGCGGAGCAACATAGGGGCGGGGGAGAGGGGGCACGTGCCCTCTCGATTTATCGTATTATGCATTTTGAATATAAAATATAAGTAATATTTAACAATATGTATATTAAAAAGGCGCAGTGGCAGTGGGGTGTCTTATATTGGGCAAAGGTATGGGTTTGAAACCCCCCATGCATTACATTTTATATTAATTGTATCTGATACAATAAATATTTTTCCTAACTTCATTTGAACATTTAAAATTATTCTTTTGATACTTTGGTCCTTGTTTCTCCATTGTGAGTTAGCAAGGAGATCTTATGTACCTACAGATTATAAGCACTAATGATCAGATCTTAATTAATTAAACTCTTTAATTAATTAACCTCCATTCATTAATTATGGGAAATCACTATAGACCCGTAGTTGCACTCTTATGTACTACAGGATATGTTGCATCCATGGATATAATCATTACATGTAAGTAGATACTTCACGAGTTTTTTCATAATTACAATGAGTCAAATGTTCGTCTTTCCCCTGTAATTACCTATGTGTCCTCAAATACAACTGATCCTTTAATGAACAATTTGTTCATGGTTCAACCATAAACTAAGTCCTCTCGAGCTAATGAGAGGGCGAGGACCCATTGTTCAAAAGTCTCGGAATCAACATTATTAAAGTTACTCATCTATTGTCACACCCCCTCCCGAGCTGAGCACTCTAACCCGAATGGAAGTGTGAGGTCTATATATATTAGGAACTTCTACTATCTAGGATTTTTTTTTTTTAATTACAAAACATAACTGAGCTATTTCAGTTAAGAGTGTTTTATATAATATATTATCGTTTATCAATTATGAGGTTATATTGCTACCATGTGTCTGAACCCTCCTAATACAGCTTCCAAGACAAGATGATTTCCGCAATCATTCCATCTACTGGTTCTAAGCTAAATCCATCACCCTTTTTTATGATACCGGGGGGTGGGGGAGAGATTTAGAAAAATATTTGGAAAACATGAGCGATAGTGCTTAGTGAGTGGTAAGTTCAAATTAATATATTATTTGCTTTCAAAATATTTTTGTGAAAGTAATATCACAGCATGTACGAATATCGAATATATAAACATTCAATTTAATAAATGAGATGAAGTTGACATGATCACATAATCCTCCAATTATGTAGTAAATCACCATAGACCAGTTTGAGGAAGCAATTTCCAGTACCCCAAACAACCCGTTGAATGTGCACATGTCGACAATTCCTACTAGACATACTCGGGCACGTGGATAACCCAAGCCAGATATACTGACAATTCAAGTCCAACGTCCACAAAGTATGCAAATAATATTTGGGTACAATTTACAGTTTTCAGTCAAACAAATAGGAAAAAACATCCAAATCAAGACCCACAGAGTAAACAGTCATCCAAACAAAAGAACAATAATTATAATCCAAGAAAACATGTATTTTCAAATCATGCCAAATTTACCAAACTAGTAAATATATAATACATCCAATTATTTAAAATATAAATCACTCACCGTCAATTTGTTTTCCTTTTGAACTCCCGTCCCACAGATTTTGATAAATCCTGAAATTTAGTTAATATTCTACTAACTATTTTCTGCATAATCACCAACCAATCAATTTTGCTTAAATGAACTTAATTTTTCCCAAACCCTAATACCATTCAATTTTAGGGTTTTACTTTTTTTTTACTTTACACTTTCATACTTAAATTATCTTAAAATCCACTTAAGATTCCAAACTAATTTAATCCCAAATTAAAACATTTTATTGACATCCATTAGAACTTAAACTAATGTTGAGAATACCTTAGTTAATATTAATTTTGTCCAATTTTGCAAAATTTTCCTCTTAACCCTAATTCAGCTTTACTTTAAATTAACCCCTTAATCGACTTCAAAATTGACTTAGGAACCCAATTTATTCTCATTGCATACTTAAAGCATCCAATTAAAACCAATTAGAAGTACCTTAATTAGCTTAATTTGAAATTTTCAGTTTTTAATGACGGACAAAAGATGACAGACAGAAGTCAAACCTAATAGATAACCTCTTTCTTCAACATATAGCTCAAAATTTTTCAGATTTCGGTCAGCTTTCCAATGAGCCTCCAGTGACTAAATTCTTTTAATTCAGCCATACCCACTCTAATTAACCAATACAATTCACTTACCCATCATCTAAACTAACTTACCTTCAAGTTTGAACGTCTGATTTACCCCAAAACGCTTGAAATCGACCAAACTTCTCACGGGTATCTATTTTCAAATAAGAAATTTCAGAATTTAATTTCTTCAATTCTAGCTTAAAATAATCGAATTAAAAGCCACATAATTCCCAAGGAACCTTATATGTATCTACCTTTGAATTTGGAGTCTCAAATCACTCTTTAAGTCCACAAATTTACCCAAAAGTTGCACAACACCTTGAACTTTGCATGACCTCCAACCAGCAGCGTTTTCCTCTATTTTCTTGCTCATTCCGTCACAATTTCTTAACGAAACTCTCCTAATTTCTTTCCTACTAACTCCCCAAAGGTTTAATTTACTTTTACCTCAAGGAATTGCTCCAATTGGGCTTGTTTCAACTCATTTCTCATCTTCCCCTTTTATAGGCCAAAAACCTTCAATTTCCTGCTGACAGCTCCCAATTTCGATCAATCCCAACATCTAGCTGATGCATCTCCCACCTTTTGTCCCTTAAATCACAAATTAATGGCCTAATTCCTTGGATTTCTCAAGCTTTATCAAAAACTTAGTTCTATCTTATCCTTCTTGAATTTTCCCCTTCCCCCTCATTTCGTTTAAATCCCTCAATTTCACAAAATTTTAAAAATAGCTGAGTGCTTTCTCGCTCGTGCCTAGCCCTTACTCGATGCGCGTGGCTTTTACTCGATGCACGATGGTCTTTACTTTTTGCATGGTGGCCTTTAGTCGATGCACGATGGCTATTACTCGATGCACAATGGCCATTACTCGATGCACGTGGCCTTTACTCAATGCACAATGGCCTTTACTCGCGATGCACGATGACCTTTAATCGATGCACGACGGCTTTTACTCGATGCACAACGGCCTTAACTCGAAGTACGATAGCCTTTACTCGATGACGATGGCCTTTACTCGATGCATAACGGTAAACTCGATGCCTGATTCCTTCCTTGCTCAAGCATACTTGATGCACGATTCTTTCCTCGATCAAGCATACTTGATGCATGATCATTTCCTCGATCATCCATGACTTTTACTTGATGCTTACCTAGTGTTTACTCGATGCTTGCCCAGTGTTTACTTGATGCTTGGCCCCTCTTGTCACGGCCAACACTTAGCCAAAATTTCTTCTTGCTAGGCTAACTTATGAACACCTAAGAGTTAAATTTCCAATACCTAAGCATTTTCCTTCTTCATTTTCTTATCCTTTACCTATTCCCTACACTTGTGCTTTACATAGATATTAAATCCCTCATTTTACTAATTTCAACAATTAAATAGGGAAAGTAGGGTTTGGGTCTCAAATCTACTTACCCTATACGGGTAGAAGTTGAGTTCCATCTTGTTAAATTACATTCCCAGCTACTTATTTGATCAAGTGTTCAAAATGGTAGGCTTATTGAGTCGGCAACTCTGGTCACTCTCACCCATGTAAATCAAAGGACGAGCCCTCATAGGCAGAAGTACACATCTCACTCAAGATTAAGATCGAGTTACATATGATCATCCTATGAAATATTAATCTCTTCAATTAAATGATTTAGAAAGAGAGGTTAATTATTTTGCAGTCCAATCTTATAAAAACTCTTTATATAGGATACCTCACTCACATGTCTCCACATGAACGATTTGGATCAAAGCGTTTGTAACAATTATTAAGTGGGTTGTATCCACAGTCTCACCAAGATAAGACATGCAATCTTACCTTTATACTATAGACCCTTTAGACTATTACTTGAAAAAGATCCTCTTGTATGTCAACTATATACTATTCAAGGTTTCAAACAATAATCCTGGATTTTGCTTTATTGAATCAAATTGAGCAAAACAAACACAAAATAAAATAAAAATTTATTTTATTAAACATCAATAAATAGTTTATTAACAACCCACAAGCTTAGGACATAAAATCCAACAATATGCTCTAGTAATCATCACTAAACATTTATTGTTTTCATTCACGTTTATTTATTTATATTTGCGTTTATTTTATTTACTTTTTGTTTGATTTTCCGTTCCCCTCATCTATTTATTTATTTATGTATATTTGTTTATTTTTCTCGTTCTTACATTTATTCTCGTTGCTTCCTCCTACACAATTTTTTTTAGTTAGTGATGTTATTTATTTACTTTTTAAGAAAATAAGTAGAGGCACAGGTCTAGCGCCTCACCTTGGAAAGGTAAGGTTCACAAAATAAGATACTTATTTAAATATATATTCATTATTTAATATATGTATATATATATACATACATATATACATACATACGTATATATATTGGATTTTGTCCTTCTTTATTAACTAAAAAGTTCAAATTACTAAGCTTAAAAACCAAATTCCTTCTGTTTAGGGATATTTTTTTTTCGTATTTCCAATTCGACTATGTTTTCTTGTCTTTATGGAGTATTTTTATATATACTTCACCAAAAAAGAAGTTATTCTTTCATCTTGTGCTTAAGCCCCAGTAAACTATTGTGTTTTATTGTGCCTTTGCTTTAAAGAACATTGAACCTTTTACTTTGGAGGAGATTAAACACGCTGTTTTTGGTAGTGACAAATCTAAAACCCCACGGTCTCATTGTTTCTCTATAGCCTCTTTTTTTTTTTTTTTTTTTTTTAAGTTTTGATTAAAGAGGATTTAATCAAAGCTTTTCAGAATTTTTTTTGAAAGGGAGCATTCTATAGTTATTGGAAGAAAATCTTAATTATTCTATTTTCCAATGACTCTAAATATACAAGATATTATATATAAAAAAAATAGAGAAGGAAATAACTTAAAAGGAAACAATATTCAACATAAATAGGAATAAATCTACATATTCTTAACAACTCCATGTTCAAAACGTTTGTTTGTTTGATTCCTAAAAAGGAGAATATGACTTGGGTGAAAGACTTTAGAACAAGCAGTTCAATTACATATGCATACAATTCTTGCAAATGTGTTGGATAATCAGTTGAAGAGGCTATTTTTGTCAACTATCTTTGATATGCAAGGAGCTTTTGTGGCTGCGTGATAACTTGTAGAAATACAAGTTATTGTTGTTTCTTGATTAAAATAATTAAGGTAATTCAGTGGAAAATGCATTAACTTAAAAAGAGAATCATGCAAAAATATCTTCCTTTCGTTAGTACATAAAAAATTAATTATCCTGAAATGTACAATTCTAACATCTAAAAATGCAGAAACTAGAGTATAAAAAATCAAAACTTATCAAGAAAGCTTATGTTAGAGCATGCAAATGCATAAGAAGCCGAGCGAACACAACGATGCAGTGAAAACGGAACCATGCGTTGAAAACAAATATGCAACAAGAAGATGACTAGCACATCGGCAATGACATGTCTAGTTTAAGTGCAAGTTGGAAGCTGATTTGAAAGAAATACACCAAAACCAATGAACTGATGACTTGAAAAAAAGTGGCAAAGCAAGGTATGGAATTAAATGTAAACTGTGTCAGGCAATTATTGGAGTGAGCATTGAGCAACGATCAAGTGAAGCTATAAATAGCACAAGTTTCACACACTTAATCCTTCCTCTCGGCTTGCTGGGGAGTTCGTAGTGGTATAGAAAGGAGAAGAGAACGAGGGAGAGGTACATCCTTCATTCTCCAGCACAAGTGTAGCTGTCTAATCACAATAGCCAAATGAAACAGGTAATTGTAACCAACAGCTTAACACCACATTTCTCCGATCAGATTTCTTTCATCTATTTTTATGTTCTATTTCAAATTTATATTAAGATATTAACAACCTATTTGTATTACATTCTTAATATAAATTATGAGTTTTGTCGTCTCTTAATTCATTTATGTGTTTCCTTTTTCTCATAATGAGTAGCTAAATCTTTAATGGGTTGGGAAGAATAAATTGACATTCTAAAGAGTTTTGCATAAGTAGAAGTTCATCTTCCTTAATGTGTGCATGATTCTATTGCTTCAATCCATATGATCAATCAGTTCAAAAATAAATAGCTAACTACTTAAGAGAGTAGTGGTTGTGGAAATCGTTAAATAAGGAAAGTAGTGACTTTAAAAATAAAGATAACCTTTTGTTTATTTAACTTAAGCATGCATCTTAGAAATAAGATTAATGTGGCTTAAACATTGACAAGTGATTACTCTACTTTGTTAAGTTAAAGACATCAACTGATACTTATGTATAAACTCGAGCAAATAATGATGAACCTTCCCACCCTCACTTTTATCCATCCACTGTTAGTTAATTAAAACAACCTAACGAAATTTGTTTTGCATTTCCTTCATCAATGGAAACCTATTTCCACATTCAATGCACATCCATCTACACTCAAAACCCATGTCACTTTAATCATCACTTTCTCCATTCTTCCTTTTCTCTCCTTTCATCTGTCTACAGAAAGTCATTCATTTTAGTACTTTGAACACCCATTAAAAGTTGATTAATAGTGAAGTGTGGAAATCATTAGGCGACGAACGTTAATTAGTTGCCATAAAAGTCTATGTATTCAACTCTAGTACTCATTAGGACACTCTAATCACGTTTGTACTTGGACTTGATTAGGGAAAACTTATATTTAATTTAAGATAATCCAAGAAGTCAATAGTAACAAGATAAGCATCCTTATTATACGAACAACAATAGGAGAAAAATACTGGATTGAGCCATCATTACTAACAGGTGATTGAGCATACTACATATCTAGGAAGAAGGAATGAGTGCTTTTTAAGATTGATTTTGAAAAAACTTATGATCAATGGTTTGGAATTTCATGGACAAGCTCTTGGAGAGGAAGGACTTTAGTCACAAGTGACAGATGTGGATGTGGGGTTGCCTGAGAAACACAAGTTATTCTTTCCTTATTAATGGGAGCCCTCGGGGTCAAGTGGTGGTGATGAGATGATTTGGACTGGGAGACCGTTTTCCCCCTTTCTTTCCCTCCTTGTCGTGGATGTTCTTAGTTGAATCATTTGTACGTATATAAATAGAAATGTCATTGAGCCCTTCGAGGTCGGGGATGATATGGTCATCGTTTCCCATCTTCAATTAGTTGATAATACACTTTTCTTTTACTCTAGTAAGAAGGATTTGTTCTTGATCTTGAATCATGTACTTGCCTTCTTTGAAGAAATGTCAGGTTTGAGAATAAATAAAGTGAAGTGTAGTGCTATAGGGATCAATTGTGAAGATGAAAAACATAGAAGATAGGTAGAGATAGTGGAGGTGTGATATCGATAGCCTTCCCTCTTCCTACCTTGGTCTTCTCCTTGGAAGTAATCCCAAGTCTGTTACTTCGGAGGACCTCATCGTGGATAAAGTTTGAAGTAGGTTAGCCTTTTGAGAAGAAAAGGCTTTTTTTCTAAAGTTGTAACAGTTACCTTAATCAGATCGGTCTTGAGTGGTGTTCCTATTTATTTATTTTCCTTTTTCATTGCCTCGTGCGTGGTGTGTACGAGTTTGGAGAGGTTGATGTATGATTTCTTTGGGAAGGGTTTGAGGAAGGGAAAGGGAAGGGGTCACACTTGATTAGATGGGAGGTTATCGAGAGGCTGGATTCCTTGGACAGTTTTGAAATTGGGAATCTTAGGGTGTGAAACAAAAATTTGTGAACCAAATGGCTGTGGCGTTTCTCCTATGAGTCAAATGGTGTGAAACAATTCTTTTTTAGTAATTTTCTGAAGGGCTATTTATAGGCGTCAAAAGGGCAACTTACTTGCATCTTTCTAATGATTTGTTGACTCCTTTGCATCTAATTTCATGCCCTACTGTACCGACTACTCGCGTCGTAGATTCATTGGTTCTGTCGTGGCTTTCTAAAATCAACTACCAACTTGCACGTTGATTTGACATCCATCACCCATGTGTTTTGTCATTTTCTTTCATTTTCAACACGTAATCCTTTGCATGCAAGATTAGGCATCGATCTAATCACTTTCGCTGTGTCAATGATTGTAGCTTTTGTTTCCTTAGTCGATTTTTACTTTAATTCATTCATCCCGCGTTCAAGATGTCAGATTTTATAATTTTCAAAATTTATGAGTTTTGTAATGCATGAACGCAAGGTGTGATTATCTACATGAATTTCATATCAAGTTAATGCCTTTTCCTCTAATTTTTCTTAATTATTCTAAATAAAAAGATACCCCAATTTTAGAACAATACTTATCCTCAAGCATATATTAAAGCCTCAGCATAAATCTCAACTCAAATTGGTGCATTAACTTGACCTCTCAACATACTTCCTAGTTTCAGATTTATCATACTAACATTTTGCCTCAAAGCTTTATTCACTATTTTGTTAATATAAATGTGGCAAGCTTATTCTTCAAAATTCCCTTACTCATTTTCAGGCATTCTTATTTCTCCTTTTTAGCAATACGCCCATGGTTCAAAAACATAAAATTTTCTATGTTACTCTTCATTTTGCTTTTTAATAGGTCTGTGCTGATCCAGGTTACTTACCTTCATTTTGGCTTCTCCCCACAAGTGTCATGTGAGCATCATCCTACAAACAGGTACCATTTTCAACATAACTCTTGCTTTCGATGGATTTTTCTTTAGGCATAGGCATTGGGTTGCATCATTTATTTGTTTTGTTTTTGTATTGATTCTGGTTACCTACCTTCATTTTGGTTTGTCCTATGGGTGTCATGTGAGCATCAACTACGAGCAGGTGCCATTCACAACTAAAACTCTTAATCAGGTAAGTTTTCCCTGCTTGCACTGTTGCACTGATACTGGAGTTGATTTTTTTTAATGAAATTTTATTAGTAATAAAGAGATTTTTATAAGTTTAAACGCATTAGCTCAAACCTCTCTCACCCCCAAATTTTGAAGGTAACAAAGTTCTCATTACAAAAATCGAGTTATAAGATTGCTTAGTGTCAGAACGTCATCGCGACGCGAAGCAGCCAACGTCCGTCCCTAAAGACCTCTTTCGAGGTGAGAAGTTTGGACTCGCCACCAATCATCTTTGGGGTGTGATTGGTCACTCTTTTAAAATAAAAAAAAAATGGTTTGCAAAACCAAATTTAAGTTTTGGGAGTTTGTTGAGTATAGGGAAGGTGTTAGTACCCCTACAACACCCATTTTGAAAACAGTTACCCTATTTTATTTTATAATTATCCTATTATTCTTTGGTCTTAAAGAAAATGATTTTGAATTTGGCTTTTGAATATCCCAATGCTATTAATTCACACTATGTAACAAAATATGAACTAATAATTATGAGTTGCTCAAGGCCATTCAGAAGATCTTGAAACTTACCTTGAATTTCAAGATAATTTCCTCACTAAGAAGATTAGAAAATTAACATTTTCCAATATTCTGTCATCGAATTATTAAGGTAAATTTCATGTTTTTCTAGGATGAATATCCCAAAAAGAGAACACTACTAAATTCACTAATATAAATGTTCGTTTAAAACAAATCAGTTATGAAAAGTTTTATGCATTTTTGGAACTTCGATGATGCCAAAAGAGAATACTACTTTTGCTCCAAATTTAGAAATTCATTTAAAAACAAACTTTTAGTTTAAAAACATAAAGATATAGTCTTGTGAAAGTGAAGGGTTCTCGTTTTAGAAATTCGATTTTAGAAAGGTGACAACTTATTTTATTTCACATTTCATTGCCAAAGTTTAAGTTTGAAAAATTGGAGATTCTTATTTCATAAATCCAATTTTAAAAGGTGACAACTTATTTTATTTCAAATGACATTGTCAATAGAATAAATTTGAAATATGACAATTTTTTTATTTCAAACTTCATTGTCGAAATGCAATTTTGACGAATTGGAGAGTTCTTATTTCAACAATCCAATTTTGAAAGGTGACAACTTATTTTATTTCAAATTTCATTTTCAAAGTGTAATATTGAAAAATTCGAGAGTTATTCTAAAAATCCAATTTAGAAAGGTGACAACTTATTTTATTTCAAATTTCATTGTCAAAGTACAATATTGAAAAATTGGAGGGTTCTTATTTCAGAAATCCATTTTGAAAGGTGACAACTTATTTTATATCAACTTTCATTGTCAAAATGCAATTTTGAGAAATTTGAGGGTTCTTATTTCAGCAATCTAATTTTGAAAGGTGACAACTTATTTTATTTCAAATTTCATTGTCAAAGTGCAATATTAAAAAATTGGAGGATTCTTATTTTAGAAATCCAATTGTGAAAGGTACTATTATTGTTATTTCAAATTTCATTGTCAAAGTGCAATATCGAAAAATTGGAGGATTTTTATTTCAAAAATCCAATTTTGAAAGGTGACAACTTATTTTATATCAAATTTCATTGTCAAAATGCAATTTTAAGAAATTAAAGAGTTCTTATTTCAGAAATTCCATTTTGAAAGGTGACAACTTATTTTATTCAAAATTTATTATCAAAGTGCAATATTGAAAAATTGGAGAGTTCTTATTTCAGAAATCCAATTTTGAAAGGTGACAACTTATTTTATTTCAAATTTCATTTGTCAATTTTGAAAAATAGCAATTTGTTTTATTTCAAAGTTCGTTGTTGGAATTGACATCAAGAAGTAATTCAAGTAGAAAAAAAATTTGGAATTGATTTAACAACCTAAATTGATTACAACTCCAAATCAACAAATAATAACAGAAAATTCCAAGTGAAGCTGGAGACTAAATTGGTAATTGCAAATATACTATTGGGTTTTATGTCCAAAAACTCTGGTTTGTAAACATTAAACTTATTCTGAAAATTCAATAAGTTGTTATTGAATATATGAATTGCTTATTTCATTTTAAAAATAAATTCAATAAACTAAAAGATCCATGACTATTACATGAGTACTTAAACTTTATGTGGAGACATAAAAGTGGATCAGGTTCGAGTAAATAGTCAGAATGGTCTATAGATATGAATAAGGTTGGGTGTCTTATTTTGGTAACACTATTGGATATGACCCACTCTGTAGTTGTTACAAGGAGTTGTAAAGTACTACAGACGAAGTGATCCTGATTCGTACATGTCATGGCGTGAGGAGTGGGGGTGTCCTATGCAATGAGTTTACACAAGATCACTGATTATTGTTTAAGACTGACTATTTCAAAGCGATGACCTAGGTAACTTGACCTTAATCCTGAGCTAACTATGAACTTCTGTTTATTCGGGATTATACTTAGATTTTCATAGGTGAGGGTTGGTTCAATTATGCCGGCTCAATAAACCTTCCATTTCATGGGTAAGACCGAGATAGCTAGGGACATAGGGTGCAAGATGAAATTCACTCCTACATGCTTTCAGGGATAGTAGAAAGGTTGTTCCTAAGTGCTGACTCTGGGTCTTGAACAAGGGTCCCCACCCTCTCATTGGCCTGAGAGGGACTCGGTTTGATGATTGGATCACAAACTAATTGTTCATTAGAGGATCAGTGAAATTTAAAGAACAATAAGTAATCTCGGGGGTAAAATAGTCATTTGACCCAATCGTTATTACATACAACCTGTGAAGGGTTAACTTACTAATCATGATTATATTGAGTGGACACAATATATCTACAGTGAGGAGAGTGCAACTCTAGGCTTTAATGGAGTGACCCAGTAGTTAACGAACATGGGTTAATTTGGTGTAAAGAGTTTATCCAATTAATCTCGGATTGTTAGAGCCCATGATTTGTAGGTCCACAAGGTTCCCCCAACTAGCTAACAAATGGATTAGTCTTAGAGTAGTGTGATAAGTTGATTTGAAACGTTCAAATCAGAATTAAGGAAATCAGTAATTATATGTAATATAATTACACGTTTAATTTTGGAATTAAACGAAACTGGAGAATTAATTAATATTTAAATATGATTTAAATACTAAATTAATGAATAGGGATTCATGATAATAGAATTAGTGATAAATTAATTTAATATTGGATACTAAATTAATTAAATTAATTAAATTGTTTATTTATTTATTTATTATTCATTTTATTAGAAAATATATTGCGGAAGTGATTTTCATCGAGAAAAGACCTCTGTAGACCTAAGAAATCCGGAATGAAGAACAATCGAGTGGCCCCTGCGATGGCATGCGACAGAAATTTATCAGGGGTGCAAGTCTTTTGGAATATCCTTTTCTTACCTATGATTCATGAACTCTCACTACTCTTGTGTTATTTCAAGTACCGTTTATTTGTCTTTAACAAAAAAAAAAGGAGAAAATTTTTGTTAACTTTGTTTTTTTTATTATTTGATCCTTTCAATGTTTTTCTTTGCAAACAATTGAGGTGAATGATTGCGGAGGCGCTACACGAAAGACGCAACTACTTTATTTCGTCACCGCAATCAAAGAAAGAATTTCACCGCAAAGCAGGATGCGTTCACAAATAATGCGGGCGAAAACGCAAATTTGGGGGATGTGTCTTTTCTTAACTTCGTCATTTCCAAATTTTGCACTATCGCATCGCATTTTAACTCTAAAAATTTTATCATCGTATCCTCTTTTATCGGCACAATCATTTAATATTGATTAATTTAGTAAGTCACCGCATGATGTCTCTTTACCAATTATGATTTTAATGATGAAACGCATGCTTCTATTTTTTCATATATGCTAGAGTCAACTTAATTTTTAGACAGTCACCTCATGAAATATTTCTAAAAGTTAGTGGTCTACTAGCTTTCTTTCAAACTGACTTTTTATAAAACTTCCTAAGAGCATCTCATGACTTCTTTCAATCTTTTAGCAATGAAGACATTGCCGCATTTTAAATTTGGGGGTGCAGTATTCATTTTCGACCTTGCTATTTTTATATAAAAAAAATCATAATGTTGCAATCGGATCCTACTCGTAGTTGGATGTTCGCATGACACCCGTGGGGGCAAGCCAAAACGAAGGTAGGAATCGTGATCAACACATAAATAAATGATCGCAACTCCGCTGTCAAATAGGCATGAGTTTAGACTGAGAAAGACCGCCTTGCTCATAGTTGGATATCCGCATGACACATGTGGGGGCAAGTCAAAACGAAGGCTAGGCACTTGGATTAGTGCAAGGTCATAAAAAAATGTTTAAAATACGCAAGGATAAAAATCATTTGAAATTCCTCCAGTGAAAAAGTTTTTTTTTTATGAAATAAATCATGCGATGTTCTGGAATTTGGTAAAGTCTTTTTAAAGGTTAAACTTGCGGTCCCTAAATTTTAGAAATATTTTAAGAAGAGACCTGGATAAAAATTAAGGAAATTTTGGTGCCTAGGATTTGAATAAGGCATCCTTGAGAAATCTAGGAAAGAGAAGGCAGTCGACTTTTTAACGAAAATCTTTAGCTTATGTTTGAGGACAAGCATTGTTTAAATTTGGGGGTGTGATAACGGGCAAAAATGCACGTTATTAAAGCGCAAAGTTATAAAACAATGCAGGATTGCGATGATAAAAATACAAAATATTGCGTCCAAAAGCATTAAGTTTACAACATTGCGATCGCATGCGTCCATCGCATTAAAATAGTTAACTTATGTATTTTTGTGCAGAAAATACGTTGAAGTAATCTAGAAATGCGATCCAAAGAAATCAATGTCCGAGCGCATTAAGAGATTGCGTTGATGCAAGGCTATGCGATCATTTGTGCTCGAGAACATCTGCTTAAGAAGGTGGCCGCATAGAGCCGGCGCATCTGGGTGAAAAGCGTAATAAGTCACGATGGGACAGAAAGCTGATGACGGTTGATTTCGAATTAAGTTGACAAGTCGTTAACGACCTACTGTAGCAAGTACACTCAACTTTTCGGTGACAAATATTTAGTGCATCAAACAAAGAATTAATGCCATCCTATCAGTGCAATCATAAGAGAGAATAAGCCTTTCACCCCGAAGCTCTGTAAATATTGAAGGCCACCTTCAGTGAAGGAGTTCGCTCAGTTTATAGTTTTACCATATAGATAGAAGTAGCCTTATTCATAGTTTTTCTTTTACTTAGAAGGCGGAAGCGAGTGAAGGGAGATTACATCGAGAGATCGTCCCGGTGAACTCGAAAGAGTTCTGGGAGTCTCAAGATCAGAGAGAGGGTCAACTCTTGTAGAAGCAAGAACATCTTTTGAGTAGAATAGAAATAATAGTGTAAAAGCCATAGGAAGCAAGGAATTGCTATCAGGCTCTCTACCCTTATTTTCCCTTGTCATTTTGTACTCTAAACTTATTTATAGAAATGGAAATCGTATCTTTATATCTGTTCACTCTTTGTACATTACGCATTAGTAGCTAAATCTGTCGAATGGGTTGAGAAGCACTTAGCTAGCATAACTGGGGATCTTCATTCTATACGATTATCTTGTATTATGTATGCATCATTCATCCATTAAAGATACTCAGGAGGGTAATCTAAGGATAGAATCTAGGCTTGAAAAAGTCAGATTAGAATCTAGGCTCGGGAGAGTCAGATTAGAAACGCATAATCAAGAGGTAGAAGCTTAGGAATAAGTTCTGTTTGGAATTAACGCATCGCATGCATCCTAGAGATAGGTTATGATTGTGTGCGGTCACCTTGTCCTTGTGTGCATCTTGCATCATTGCATAGGCAAGAAGTAAAGACTTAGGAATAAGCTCTATAGACACTATCACATTCATCGCATGCGTCCTAAAATTAGGAGCCATCGCATTTGCATTGGAAAATGATTTGCTGTCGCATGAGTGTAGCGTGATCGCATAGCTTGAACGCATTCTCGGGAAACGCTAGCTAAAGACCTTCTCAACCCCTTCCGCTGCATACTCAGTGTATCGGTCACATAATTATTCTTATCTCAAATCCGCCGCATACTTTTTATACTTTAAACAACAAACCAACCAAACCATTAATTTATTTGTTACCGCAAAGTGATCTAAAAATTACAATCGTATATTGTTTTCCTTAGTCCCTGAGTTCGACCCTGGGCTTACCAGGCAACTCAGTAGGATTTATACTTAGATCTTACTGAGAAAACTTTCATGCTCAACTCATTTTCCACCAACACAATCCTTACCATTATTTCATCGCATAAAATAACGCATCAGTACTTAAGGATTTAGATGTAACTATAGGGGCAAAATGGTAAATTGGCCGAGTTGTACTTATGAGCGATTTGTGAATGGTCATCATACTATTGATTGGTTATATCTGAGGGACATAGAAATATATCTGTAGTGCGAAGAGTGTAGCTGTCGGTCTTTAGTGGAGTGCCCGGCAGTTAACAGATGGTGGATATCGCGATTAAAGAGTTTAGTCAGTTATTCACGTACTGTTGGAGCTTCAAGCTATAAGTCCATTAGGTCCCATCGGTAGCTTTAATGGATTCATGTTGAGAATCAGTTTTTGGGTTAGTTTGAAGTGTTTAAATTAACAAGAGGGAATTTGATTCTATATTATCTAATTAAATTATTTCAATCATATATGATATAATTGATTTGATGTATTAGATATATTAATTGGAGGAATTAATATAAATATGATTTATATTAAATGCCATAAAGAAGCAAAAGAACTATGATTTATATGTTGTATATAATGTGATATTAAAACTATAGGTTATAAATATAATATGATAAATTTGTTATAGATTGTTTATGGCAACCGATTGGATATAAATGAAAATAGTTTTCATTTTATCATTGCAGAGACTACGCATCAAGTTATACGATAACTTGTTGAGAGAGTAAACAATCGATCGAGTTTTTCTATATGATAGTTGCGTGCTACTAAACGATCGAGTACTCAAGTCTATATGATAGGCGTATTCTTTCTACCGCCTACTCAATCGTTTACCCGATTGTCTAGTTCCTCAATCCCTCTTCCAAATCCATACAGAGCCCATACCTCCTGGATTCTCACACCGAGAATACTAAGGTAGCCTCGTGGTAGTGTTGAGTTCTCTTCGAGGGTCGAAGATCGATATTTACTCGATTTTGGTGGAGTAATTGCCAATTCATGTTGTTTGCTGGGTTTGCTCGTTGCGTTCATGTTGATCAACGTGTTCAAGTTTGATCGAGGAGATACAAGAAGAAAGGGTTCTTTAAAGGTATGTTTACTCGATCTTTTGTTTTTAACTTAGAAGCATGTTGTAATTTACCTTTGATGCATAACTGTCCTATTTGATTGTAAATGTTCTTGTTCTTTCACAATGGGATTTGGAACGATCTGCTTCCGCTCAATGGTTCTTTAGATTTAGAGTTCCTTCAATTGGTATCAGAGCCAGGTTGTTCTGATATTCCAAATTCCATTGATGTACTGAATTACATTTGCAATCTTGGTGGATTTTATGTTTCTATAATGCGTTTAAGCATTAAATGTATTTGTGGATGTGAATTGATGTATGTTTATGGGATAATTGCTTCTGGTTAAGCTTTCTTTTACTTTTTCAAAGTTAATTTGTAAGGGCCCTTGCGTTTTTGGGCATAATTAACTTGTTATCGAGTATGTATTCAAGTTTTAGTATGTTTGAATCATTCATGATGAAGCTTCAACACATGGAGATGTTGTTCACTTCAAGGAAGAAGACCAAAGGTTAGTTGTATCGTGTAGCCCAGGCTAAACAATCATTTAGATTTGACTATTCCATCATGTAGAAAAGTTCTACTCGATCGTGTAGTATCTGCTAAACGATCATATGACTATTGCTACGCGATCGAGTAAAGAGTTTACTCGATCGTGTTGCGTTGGCTACTCAATTGTGTAGATCCTGGGGGTAAACGATTGCTGAGTATAGATACTCGACACATGGTAGGCGCGCGCACTAAATGATCGAGTAGGCTAACATGCTCACCGCATAGTCACTGGCTACTCGATCACTAGATATGAGATACTCGACACTTGCTCCTCGATCGTTTAGACGATCATGCTTCATCGAATAGTTTTCATCTACTTGATCGTTTAGGCATGCATTACACAATGTGCGCTACACGCTCCCGTGGCCTTCATGCTTCATTGCATAGTCAAAGGAACTCGATCCAAGCTACATGATTATTTATACTCGATCATCGTTACTCAACAATCACAAGGAGCAGCTACACAATTAAGGAACGAGGCTTTGCCTGGGCAGTTCAAGTCCCAGTTCGCCTGTTTGAACCAGTTGACTCGATGGTTTATCTAATAGATAGCTTTTCTTTTCCCATTTTTTAGGCTAATTATTCTGGTCCATCAATTTTTTATGAATGTACATGTGATATATGTTTATTTATATGCCACAATGTATGTTATATAGTTAAAACCGACCATAGGTTATGCATTTTTTCATGCATCATCTTTATATTATAAGTGTTATAATATGATAGTTTACATTATTAAATTACATTAAAGCATGCTCATGCATCATATAGTATAAGAGTTATAATATATGCATGCATTAAGCATATTCATGCATCATCTTTATATTATAAGTGTTATAGTATAAGGGTGTATGAGAGCATGTATGCTCAGTTCATTACAAGTTATATAAGAGTTATATATAGTAATGAATGAACATTGCATGAAACATGACACTTAGGTTAATTTATAAAAGTTATAAATACCTTACAAGTCTAGCTTAGCAACGTGGTTGTTTTTAGTTGTTTCATTTTTTATAAGTGTGATAATTAATGAAATTAGAACTAAAATCAATAAGAAAGACGTGCATGCAAACTTAGGCTTTAATCATGTTTTAAAAGAGTTTTAAATTTTGATTGAGATAGACCTAAGATCTCGGTTCTAATGAGATTAAAAACCTAAGTTTAATATTTTAATTCAGTTTAATAGGATTAAATTGACTAATAAAAGATTAAACATATACCAAATCTATCTACAAGGGACCTTTTGTCTAAGGCGGGTTCTGGCTAGGTTGGGGCATCTAAGCTGACGAAAACAAAACACCCGTACTTAGGAACCTATCTGGAAAGGTGAATTAGATAGATTTTGCTAAATGCATGCAAATTTGATGATAGTCTGTTAAAGTGTTTAATAAGACTTGAATCAAACTTGTTTAATTATCAAAAGTAAGTGTTATTTTTTAGAAAATTAAATACCCACTTAGTTAAAATCAGTAGTCGGGTTTACTAAATTAATGAATCTCTAGGTAGAACATTCAGTGAGAGGTACTTGGGGTATATGATACTTCACTTGAACGTCTACACCTTTCTCCCTAAAAGTTCACGTCTTGAGATCTATCCTCGGCCTCGAGGCACCCTGGAAGTGTCCCCCTATAGGATGGTGTTTGGATTTGTCAATACCAAGTGGGTGTGGGACGTGTGACAACATATCCCATGGTCTCTCTCATTAGGTTGGATAACGTTTTCGTGCATCGCCTTGAGGCACCCTGAGAGTGTCCCCTTAAAAGATGGTTGTATTTGCACAACTTTTTATCCGATCTCTAGAAATGGATAGGGTTGCTTTAGTCTCTTTTCCTAATCTTCTTTTTTCCTACGGTGGGCCAATTAGGGTGGGACTTTAGGGCTTAAAATTAGGGGTTACACTTACGCAAAACTTTTAAGGTTGGACCAAACAATGGTGACTGTTAAAGTCAATTATAAGGAACTGTTTCTCTCTAATGGTTAAGAATGTCTCATCCCAATGAAAGGGCAAAATAGATGTCACTTAGGGTACAATAGAACTATTTTGCTGAAACTTAAAATTGGTGTTAAAAGTGGTAATGCAAGTAGACTTATTAAGTTTGTTCTTGTTTTCAACAACTTTTAAATGGCAACCGTTACTTACTGACGAAAGTTACGCTAGTTGGAAGAACTCTATAAGCACGATACTGATCATCGATGACCTCAGGTTCATCCTTATGGAGGAGTGTTCTCCTATTCCACTTCAAAACACAGCTTGAAATGTTCGAGAGGCATATGAGAAATGGACATGGGCGAACGAGAAGGCCCGAGCGTACATCTTAGCTAGCCTTAACAACGTTTTGGCTAAAAAGCATGAGCCCATGATCACTGCACGTGAGATCATAGAGTCCTTGAGGGGAATGTTCGGTCAACCATCCGCACAGATCAAGCATTACGCTCTAAAGTTCATCTTCAACTCCAAAATAAAGGAGGGAACCTCTGTTCGTGAACATGTTCTGAACATGATGGTCCACTTTAATATGGCAGAGATAAATAGGTCTCGCATCAATAAGGCTAGCCAAGTTAGCATAATTCTAGAGACGTTGCCATAAAGCTTCCTACATTTTGTAAGCAATGCTGTTCTAAACAGGGTTGACTATAACCTTACAACTCTGCTGAATGAGTTGCAGACATTCCAATCCTTGCTGAAAAGTAAGGAAAAGAGGGTTGGTGAGACAAATGTTACTTCATCTTCCAAACAGTTCCACCAAGGTTCAACCTTTGGACCTATGTCTACACCTTCTTCTTCCAACACCAAAAAGTGGAAGAAGAAGAAGGGTAGTAAGGGAAAACGGAAGGCACCTGCTAACCCACAACCTGTCGAACCGGAGGGTAGGCGACCAACGCCGGTTGATAAGGAAAAGTGTTTCCACTGCAACAAGGATGGGCACTGGAAGCGAAACGGCCCTCATTATTTGAAGGAAAAAAAGATGGCCAAACAAGGTAAATATGATTTAATGATTTTGGACTTTTTTAGTGGATAATGATGATTCTACCTGGATTATAGACTTTGGGGCCACTAACCATGTTTGTTCTTTATTTCGGGGGACTAGCTCCTAGCGGCAGCTTGAAGCTGGTGAGATGACGATGCGAGTTGGCATTGGGCATGTCGTCTCAGCTGTGGCAGTAGAAGGCCTCCAGTTAACTTTACAGAATAGGTTTATCATTTTGAATGATGTATACGTTGTTCCGAGTTAAAGAGAAACTTAATTTCTATAAAGTCATTGCTTGAATGTACGTACACATTGAACTTTTTTGTAAATAAAGTGTTTATTTCAAAAGATGGTGTTGATATATATTCAGCTAAACTGGAAAACAATTTGAATGCGCTAAGGCCATTAGCAAAAAATTCCCTCCATAACATAGAGATGTTTAAAACTGTCGTAACTCAAAACAAATGACTTAAAGTTTCTCCTAAAGAAAATGCTCATCTTTGGCACCTCTGTTTAGGGCACATCAATCTCAATAGGATTAAGAGATTGGTGAAGAATGGACTTCTAAGTGAGTTAGAAGAAAATTCTTTACCTGTGTGCGAGTCATGCCTTGAAGGAAAAATGACTAAAATACTTTTTACTCTAAAAGGTTATACGGCCAAAGAGCTTCTAGAGTTAGTACATTCAGACCTTTGTGGTCCGATGAAGGTGCGAGCCAAGAGAGGCTACGAGTATTTCATCACTTTTACTAATGATTATTCGAGGTATGGGTGTGTTTATTTAATGCAATATAAGTCAGAATATTTTAAAAAGTTCAAAAAAGTTCAAGGCTGTAGTTGAAAACGCATTAAGTAAACGGGTTAAAACACTTCGATCTGATCGGGGTGGAGAGTTTTTGGATTCTGACTTTTAAAACTATATGATAGAACATAGAACCGTTTCCCAACTCTCAGCACCTGGTACACCTTAGCAGAATGGTGTATAGGAGAGGAGAAACATAACCTTATTGGACATGGTTCAATCGATAATGAGTTATGCCTCCTTATCAGACTCATTTTGGGGTTTTGTAGTAGAGACTACAACATATATCCTAAACTATATTCCTTCCAAGAGTGTTGCCAAAAAACCTTTGGAGTTGTGGAATGGGCGTAAAGCTAGTTTACGTCACTTCTGCATCTGAGGTTGCCCAACACATATACTTGAGGCTAATATTAAGAAACTGGAACCACGTTCGAGGCTGTGCCTATTTGTAGGCTACCCTAAAGGGACACGAGGGGGTTACTTTTATGATCCTAAGGAAAACAAAGTGTCTGTGTCGACAAACGCTACTTTTCTTGAGGAGGATTATATTAGGGAGTACAGTCCAAGAAGTAAAATCGTGTTGAGTGAACTTTCCAAAGAAACTAGTGAAACTTCAACAAGAGTTGTTGAAAAGCATGCTACATCAACAAGATTTGTTGATGGAAATTCATCTAGTAGGTCAAATCCACCTCAAGAGTTGAGGGAATCTCAACATAGTGAGAGAGTTGCGAACCTACCTGTTCGCTATATGAATTTAACTAAAATTCTAGCTATGGTAGCTAATGGCGAAGTTGAGGATCCATTGTCTCACAAAAAGGCAATGAAGGATGTTGACAGAGATGAATGGTCAAAGCCACGGATATCGAGATGGAGTCTATGTACTTCAAATCAGTTTGGAATCTTGTAGATCAAATTGATGGGGTTAAACCTATAGGTTGTAAATGGATCTACAAGAGGAAACGAGGTGCTGATGGAAAGGTGCAAACCTTCAAGGCTAGACATGTGAGAAAGGGTTATACCCAGGTAGAGGAAGTTGACTATGATGAGAATTTCTCGCATGTTGCCATGCTTAAGTCTATCCACATCCTCCTATCCATTACCTCATATTATGACTATGAGATATGGTAAATGGATGTCAAGACTTATTTTTTTAATGACAATATTGAGGAGACCATTTATATAGTACAGCCCGAGGGATTCATAGCCCAAGGTCAAAAGTAAAAGATTTGCAAGCTGAATCGGTCCATTTATGGACTGAAGCAAGCATCTCGATCTTGGAACATAAGGTTTGATACTGCGATTAAATCTTATGGTCTTGACTAAAATATTGACGAGTCTTGTGTCTACAAGAAAATCATCAACAGTTCAGTAGTTTTCCTAGTGTTGTATGTAGAGATATCCTACTAATTGGGAATGACGTAGGTTTACTGACTTCAGTTAAGATCTGGCTAGCGACCTAATTCCAAATTAAAGATTTAGGAGATGCTTAGTTTGTTCTTGGGATTAATATCTTTTAGGATCGAAAGAACAAAGTGCTAGCACTGTCTCGGACATCGTACATTGACAAGATGTTTCTCAAGTACTCGATGCAAAATTCCAAGAGGGGCCTATTGCCTTTTCAGCACGGAGTTACATTGTCTAAGGAACATTATCCTAAGACACCTCAAGAGGTTAAAGAAATGAGATGAGTCCCCTATGCATCTGCTGTGGGCAAGTTGATGTACGTGATGTTATATACTAGACTTGACATCTGCTATACTGTGGGGATAGTCAGTATATATCAGTCTAATCCAGGATAGGGTCACTGGAAACCCGTCAAGAACATTCTTAAATATCTTCGGAGAACAAGAGACTACATGCTTGTGTATAGTTCTAAGGATTTAGTCCTTACAGGATACACGGACTCTGATTTTCAGATTGATAAGGATTCTCAAAAATCCACTTCAAGATTAGTGTTCACTCTTAACGGAGGGGATGTACTATGGAAAAGCACCAAGCAGGGGTACATTGCTAACTTCACCATGGAGGTCAAGTATGTAGTGGCTTGTGAAGCTGCTAAGGAGGTCGTTTGGCTTAGGAGGTTGTCTAGGCCCATCATTCTTTATTGTGATAATAGTGGGCGAATTCCCGTGAGCCTTGGAGTCATAAGCACAACAAGCATATAGAGTGGGAATACCATCTCATCCGAGAGATTGTGCATCGAGGGGATGTGATTGTCATGAAGATTTCTTTGAAGCACAACGTTGCTGATCTGTTTTTTAAGGCTCTCAAAGCTACAGTGTTTAAGGGTCATCTGCAGAGTATGGATCTACGGGACTGACCGAGGTTGGACTAAGGCAAGCGGGAGATCTTGTACTGGGACTTTGTAACCTAATTTATTGTTTTGTGTACTCGTAATGAGATTACTTGTACACCCCACTAGTTTTAGGACAAGTTGGAGATTGTTTGGGTTGATGCCCTGAATCTTGTAGGGTTCTTTAGTTTGTAAACATTTGTATGAACAAACAGTTTCGTGATATAGAATATGAGACATTTTATTCACTCTAGTCTATGAAATATAAGATATTTTAGTTGCATTAACCACAAACCAATAAACTAAGATCCCTGGTTATCGTTATATCTTAAGCATGTATGTGGAGACATACAAGTGAATCGTGCTTTAAATGATAACCTAAATGGTCTGTAGTATATGGATAAAGGAGGAAAACCTTATCCTGGTGACACTACGAGTATTGCCCTCTTTGTAGGTGTTACAAATATTGTAAAGTGCTACAAATGATCTAATTCTGACCATTCGTGTATTATACATGCAAGCATGGATGCTCTATACAATGGACTTTGTATAAGACCGGACCACGAAATATTTAGTCTCGTTATATAACGTTATTCATGACAAAGACTTTCATTTCACTAGGATGACCATAGATAACATGACCTTAATCCTGAATGAGTTGTGAATTTCTACCTATGAGAGTGGTCCTTTGATTTGCATGGGTGTGAGTGGCCAGATCGCCGACTCAAACCTACCACTTTAGGGATTCGTCTTATTGGGGAGTTGGGAACTTAGCTACACAAGATGAAATTCACTCATTCCCCGAATTAGGGGTAAGTAGATAAATTGCTCCATTAAGGGTTGATTCCAGGGCTTGAACAATGTGGCGTCACACCTTCTCTTGGCTCGAGATGGGTTTGCTCATAGTGGGACTATGATGTAGGAGTATATCAGCATGCAGCAGAAGCAACAAGGATCAATAAGCATTCTAATTTATCAATTTTGGTTATAAATAAAGCATGCTCATACAATAATAAAAGGGTTTCAAAACATACCTTTATAGAACATTTTTTATCTCGAATTCAGTTGCAAATCTTCTCTAAATCTTGTTGTGAACCACCTCAAGGTCTTCCCTACTATTGTCTTGGAGCTTTGGATTGAGTTGTGGGACTCAAAATAAATTTGAATAAATAGAATTTGGAGAAGAAGCTCACTATAGAAACTTGAAGAACACTTCTTCAACCACTTGGGTTTTCAACAAAACTTCAACAAGTACAAACAATTTGCATCTACAATTTCCACTTCAGTCTTCTCCATTTATTGCAGGGCAATCATGCAATGGAGACGGCTGCATGAAGAGCACCTCATGCTTGGAGATTTGAATCAATAAATGGTGAACTTTTAGTAAGCTACTTGGTGAAGATGAGTGGAGAAATCCAACTTTTCTCATTTTTGTTTTTCAATTTTTCCTAATTTCAAAATGATTTCTAAATTCAATTTTGATTTCAAAAAATTGAAAACATTATTAATTTTACAAAATTAATTTTCTAATAAAATTAGTAATAAATAATTAATTAAACAATTTAATTATTTCTAATTAATTTAATATCAAATATTAAATTATTTTTACATAAATTTCACCTATCCCCATTCATCAATTTAATATTTTAAATCATATTTAAATATTAATTGATTCTCCAATTTCGTTTAATTCTAAAATTAAATGTGTAATTATAACACATATAATTACTAATTTCCTTAATTCTAATTTGAACAATTGAAATTAACTTATCATGCTACTCTAAGGCTAATCCATTTATGAGCTAAAGTCGTCTACCATGAATAGCTTTGCACGAACACCAAGAAATGGGAACGACACCACCACTCGAAGCCCTCAGTATTCTCGGAGTGAGAATCCAAGGTGTGGGCTTTGCTCGGATTTAGTAGAGGTGAGGAGGAAAGGAAATCATGTACAAAGATCAAGCAAGTGGGAGAAGGGAAAGACTATCGTATAGTCGGGTTGCTTTTTTGTTTAGTCGAGGTACACGGTCATTTAAGGAAAGCTAAGCGATCGTTTATACGATCGTTTAGTTAAGCTCAGGCGTTAAGCGATCGTTTAGAGAATGCGTGCGCAGGTGTACGATCGTTTAGTAAATGCGATGCAGTATTGTATAGGCTCTCAAGTACTATGCGATCGAATGTAAATCACACCGTGAGCAGTTATGCATGTCTCTTGCAAAATGAAAACCATTTTTATTTCATTCTTCAGTTACGAAAACTGAATTGAACTTCCCACTAACACATGATTTCGGAGAAAACGTCGGGCAATTATCTCATAACTGTCTAATTAATAAAATAATAATTATAATCATATTATATTCATAACCTATAGTTTAATATCATATATCAACCATAGTGTTTTCTTCTCTACTTGATATGAATCATATTTATATCAAATTTCCTCCAAATTAATGTATCTCATACATGTAGTCAATCATATCATATATAATTAACTAGTTCAATTATATCATATATAATCGAACTTCCTCTTGTCAATTTAAACATTTCAAATTGACCCAAAAACTGATTTTCAACTTATATCCAAGCTACCAAAGGGACCTTATGGACCTGTGGTTCGAAGCTCTAACGGTACGTGAATAACTGACTATACTCTTTAGCTACGAGATCAACCATCCGTTAACTGCCAGGCATTCCACTAAAAACCGACAACTGAACTCTTCTTACCACAGATATATTTTTGTGTCCATCAGATATAACCAATCATGAGTACGATAACCCTTCACAAATGCTCGTAAGTATAGCTGGGCAATTTACCGTTTTGCCCTTGTAGTTACATCTCACTCCTTAAGTACCACTGATCCCTCTAATGAACAATATAACATAGTCCCACTATGTGTGAACAACTCTCGAGCCATGAGGTATATGGTGCCACATCGTTCAAGCCCTGGGTTCAGCCCTTAAGGGAGCTATCTATCTACTTACCATTTTTTCGGGGAAAGAGTTAATTCCATCTTGTGTAGCTGAGTTCCCAGCTCCCAAATCAGACCAATCCCCAAAGTGGTAAGTTTCAGTCGGCGCTCTGGCCACTCTCACCCATACAAATCAAAGGAACGCCCTCAATAGCAAGAGTTCCCAACTCATTCAGGATTGAGGTCATGTTACCTATGGTCATCCGAGTGAAGTGAAGTCTTTGTCATGAACGATGTTATATAATGAGACGTTTACACTTCGTGGTCAGGTCTTGTACAAACTCTTTGTATAGGATGCCCTCGCTCGCATGTCCCCTACACGAATGATCGGGATCATACCATCTATGACAAGCCACAACATTTGTAACTATTCCACAAAGCGGGTCGTATCCGTAGTGTTACCAGGATAAGGTTTCCCTCCTATATCCATATACTACAGACCATTTTGGTTATCACTTAAGACATGATCCACTTGTATGTCACCACATACATGCTTAAATTACATAAAGACAACCAGGAATTTTAGTTTATTGGTTTTTGGTAAAGCAAATAAAACATCCAAATGTGCAAAGTCAATAAGTGAAGTAAATATCATATATTATATATCACAAGCGTTCGTACAAACTATTTATAAACTACAGAACATGAGACTTTAGGGCATCATCCCAAACAATACCGTCCATTCCCCACATGGAAAAAGGCCAGGGAGCTGTTAAAACGTGCAACTCGGATTAAGGGGCATGTATCTATCCGCATATATTTGACACTTGTGACATTCTTTTGTGTATTTTATGCAATTTGTTTCCATGGTCATCCAATAAACCAGCCTAGGAGATTTGTCTAGCCATTAAATGGCCATTGGCATGTATGCCACAGATCCCTTCATGGACTTCTTTCAAAACTTGGTTAACTTCCCTGGTGGCTACACATCTCGAAAGTATCATATCATGATTTCTTTTGTATAATGTCTCTCCATTCAAAAATAATTTCATTGCCAAACTTCGAAGAGTTCATTTATCGCTCTGTGATGCATTAAAGGGATATTCTTTGTATTTCAAATACTACTTAATATCATGAAACCAAGATTGGTTATTTGGTTCCTCTTCAATGTTCATATAAGAGGCTGGGACAGCACATTTCCCAATTTCAATTGGGCTTACCTCCTTATTCAAATCTACACTGAACATGACTGCTAAAGTGGCCAAGGCATATGCTATCTGATTATTCTCTTTAGGCAAATAGTCGAAGGTAATTTGATCAAGCTTCTGAGAAAAACTTGTTATTAGTTGTTTGTAAGGTAAAAACTTTGTGTCTCTCATTTCCCATTGATGAATTACTAACAGCGAGTCTCCTAAAACTTGAAGCTTTTTGATTTGCATGTTAAGTGTAGCCTGGATGCCCATTGAACATGCCTCGTATTCAATCATATTATGAGTACAATCAAAACATAATTTGGCAACGAATGGGAACAACTCTTTCTTTGGTGATATTAATATTACGACTATTCCATGTCCCAACTTGTTTGATGCCCCATCGAAAAACATGGTCCATGTTTCAAGTTCTTGCATTTCATTTTCTATGAATATAGTGAGAATATACTCATTTGGGAAATCAAACTCCATTGGTTCATAATCGTCTATGGGTTGCTATGCTAGATAATTTGCCAAGGCACTTCCCTTAATTAACTTTTGAGTAACATATACAATATCATAAAAGGACAATAGAACTTGCCATCTAGTAATTTGCCCCGACAAAGATGGCTTCTAAAAAATATACTTGACTGGATTCATCTTTGAAATGAGCATATGGTGTGATACAACATGTACTGTCTTAAACAGTGTGTAGCCTAGGCTAAAGCCCTACAAGTTCTTTCCATTGATGAATACCTTGTTTCACAACTGGTAAACTCCTTGCTCAAATAATATATAGCTCGCTCTTTTCTAGATTTGTCATGTTACCCTAGTACACAGCCCATTGCCTTATCATTCACCATAAGTTACAAGATGAGAGGGCATCCTGAAACAGGTGGTACAAAGATTGGTGGGCTCTATAGATTCAGCTTAATTTTATCAAAGGCAACTTGAAAATTTTCATTTCAAGTTCCACCATTATCTTTGCAAAGTAGTTTAAAGATAGGTTCGCATGTTATCATCAACTGTGATATGAACCTTGCAATGTAGTTAGTCGACCTAGAAATCCTCTAACTTCCTTCTGAGTTTGTGGATGTGGCATTGCATGCATGAAAGGTAAGATTGTTGATCAGTGAAAAAGTTACTAGGATGCAAAGAAGCATGTGATTCATTTGGGATGAGTTAAGGAAATGCATAAGGGTCATTATGGTTGCTAATTTGTCAACGTAAATGAAGATATAACATTAAAATGAATTTCACAAGGATTACCTATAAAAGAAACAAGATAAAGATAAATAAAGATAGAAGAATGAGCACAAAAAGCATGATAATTTATTAAATATTAAGATGGTGCAAAATACAACAATGAAGAAGATACATTCAAAATAGAAATTCAAAAGAGTAAAAGAGAAAAATAACAACTCCAATTCAACACCCCCAAATTTATGGCTGTGGAGGAGGATCATCGTGTTGTGGAGTTGGAGACACAGCAACTTACGAGTCAAGCAATCGCAAGGGTTGACGAAGGTGAGGAGGGACAGTTAAGCCATGCAGGTAGGCTGTTAGGAAGTTGAAGTATTTGTGGTTCCTCTCGGCCTATAGTCACTGGTTTTGGTGAAGGGTCAAGATATTGCGCTGCACATTGATAAGAGCTTGGCGCAAGGTCACATTATCATGGCATAGCTCTAGAAGGGATTGTCAGATGGGCTCACATGCTTGAAAGAGGAATTCTTTGAGTTCATCAAAGTTAGAAGGTGGTTATGGTGGATGGGGTTGCGATGTTGCAGCTAGAGTCTCACCATCTTTGGGATGGGGCTGGTTAGATGAGCCAACACCCGAATCGTATGGGTTATTAACTATGAGCGAATAAGGAGGGGATCTCTTGGTAGTGGATGGGGAGAGGTGTTGATGCGGTGATTCATGTGGGGAGGTGTGGCGAGATTGAAGTGGAGATTGATGAACGTACTCAATGAGAATGAGAAGGATGGTTAAGTTTTCAGGCAAAGGAGATAAAAGCTCAAGGGAACTTGAAGGGATGATTTCCAATGGGGATGGGTTGAATATGCATTCTTCAGGATCATGGCGCTCAGGGCTCTCACGGGCAACTTCTTTGCCCTTCGTGGATGTTCATTAGTGCTAGGCTCTTAGTGGTTATGGGGCACTAAGGTCGATGATTGGGTGCTTAAGGGGCTCAAGGCAATGTTGTGAATCCAATAGAAGGATCCGCGGAATTTTATTCTTGATCAGCCCGTGCACTTCGACCATGGGCTCTTTTTCAATACCAAAGCCTACGAATAGGAAAAGGTTGGTGACAGTCCATGGAAGAAGAGCTGGCCGTGAGGTTTGCCGATGGTCCCCAAGGTTTGCCTTGCAATCAAGCGTCCAATGTCGATAGGGTTCCCTCGGTCAATGTAGTAAGACCATCACACGGTACATCTAAATAGTTCTGTCGTTCATCATAGGGATGATTCGCTTCTTAACCAAGTATACCCATAAGCGCCTCCAGCAAGAGATGGTTTGAAGTCAATGTGCGAATGCCCGTAAGCAATCCATTGAGAATCAAGTTGTGCCAAAACCCTTAAAGCATCTTCCAAATGCTCATCACCAGGATTTTCAATCAATTGATTACCTGGTGTGTCAGGAATGCCTTTTAATTGGAACAACTGATTCATATCATGGGCGCTGAAAAACACCACTCTGTTGTTGATGAACATAACATCCACTGTCTCGTGTAGCCGGCCTTGATAGAATGTGTGCACTACGGTCGGAATGACAATGGATGAGCATTTACCGAATACCTTCAATCCATGCTCAACATTGATGCTGGTGATGAACTCTGGTAGTGGGGTTGGTGCAGGCAAAAAGCCCATCTCCATTAGTAACTCGTCATTCTCCCTTCTTCTAGATTTTGAATAGCCTTTTGTAGGAGATGACTTGACTTCCCCCTCCTTTTCTTTGCCTTTAACTTGAGCCATGGAAAGCTAGGCTCTTTGCCTTTTATGCGCTCTTCTTCCTTCTTCTTCTCCTTCTATTCTCTCTCCCATTCTTCCTACTCTTTTTTTTTTAGCTTTTTATTGCGCTTAACCTTCGCTTGTCTTCGTGCTTCTTTTCCCGATTTTTATTTACTTTCATATTCCTCCTCCACCTTCATCTCTCTTTCGAACTGCTCTGAGGCAGCCACAATGCGTTTATCTTCTTCAAGCTTCTTCTTTGCTTCTTCTTCAGCCAGTGCATTGACATGACAGACCTCTTCATCATGCATCTTCCTCGCAAGATTGCCAGATGCGTTGATCAGGCGAACTTATTCTTTTTTCTCTGCCTTCTGCTTTTGTTCTCTTTCCCTTTCTTCTTTCTCCTTCTCCATGTGCTCAATCAACTGCGCATCTGCTGGGTCCACAGAAGACCCAGTTCTAGTGACTTTAGTTCACTATCCCATGAATAATGAACTATTTTCCTTCTCCATGTGCTCAATCAACTGTGCATCTGCTGCGCAACTGCACATCACTCTCATCCATGCAAATCAAATCTCTATTTTCATCTCTTCTTTTTTATTATTCGTTCTATCCCCAAAGGAAACTGCCATTAGTTCAGATTTCATCATCCAACAACTCAAAGATAATATATCTTAGATGTTAAATCCCATGAATAATGCAGAGGGGCCTTGCTAGCTGGTATTGATAAGTTAGCTGATGCTGTTTCTGTCACTTTAGAACCTAAAGGTTTGTAGGACTTCCTTTCTTCTTTAATTCTACACCATTTCTTGAGCTTGGATACATTATTTATGTCTTGCAGAATTCTGCTTAATATTGCATGTGCGTGAGAAGCTAGCCAGTGTTTAATTCTTACGGTATTCAATTTATTGGTTAAATTGTGTGCTGGACTTAATGTGGCGAGTTTATGATGTTGTTTCAGTAAAGAAAATGGTTTGCATTATATTTTAGTTAATCGATCATTTCTAATTTGAAGAAATTTAGAAGGAATCACAATTTGCTATTGAGCTTTCTGATGCAATTGAGAATGCAGGAGTGGTTCTGACCCAAGAGGTTTATTCATGGTTGTTAATTAAAATCAATCTTGTTCTGAAACATGATGGGATTTAACATCTAAGATATATTATCTTTGAGTTGTTGGCTTTCAGGTTGCTAGTAAAATGAACGACTTGGCTGGCGATGAAACCACCACCGCAGTAATTTTGGCACGTGAAATCATCAAATCTGAATTAATGGCAGTTTCCTTTGGGCTGATCCTGTTTCATAAGACTAGTTGTTTGTTTTTATTTTTTTTATGAATCTCGTTACCTCGTTGAGTTTATTAATTTTCACAAGTTTAGTTGTTTTTTTTTATTTGGTTATAAGTTTTATAATTTTTTTTTGTTTATGTTCATGTATTTGTCAAATGAATTTGGTTACTATTGTCTTTTCTCTTGGTTATTCAGTTACTGTTATCTTTTTTATTAGGTTACAATTACTAATTTTCTTTTAGTTGCTAGCACACATAAGTTTTTTTCCATCGAGTTTATGTTCATGAGTTTTGTTACTTTATTCTCATATACTTAGCTTACATATAGTTTTAAGTAAAATGTCTCTATACTAATTCTCTCTAATTGATGGATGCTTCATATATATAGGATTTAGTATATTATTCGGACACCCACCAACGATGATTGTATTCAGTTGGGTAAGTTTTTGTGGGCAAGAATGCTCTCAACTCTGTTTGAGCTAGTTTAAGATTGTTGGACTTGTCTCTAATGCTTGGAATCCCATATTTTTGTAGATTCAAAAAACTACGAAACGATTTGAACACTCCTCAGCAAGGACCCAAGCCTCTTCAGCAAGACATTATGTCTTATACGAGTTGTATGTACATTCATCTCTTCATGACATTCTTTAGGAGAATCAACTGATGTTACTTGTGCAAATTGTTAATTCTTTTAGTCCTGAATTTAATATTATCAGTTCAGATGGAAATGCTTTCTAGAAAAGATTTAGGACTGACCATAAAAACAAAAACTCAATGATATTCAGCCATGGTTCGAACTTACATCAAGGCCCATCTAGTATGCTTTCCTTGTAGTTTAGAATGAACCTTGACAAGTTTTGTATAAAATATACAAGTTTAGAATGAATCGGAAGTATTAATCGTTGTTTCTTGGTAGACGAATTATTATCTAACCATGATCTTTTTGTTGGAAGATTTGTGTGTAGTTTTTTTTTTCTTTATAGGTATTTGGTGTAAGTACTCATGGAAGTATTAATTGATATTTGTGAAGGGACAAATGGTTATTAATATTATAGAAGTGTTTGGTATTTTTTATTGTAGTTTTAGAGGAGGGGGTGGTTCCCTTTGAATGTTGTACATGATAATTTTAATTATTCTTTTATGGAAGTATATTATCAATATACAAGTATTGATTGGTGTGATATTTGATAAGTACTTATAGAATGAATCACAAGTACTAATAGTTATTTGTGGACGGACAAATTATTATCTATATTATAAAGTATTCTTTATTATAGTTTTATGGAAGGTGTGTTATGGTATTTTAGGCAACTTTATATTTAGTTTTGTGGCAGAGTGTATTGTTGTGTCTATTGTTATATTTTAGGCCTAGGTTATGTGCATTTATAGGTGAAAGAGAAATATTGTTGGCTTGCTATGCAAAACATTAAACTTGTCTTTATTATAATAGGCACACATTATAGCAAACAAATTTTTTTTTTTTTAATAAAATACGATGATGAACATTTTCGTACACAAAATGAGATTTTTAGTGGCGGTTTTTAACTCTTTGACTAACATTAAAAATGGATTTGACATTTTAAGAAATAAGGCATTAAAAAAATATCGGACAATTATTGAAAATAATTTGGTAAAATTGACATAGAAAGTGGTGTACAATGTTGGTTTTCAACTGACATAGAAGATAGTGTACAATATTGGTTTTCAACCAACATTGATAATTGGCATTGAAATTTTGGTCTGCTATAATGTCGGTTTAAAATCGAAATAAAGACAACCAACATGAAAGATTTTTTTTATAACACGATTTTCAATGTCAGTTTTCAACAACATTGTACCCCTTAATGTTAGTTTTAAACCAACATTAAAGCCCTGTTTTGTAGTAGTGATCGAAATCAGACATGTCGGGCTTGGGATTAGGCCATTGAGGATATTCCAACCAAGAGGGTTGATCTAGATTGGCCTCACTATGAGCGATTCTGTGGCCTTTGCCTCAGCCTCCGAGGCCGAGGCAAACCTTGGGCTTCCAAGGCCCACATTGGTCTTGGTCACGATCTCTGAGGCTAAGGCGGGCCAAGATGGCTCTTTTGGGCCCAATTTATCTTTCCTTTATTTATTGGAACTCTCTTGGGCCTGTTTTTTAGCCAGTCTCGGGTCCGCTTCCTAGGCTAGGTAACTTAATGAGACACAAAATTAAAGATTTAGCAATCTATTAGGCATTTTCTTAAAAAAAAAAAAAACACTTTGGGATCAAATAGACATAAACTATATATTTTTAAAATATATTTTAATTAAAAGTATTGTGAAATTATATATATCGATTGGAAAACGAAAAAAAAAACAAAAAATATGGCATAAGGACGAGTTATATATTTAAAAAAAAACTACTGGAGATGATAATGAAAAATCGAAAAACAAAAAAAAAAACCAAAAAATTGAGAATCAAATAGATAATGAACAGAACCAAATAAAAATCTATCCATTGGTTTTGCCATTTATTAAACATCAGTTAGGTTTCTTTCTTTTTTTAAATTGATTGATTCCATTTGGTTCTTGGTTGGCTCCAAATGTGAGTAAATCGAACTGACTTTCACCCCTACCTATTACCAACCCTACTTCCATGAAAGTACATAAATTCGTTTGGTGACCATTTAGTTTTTTAGAATTAAGCTTAAATAATATTTGGTTTAATTAAATTCTTGAAAGGATTAACATCGAAGAAGAATAATATATATATATATATATATATATATATATATATATATATATATTATGATGAAATAAGAACAATATGAACAATAATACAACAATGAAAGTAAGACAAGAGAGAAAAGTAAAAGAAAACAAGTAGAGAGCTAATATATTGAACTTAATCGTGGTGTGTCTTTCAAAGCCACCATACACCACTATTTATAGGACATGGAATGATGTATGTTACAACATAGAATCAATGGAGACTTTATGTTACAACATGAATACTACTACAGAAATTGGATGACTTGACGTTTTTCCAATGTCAAGTAAAGGGTATACTTGACACTTATAAAAGCGTCAAGTATTCGAGTATCAAGTATAGTGTGATAACTTGACTCTGAAAAAACGTCAAGACAAATATTTCTTGATACAATTTTCGTGTCAAGAAAGATAAAACACTTGACATGGTGGTATGTCAAGTTTATTGATTCTTGACATTGATTACATATCATATATGATAACTCTTTGACGTTTTTTATGTGTCAAGTATATGTCTTTTTTAAGAAAAATTAAATGCCCCAATCAATATTCTCATTTTCTGCCTTGTATTCCAACAATACAATTACATCAACTAAATAAACATTATACATTTAAGATCTATCAACTCAATATAAATTCACTAAAAATCCATATGTTCAACTATGACCTTTCATATGAACACTCCTCACAAATTACAACAATATTTCTCTTTCACATGTACATGCACAAAATAAAATCTCAAACTATTGCTTTTATATACAAAACTCAATTTTCAAAAAACACAAAAGTGACAAATTATTTAATAAGTAACCTCTCAACAAAGTACATTATTTAATCTATATATTTAGCTTTGAAGTCTAACGATTGAGAACTAAGGGTCAGGCAAGCCACGTTTAAACAAGTCAATCTGCAAAGTAGAATAAAGGGCGATAACATCAAATTTCAGAATATATAAATAAGTGTTAAGATACAATGACAAAAAGTCATGCACAAGGAAAATGCACACATAAACGATTCAACATAAACTCAACAAGTTAATGATTCTCCTAAACTTAATAGCAAACACAACAAACTAGAATTTTGCAAAATACATAAACATAAACCAAAAAGCATATAAACACATACAGCTACCTAAATGGTTTGTAGTAGATGAATTATGTTTATATGATAACCTAAATGGTCTGTAGTAGATGGATACGGCTGGGTTCCTTATCCTGATGACACTACGAGTATGGTCCGCTTTATAGGTGTTACAATTTTTGTAAGGTGTTACAATTTTTGTAAATTGCTACAAAGGATATGATCATGATCATTCATGTATAGACATGCAAGTGGGGATATTCTATACAAAAGAGTTTGTATAAGACCGGACCACGAAATGTTTAGTCTCATTATATAACATCATTCATAATAGAGACAATATTTCGTCGTTGGAGCTTGAAGCTACAGGTCCATGAGGTCCCCTTGGTCGCTCAATAGGATTTAGTTGAGAATTATTTTTTCGATTAATTTGAATTGTTAAAATTAATAGAGGGATTTAATTATATATGATTTAATAAGTTGTTTCAATTATATATGGTATAATTTTCATAATGTATTTGATACATTATATCTTAAAGGGAGGAAATAAATGTCTAAACGAGATTCAAATATAATTTCTATGAATTGGATTCATAGTTGTTAAATTTAATATAAATAAGATTTATATTAAATGTCATATAGAGAAAAAAAAAACTATAGTTTATATTATATGTGATACAATATTAAAACTATAGGTTGTATGTTATATTTGATATAACATATAATTTAATATATATATATATATATAATATGATAAGTTAGTTATCATATTTATATTTATATTGTTGTTATTATTTTAATAATATGATAAGGGATTGAGAAAGTGTAAACAATAGAAGTGTTATGTGTCTTTGAATTTTGTGTGAAAATTCTCAATCCCTCGTGTACATTAAGTTTTCTATCATATTCAAAATAGTCAGAGCCCACAACTCCTATGTTCCTCACCCTAAGAATACCAAGGTAACTTTTGTGGTAGTGTTCATACTTGTTCGAGGTTAATCTTGAAGAAGGTCTTCAAGGAGTTCGTGATTTTTTCGAGGGAAAATGTGAAGAAAATCTCTTCAAATGTGAGGTTGAAAATGTGAAGAAAATCTCTTCAAATGTGAGGTTTCTTGAAACCCTTTAATTCTTTCTAAAGCATGTTGTAATTCAGAAACAAATGCATATCTTGTTTAATTGTTTATTGTAAACTTTGTATTCAATAAAAATAAAATTTGGTCGATTCGCTTCCACTCAATGTTTTCTCTCACTAGAGTTCCTTCAATTGGTATCAGAGCAAGGTTGTAGGTTTCTGATTCCAAATTCGATTCTATTATTAAATCGTTTTACAGTAATTGTGGGTTTTATAATCTGTATCTTGTTTCATGCGATGAATGGTTGTAGATGTAATTTATTGATGGATGTTTTGGGATAGAACTCTATGTTTAAGGTTTTCATTTATTTACAATTTGTTTTGTAAAGTCCCCTACGTTTTTGGGCATTAATCTTGCAATCGAGTCTGTAATTTGTAAGTTTGAGTCACTTGTGTTATTCCTGGGAAGCTTCAAAGTAGAGTTGCAGAGCGTTGTTTTGGTGGAGAAGACAAAACAAAGGCTCCAGATCGTGTAGCTATAGCTAAATGATCATGTAGCTCCTGCTATGCGATCATGTAGTTTTTGCTACACGATCATATAGCATTTTCTAAACGATCGTGTGACATGATCGTGTAGCATTTGCTACAAGATCACATAGTTGCTTGCTACACGATCGTGCGGTCTTTAGATGCTAATCGCATAGTTGCTTGCTACACGATCGTACAGTCTTTCATGCTCATCGCATAATCGCTTGCTACATGATCGCACAATCTTTCATGCTCATCGTATAGTTGCTTGCTACGAGATCGTGCAGTCTTTCCTACAAGATCGCATAAATTCTTATTGCATAGTTCATTTGTTACACGATCAGCTGCAAGGTGGTTCTTTGAAGGGTGGTTCGGTTCGAGTGGTTCAAGACTCAGTTCACTAGTTCCGAACCGGTTGACTTAATTTTTGTAATAGTTACTCTTTTGTTTTTTTCTTTTTAGAGGTTTTATCCCAGTCCATCAACTGTTAGAGTAAATATACATGCAATGTATGTTTTATATTACATGTCATAATGAATGTCATATAGTTTTAAACCCATTATAGGTTATGCATTTATTTTCATGCATCATTTTATATTATAAGTGTTATAATATATGAATATGCATGATTTAAATTACACAAAGCATACTCTTGCATCATATAGTATAAATGTTATAGTATATGTATGCATGCATTATAGCATATCCATGCATCATTTATATTATAATTATTATAATATATGGTTGAATGGATGTATGGAATGTATGTTATAGCATGATTCATTACTTAGTTATATAATTGTTATATATTAGTAAAGAATGAATATTGCATGAAGCATGACATTACCTTAGGTTAATTTATAAATGTTATAATTACCTAAAATATGTTAAGCATGCAATGGTTGTTTTTAATTGTTTTATTTATTTATAAATGTTATAATTAAATGAAATTAGAATTAAAATTAATGATAAAGAGTTGCATGCAAACCTTAGGCTATAATCATTTTTAATTTTTTTAAAAAAAATATGATTGAGATAGGCCTAAGATCACATTTCTAATGAGATTAGAAATCTGTGTTTAATATTTTAATTGTTTTAATATGATTAAATTGATTATTAATAAAAGATCAAATATGTAACACATGTATTTATAAGGGACCTTTTGTCTAAGGTGAGTTCTAGCTAGGCTGGGGTACTTAAGTTGATGGAAATGTCACACCTCTTACCTGGAAACCTACCTGGAAAGGTAAATTAGATAGATTTGTTACATGCATGCAAGCTTGATTAAAGTCTACTAAAGAGTTTAATGAGACTTCGATCAAAATTGTTTAATCATCAAAGACAAGAGTTGTTTTTTAGCAAATTAAACAAATACTTAGATAAAATTAGTAGCCGAATTTTTTCTAAGTTAATTAACTCTAGGTAGGACATTCAATGGGAGGAAAATGGGGTATATGATACTTCATTTTAGCCTTTACATGTTTCTCCCTAAAAGTTCATACCATGAGATCTACTCTTGGCCTCGAGGCACCATAGGTGTCCTCCTACATGTGGCATTTGGGTAAGTCAATAACAAGGTAAATGGAAAGAGTGTTTATAGTAAGTGGGAGCGGTATGTGTGACAACATAGCACTCAGTCTCTCTCATTGGGTTAAATAAAGTTTCATGCATCGCCTCGAGGCATCATGGGTATCCCCTTAAATGATGATTGTATTGCATGACACATTATTTGATCTCCATAAATAGATAAGGTTGCATTAGTTTTAAGTTCCAATCAGTTTTTTCCTATGGTTGGCTCATTAGGATGGAACTCTAGACCCTAAAATGAGGGATTACACTTACACATAATTGTTATGGATGTTAAAAACTTCTGGACCGAACAGTGGTGACTATTAGTTACAATGTCAAGGAGTTGTTTCTGTCTAATGGTTGAGAATGTCTCATTTTACTGAAGGGGCACTTGATCACCCTGGTGACTTTTGTTCTGCCTTACTGAAACACCATTGCAAAATAGATGTCACTTAGAGTACACTAGACTATTTTGCTAAAAACTAATTGGTTTTCTTAAAGTGGTTTAATGTAAGTAGACTAAAATAGTTTGTTCTTTTCTAGCAATTCATTAAAATTATTACCGCACCTTTAAGTTTACTAGTCGCCGATAAGTTAATAGGAGAAAACTAGGCTAGTTGAAAAAGCACAATCAATACTATTCTGATCATCGATGATCTTTGATTTTTCTTGGTGGAGGATCGTCCTCCCATTCTACCTATCAATGCTCCTCGAAATGTTCGGGAAGCATGTGAGCGTTGGATAAGGGCTAATAAAAAGGCCCGAGCATATATCTTGGCAAACCTTAATGAAATCTTGGGGAATAAGCATGAGCCCGTGCTAAAAACACATGAGATCATGGAGTCCGTGAGGGGAATGTTCGGACAATCGTTTGCACAGCTCATGCATGACGCTCTGAAACACATCTTCAATGCACGTATGCAAGAAGGGGTATCTGTTTGATAACATGTTCTCAACATGATGATCCACTTCAACGTGGCAGAGATGAATGAGTCAAGCATCAATGAATTCAGCTAGGTTAGCATAATATTGAAATCTTTACCTAAAAGTTTCTTGCATTTTCATAGTAATGTTGTTTTGAACAGAATTGACTACAACCTGAGCACCCTGCTTAACGAGCTACAGACCTTTAAATCCTTGTTGAAAAGCAAGTAGAAGTAGGGTGAAGCAAATGTTGCTTCATTTTCTAAAAAGTTCCACAAAGGTTTGACCTCTGGAACTAAGTTTGTACCTTCTTCCTCTAGCACCAAAAAGTGGAAGAAGAATAAGGGTAGAAAAGGGAAGGCTAACCTAGTAGTTGCTGCACAAAGGGGTAGACAACCCGTCAAGGCTAACAAATGAAAATGTTTCCATTGTAACCAAGATGGGCACTGGAAGAGAACTGCCCCATGTATTTGGCAAAAAAGAAGAAAGTCAAACAAGGTAAATATGATTTACTTGTATTGGAAACCTATTTAGTGGAGAATGATGATTCTGCCGAGATTATTGACTCTGGGCCACTAACCATGTTTGTTCTTCATTTTAGTGAATTAGTTCCTGGAGACAATTAGATGCTAGTTAGACGATGATGCGAGTCAGAACTGAGCACTCGTCTCAGCTGTGGTAGTGGGAGGTCTTCGGTTGACTTTATAGAACAGATTTCTTATTTTAAAAGATGTATTTGTAATTCCTGAATTAAAAAGGAACTTAGTTTCTGTAAAGTGTTTGTTAGAATATTTTTATAATATTAATTTTCTTAATGGTGTTGATATTTGTTCTACAAAACTGGAAAATGATTTGTATGTGCTAAGGACGTTAGTAACAAATGCCCTCCATAACACTGAGTTGTTTAAAACTGTTGTAACTCAATATAAAAGACTTAAATTTTCTCCTAAAGAAAATGCCCAACTTTGGCACCTAAGACTAGGACACATCAATCCTAGGATTGAGAGGTTGGTGACGAATGGACTTCTAAGTGAGTTAGAAGAAAATTCTTTACCTATGTGTAAGTCATACTTTGAAGGCAAGATGAGTAAGGGACCTTTAACTGGAAAAGGTCACAGAGCCAAAGTGAAAGAACTCTTATCAAAGAGAACCTATGAGTGGAAGCAAGATCATTCCAAATTCATTGTGACAGAAATACAAGCATTCACAAACATACATACAAGTTATGCATTTCAAAATAAATTCGGCATGCTTTCAATAAATTAAATACAAAGAAATGAGAGACTCACCTTTGAAGAACTCTTCCTCTGTTTATCTCTCGCTCTCGTCAAGAACAACACCTCTCGCTGTCACTGTAATCGTCTATCCAAATCTCTCGTTGTTGCTCAGCAAACAAACAATCTTCTCCACAAATAAGCTGAAAGAAATCGTTCACGAGGATTTTCATGAGCAGTGGAATAGATCATTTTAAATTACAATCATGTATGAAAATTAAAATTATAGTCGTAAACAGAGATAAGCGATTACGCAATCAATACAGAAATTACAGCATGAAAACTACAAATGATCAAGAGAGAAATCTCTACACATATTTGTAGACTCATCTCCACGCTCTTTGATCATGAACGCTCGAATAACATGACCATTTTGCAGCACGAACACCACACACTGGAACTCCACGATCACCTTGGTCACGAACACCCTAATAGCAAAAATGGCCTCCACAGAACCTTGACGATGTCGAGTTGAGTATGACACCACCAAGAAGGTTACCTTGGTATTCTCGGTGTGAGAATCTAGAGGGTGGGCTCTGTGTGGACTTGGAATGAGGCAGACAAAGGAGGATACAACAATCATGTACGCAATTGGGCAAGTGGGAGAAGACTGGACCTATTGTATAGGTTGATGCCCAATCGTTTAGCAAAAGCTAAGCGATCGTCATGCAAAAGCTAAGCGATCGTCTAGCAAAAGCTAAGCGATCGCTTAGCTCATCATTTAGCAGCGTATCTGTCACCTACAAACATTACACGATCGTTTACTTTTGCCAAGTTTTCGTTTAGTAAATCCATATTTACTTGACAAGCTCCGTGAGATTCTTTTTCCGAGAGAGAAATCTCAAAAACAATTTTTGACAAAGAATTTCTAAAATTAGGAAAACAATTTTACTTTTATCTCACAGTTACCATGAACCACCAATAACCTCCCACTCAATTGGTTATTAGAGAAAAATATTTAATATCCAATGATTAATATTATTATAAATATAACTGATAAAAAATTTATCATACTATATTTATAACCTATAGTTTTAATATTTCATCTCATGAAACATATAAACTATAGTTCTTTTTCTATTCGATGGTACTTAATAAAAATCTCATTTATATTAATCCTCAACTAGATGTATCTCATACATCATACCGATCATATCATATATAATCGAATTACCTCTTTTCAATTTGAACATTTCAAATCAACACCAAGAATTGATCCTCAACTGAATCCATTGAGCTATCAAGGGAACCTTATGGACCTGTAGCTCAAAGTTCCAATGGTACGTGAATAACTAACTAAACTTTTTAGTCACGGGATCCACCATCCGTTAACTGCCAGGCACTCTACTAAAGACCGACAGCTGAACTCTCCTTACCAAAAATATATTATGTGTCCATCTTAACCAATCAGCAGTGCGACAACCCTTCACAGATCGCTCGTAAGTACAGCTCGGCCAATAACCGTTATGCATCTGTAGTTACATTTAACTCCTTAAGTATCACTGATCCCTCTAATGAACATAAGTCATAATCCTACTATCACTGAGTCCTCTCTTCCAAAGAGAAGTTGTGGCCACTATGTTCAAGTCCCGGAATCAGACCTTAAGGGAGTAATCTCTCTACTTATCCCTGCTTCGGAAAAGAAGTGAATTCCATCTTGTGGATTGAGTTCCTAGCTCCCAAATCAGACAAGTCCTAAAAAGGTAGGCATGTTGAGTTGGCAATCTGGGCACTCAAAGGCAGGAGTTCCCGTTATATACCTTCTAGTCATCTCGTGGTCTAGGTCTTATACAAACTCTTTGTATAGGGCACTCTCGCTCACATGTCTCCATATGAATGGTCAAGATTTACCATATGTGGTAGTTTACAACACTTGCAAACCTCTATAAAGCGGGTCGTATCTGTAATGTCACCAGGATCAGGTATCCCATCTTAATCCTTATACTACAGACCTATTTAAGTTATCACTTAAGTCATGATCCACTTGTATATCACATATGCATGCTTAAGTTCACATAAGCTAACCAAGGAGCTTTGTTTATTGGATATGTGTAAATATCAGAATTAAATAATAATTATTTTATTCATCAAACAATGTGTATCTTTACAAAATAACGAGACTCCGGGAGAATTAGGACACCAATCCCAACATAAGCAGTCTCTCGGACACCACCACTTAGTGACCTTGGTATTCTCGGAGTGAGAATCCAGGAGGTGTGGGCTCTGTTGGATTTCGTAAAGGGAAGGAGGAAACAACGATCGTCTTCAACGACCAAGCAAGTAGGAGAGTTTTGTGTCTATCGTATAGAATTATGCTTGATCGTTTAGAAAAAGGTGCACAACGTTTAGGTAATCAAATTGATCGTTTACATGATCTTTTAGTGAATCTCGCTCAGGTGCGAGATCGCTTAGAAAAGACAACACGATCGTTTAATAAAATCTATGCGATCGTTTAGTAAAACGACATGATTATTTAGATAGATGTGCATGTACACGATCGTTTAAGAAAACACTTTGAGCTGTCATGTAGGCTCTCGTGAACGCAATGATAGGCAGTGTACTCTTGTGAAACGATTATGCGATTCTTTACAAAAATGAAAATATTTTTCATTTTATCCTTCAGTTATGAAAAACTGAATGAAGCCTCCCACTTTCACGCACGGTAAAGGAGAAACCACCAACAATTATCTCATAATTGTTTTAATTATAAATAAATATAATAATTAACTTATCATTGTATATTTATAACCTATAGTTTTAATATCACATCATATGCAACATTTAAACTATAATCCTTTTCTCCATTACTTGATTTAAATCATATTTACATCATTTTCCTCCAATTAATGTATCTCATACATCATTTCAACTATATCATATATAATTAAACCAGATTAATCATATCATATATAATCAAACTCCCTCTTGTCAATTTGAACACTTCAAACTGACCCAAAAACTTATTCTCAATTTGAATCCATTGAACTACCAAGGGGACCTTATAGACCTGTAGCTTGAAGCTTCAACAGTATATGAATAGCTGACTAAACTCTCTAGCCATGAGATCCACCATCAGTTAACTGCTAGGCACTCCACGAATGACCGATAACTGCACTCTTCTCACTATAGATATATTTATGTGTCCATCGAATATAACCAGTCAACAGTATGATAACCCTTCACAAATGTTCGTAAGTACAACTGGGCCAATTTACTGTTTTGCCTCTGTAATTATATCTAACTTCTTAACTACCACTAATACCCCTAATGAACAATACATCATAGTCCTACTATGAGTGGACAACTCTCGAGCCATGAGAAGATATGTACGCCACATCGTTCAATCCCGGAATCAGCCCTTAAGGGACCAATCTATCTACTTACCCCTGCTTCAAGGAAGGAGTAAATTCCATCTTGTGTAGCTGAGTTCCCAGCTCCCTAATCAGACGAATGCTCAAAGTGATAGGTTTGAGTCGGCAAAATGGCCACCCGCACCCATGAAAATGAAAGAACCGCCCTTAAAGGCAAAAGTTCCCAACTCACTCAGAATTAAGGTCGTGTTACTTATGATCATCCTAGTGAAGTGAAGTCTCTGTCATGAACGACATTATATAAAGTGACTATACACTTCATGGTCCAGTCTTATACAAACTCCTTTGTATAGGACACCTCCACTCGCATGTCTTCACATGAATGATCAGGATCAGATCATCTGTAGCACGTTACAACACTTGTAATTATCTACAAAGTGGGCCGCATCCGTAATGTCACTAGGGTAAGGTTTTCCTTCTATATCCATATACTACAGACCATTTTGGTTATCACTTAAGGCATGATCCACTTGTATGTCTCCATACACATGTTTAACTTACAACAACAAGGATATTAGTTTATTGGTTTGTGGAAAAGCAAATAAAAAATCTCATGTTTCATAAACAACAGTGTAGAAAATATCCCATATTATTACATCACAAGTGTTTGTTCAATACAGGTGTTTACAAACTACAAGACCCAATGAGAGTTTAGGGCATCAACCCCAACACAAAAAACCTCTAGAGCTAGTACATTCAAAACTTTGTGGTCCGGTGAATGTAAAAGCTAGGAGAGGTTGTGAATATTTCATCACTTTTACTAATGATTATTCAAGATATGGGTACGTTTATTTAATCCAACATAAGTCTGAAACTTTTGAAAAGTTTAAAGAATTCAAGGCTGAAGTTGAAAATGCAATAAATAGAACGATTAAAACATTTCAATATGATCAAGGTGAAAAGTTTTTGGAATTTGAAGGAACTCTAAATATAGAGGACCTTTGAGCGGAAGCGGATCATTTCCAAAATCCATTGTAAAAGAACTCAAACATTTACAATCATACTAAATAGATTATGCATTAATAAATAAATTATAACATGCTTTGAATCAAATACAAACGATAAAGAGACAATACCTTTAAAGAGTTATTTCTTCACGTATATCCCTCGAACAAACTCAAACGCAGCGAGCAACTGAAACTTCCTCGAACACCAACGAGTAAAACTCGATCCTCGAACAGAATCGGACACTACCACAAGATTGCTTTAGTATTCTCGGTGTGAGAATCCAGGAGTTATGGGCTCTGGCTCATTTTGGATTTAAGGAAGGATTGGAGTAAACAATCGAATAAGCAACAGAAGTATCATATAAAAGAAGGAAGCTTATCGTATAGACTCGATACTCAGTCGTTTAGAAACGAGTACTATCGTATAGTAAAATTTGGTCCTATCGTTTAGTCTCTCGATTAGTAAATTGTCTGAGACGTTTTATTGTATAAGATTTTGAAAACCAATTTTCTATTTATCTCACAGTTTCCATAAAACAGTGTATAACCCACCCACTAAGGTCAGTTATTGAGAAAAAAGAAATATCAATTATCATATAATTAATAAATTAAAAATAAATACAATAACTAACTTATAACCTATAGTTTTAATATTGCATCTTATGCAACATATAAACCATAGTTCTTTTTATATTTTATGGTATTTAATATAAATCATAGTTATATTAAATTTAGTTACTATGAATCTTATTCGTAGAATTTATATTTGAATCATATTCAAATACTAATTCCTCCAATCAAATAATAATGTATCAAATACATCATATTAATTATATCATATATAATTTAATTAATTTAATTATATCATATATAATAAAATTCTCTCTTGTTAATTTGAACATTTCAAACTAACCCAAAAATTGATTCTCAACTTGAATCCATTGAGCTACCAAGGAGACCTTATGGACCTGTAGCTTGAAGCTCCATTGGTACCTGAATAACTGACTAAACTCTTTAATCATGATATCCACCATACTTTAACTGTCGGACACTCCACTAAAGACTGACAGTTGCACTCTTCGCACTACAGATATATTTCTGTGTCCATTGAATATAACAAATCAACAATATGATGACCCTTCACAAATCGCTCATAAGTACAATTGGGCCAAATTCTCGTTTTGCCCCTATAGTTACATCTAACTTCTTAAGTACCACTGATCCCCTAATGAGCAATAGATTATAGTCCCACTATGACTAAACCCTTCTTGGGCCAAGAGAAGGTGTGTCGCCACATTATTCAAGCTCTGAAATCAGCCCCTAAGAGAACAATTGATCTACTTACCTCTACTTCGGGGAATGAGTGAATTCCATCTTGTGTAACTGAGTCTCTCAGCTCCCCAATCAGACGAATCCCCAAAGTGGTAGGCTTGTTGAGTCGGCGATTTGGCCACTCTCACACATGCAAATCAAAGGACCACCCTTATTGGCAGGAGTTCACAACTCACTCAGGATTAAGGTCATGTTACCTATGGTCATTGTAGTGAAATGAAAGTCTCAATTATGAATGGTGTTATATAACGAGACTAAACATTTTGTGGTCTGGTCTTATACAAACTTCTTTGTATAGAATATCCCCGTTTGCATGTCTAATACATGAATGATCAGGATCAGATCATTTGTAGCACTTTACAACATTTGTACACCTACAAAGCAGGCCACACTCGTGGTGTCACCAGGATAAGGTATCCCTCCTTATCTAAATACTACAAACCATTTAGGTTATCACTTAAAATACGATCCACATGTATGTTTCCACATACATGTTTAAGTTATAATGATAAACATGGATCTTAGTTTATTGGTTTGTTGATAATGCAACTAAATATCTCATATTTCATAAAATGAAGTGAATAAAATATCATATATTATAAATCATAAAGTGTTTTTTTATACAAGTGTTTACAAACTACAGAACCCTACGAGATTTAGGGCATCAACCCGAACAATCTCCCACTTTTCCTAAAGCTATTGGGGTGTACAAGATAATCTAATTACAAGTACACAAAACAATAAACTAGAGCACAGACGCCCAATACCAGATCTCCCACTTACCCTATTCCAATTTTGGTTTGTCTTGTAGACCCACACTCTGGAGGTGACCCTCAAACACTGTAGCTGTGAGGGTCTTCATAAACGAATCAACAACGTGTGCTTCAAAGCTATCTTCATGACAATCACGTCCCCTCGATGCACTATCTCTCAAATAAGATAGTATTTCTGCTCTATGTGCTTGTCGCACTTATGACTCTTAAGGGTCACGAAAATTCGTCACAGTACCACTATTATCACAATAAAGGTGATGGGCCTAGACATGTCTGAAATAACTTCCAGATCAATCAGGAACTTCTTGAGCCAAACGGCCTCCTTAGCAGCTTCACAAGCTGCTGCATACTCGGCCTCTATGTTGGAGTCCGCGTTGCACCCTTACTTGGTGCTTCCCCACACTATAGCCCCTCCATTAAGAGTGAACACTAGTCTTGAAGTGGATTTCCTCGAATCCTTATCAGTCTGAAAATTAGATTAAGTGTATCTAGTAAGGATCAAATCCTAAGAACCATACATAAGCATGTAGTCTCTCGTTCTCCGAAGATACTTGAGGATATTCTTGACGGCTATCCAGTAACCAGGTCATGGATTAGACTGATATCTACTAACTATCCCCAATGCATAGCAGATATCGGGTCTAATACATAATATCGCATACATCAAACTACCTACAGAAGATGCATAGGAGACCCGTCTTATTTCTTCAACCTCTTGAGGTGTCTGAGGACACTATTCTTTAGACAATGTAATTCCGTGAAAAAAAGGAAATAGGCCCCTCTTAGAGTTTTGCCTCGAGTACTTAATCAACATCTTGTCAATGTACGATGCCCGAGACAGTGCTAGCATTTTTTTCTTTCAATCTCGAAAGATCTGAATCCTAAGAACAAACTGGGTCTCTCCCAAATCTTTCATTTGGAATTAAGTTGCTAGCCAGTTCTTAACTGAAGTCAGGAAGCCTACGTCATTCCTAATGAGTAGGATATTGTCTACATACAACACTAGGAAAACTACTGAACTATTGATGATTCTCTTGTAGACACAAGGCTCATCAACGTTTTGGTCAAAGCCATAATATTTTATCGTAGTATCAAACCTTATGTTCCAAGATCGAGATGCCTGTTTCAGTCCATATATGGATCGATTCACCTTGCAAACCTTTTCTCTTGACCTTGGGCCATGAATCCCTCGGGCTGCACCATATAAATGGTCTCCTCAAGATTGCCATTCAGAAACGTAGTCTTGACATCCATTTGCCATATCTCATAGTCATAATATGAGGCAATGGATAGGAGGATGCAGATAGATTTCAACATGGCAACAGGCAAGAGGGTCTCCTCTAGTCGACTCCCTCTACCTGAGTACAATCCTTTGCCCCCAGTCTAGCTTTGAAGGTTTGCACCTTCCCATTAGCACCTCGTTTGCTCTTGTGGATCTATTTATAACCTATAGGTTTAACCCCATCAGATTGATGTACAAGATCCCAAACTAAGTTGAAGTACATAAACTCCATCTCAAGATCCATGGCTTTGACCCATTCATTTTTGTTAAAATCCTCCATTGCTTTCTTGTAAGACAACGCATCCTCAACCTTTCCATCAGCTATCATAGCCAAGATTCCATTTAAACCCATATAGTAAATAGGTGGGTTTGCAACCCTCCCACTATGTCGAGGTTCCCTCAACACTTGAGGTGGATTTGACCTACTAGATCAACTCCCATCAACAACTCTTGTTGATGTAGTAGGCTCTTCAACAACTCTTGTTGAAGACTCAGTAGTTTCTTTGGAAAACTCATTCAACACGATTTTGCTTCTAGGATTGTGCTCTCTGATATAATCCTCCTCAAGAAAAGTAGCGTTTGTAGATACAAACACTTTATTTTCCTTATAATCGTAAAAATAACCACCTCGTGTCCTTTTGAGGTAACCTACAAATAGGCATAGCCTCGAACGTGGTTCCAGTTTCTTAGGATTAGCCTTAAGCACATGTGTTGGACAACCCCAGATGCAGAAATGACGTAAACTAGCTTTACGCCCGTTCCACAACTCCAAAGGTGTTCTGGAAACACTCTTAGAGGGCATGCAGTTCAGGATGTAAGCCGCAGTCTCTACTGCAAAACCCCAAAACAAGTTCGATAAGAAAACATAAGTCATCATTGACTGAATTATGTCCAACAGGGTTTGATTTCTCCTCTCTGATACACCATTCTTCTGAGATGTACCAAGTGCTGAGAGTTAGGAAACGATTCCATGTTCTATCAAATAGTTCTGGAACTCAAAATCCACAAATTCTCCACCTCAATCAAATCGAAGTGTTTTAATCGTTTTACTTAATGCGTTTTCAACTTCAACCCTGAACTCCTTGAACTTTTCAAAGGATTCAGACTTATGTTGCATTAAATAAACGGACCCATACCTCGAAAATCATCGATAAAAGTGATAAAGTATTCATAGCCTCCCTTTGCTCGCACATTCATTGGACCACAAAGGTCTGAATGCACTAACTCCAGAGGCTCTTTGGCCTTGTAACCTTTTCTAGTAAGAGGTATTTTAGTCATTTTTTCTTCAAGGCATGACTCGGACACAGGTAAAAAATTATCTTTTAACTCGTTTAGAAGTCCATTCTTCACCAACTTCTCAATACTATTGAAATTGATGTGCCCTAAACGTAGGTGCCAAAGTTGGGCATTTTCTTTCAGAGGAACTTTAAGTCGTTTGTTTTGAATTACGGCAGTTTTAAACATCTCTATGTTATGGAGGGAATTTGTCGCTAACAGCCTTAGCACATACAAATTATTTTCCATTTGAGCCAAACATATATCAAGACCATTTTTCATATATACATTAAGGGTGTAATTACATTCGAGCAAAGACTTTAGAAATTAAGTTCGTCTTTAACTCAGGAACTACATACACATCATTCAAAATGATAAACCTATTCTGTAAAGCCAATCGGAGACCTCCCACTGCCACAGCTGAGACGACGTGCCCGGTTCCAACTTGCATCGTCATCATACCAGCACCAAGCTGCTGCTAGGAACTAATTCCCTGAATTGAAGAATAATTATGGTTAGAGGCCTCAAAGTCTATAGTTTAGGTAGAATCATCATTCTCCATTAAACAAGTCTCCAAAACCAGTAAACTGTATTTACCTTGTTTGGACTTGTCCTTCTCAGACAAAGAACGTGGGCAGTTTTGCTTCCAGTGCCCGTCCTAGTTGCAGTGGAAACATTTTACCTTTTCAACCCGCACTAGTTGCTTACCCCATGGAGCAATAGGTTGTGGGTTAGCAGGCGCCTTCCTCTTACGACCCTTCTTCTTCTTCCACTTGCTGGTGCTGAAAGAAGAAGGTACAGACTTAGTTTCTAAGGTCGAACCTCGGTTTAACTTTTTGAATGATGAAGCAACATTTGCCTTACCAACCTTGTTCTCTTTGCTTTTCAACAAGGATTGGAATGTCTGCAACTCATCAAGTAGAGTTGTAAAGTTGTAATCAACCCTATTCAAAACAACTTGCTTACGAAATGAATGAGGCTTTCTGGTAACGACTCCAGAATTATGCTAACTTGGTTGGCCTCATCGATGCTCAACCCATTCATCTCCACCACATTGAAGTGGACCATCATGTTCAGAGCATATTCACGAATAGATGTACCCTTCTTCATCTTGGAGTTGAAGAAGAACTTAAGAGGGTCATGCTTGAGCTGCGTGGACGGTTGTCCTTACATTTCCCTTAGGGACTCCATCTTACATGCAGTGATCATGGGCTCATGCTTCTTAGCCAAAATATTGTTAAAGCTGGCCAAGATATATGCTCGGGCCTTCTCGTTAGTCCGTGTCTAGTGCTCGTTCGCCTCACGAAGATTTTGAGTGGCGTTAAGAGGTAGAATAGGAGGACAATCCTCCATGAGGACAAACCTTAAGTCATCAATGATAAGGATCGTGTTAATCATATTCTTCCAACTAGCATAGTTTTCGCCAATCAGTTATCGGCGGCTAATAAAGCAAGAGTAGTGGTAACCATTTAAAAAAGTTGTTGAAAAAAGAACAAACTTGCATTACCACTTTTAACACCAATTAAGTTTTAGCAAAATAATTCTACCCTAAGTGACATCTATTTTGCAATAATGCCCTAGTGAGGTAGGACAAAAGTCACCGTAAGGTGATCAAGTGCCCCTTCACTGTAATGAGATAATCTGAACCATTAGACAAAAACAACTCCTTGTAACTAAATCTAAAAGTCACCATTGTTCGGTCTAGAATTTTTAACATCCTTAACAATTTCATATAAGTGTAACCCCTCATTTTAGGCCCTAGAGTCCCACCCTAATGCACCCATCGTAGGGAAAAAGCAGATTAGGACAAGAGAATAAAGCAAACCTATCCATTTCTGGAGATCAGATAAAGAGTTGTGCAAATACAATCATCCTTTAAAGGGACATTCCCAGGACACCTCGAGGCGATGCACGAAAACTTTATCCAGCCTAATGAGGGAGACCGAGGGATATATTGTCACACTTCCCGCTCCCACTTACTATGAACATTCTCTTCATTCACCTTAGTATTGACCTACCCAAATGCCATCCTTTAGGGGGACACTCCTAAGGTGCCTCGAGGCCGAGGATAGATCTCACGGTGTGAGCTTTTTAGGGAGAAACGTGTAGAGGTAAAGTGAAGTATCATATATCCCAATTACCTCCCACTTAATGTTCTACCTAGGGATTCATTAACTTAGAAAATCCGGCTACTGATTTTATCTAATTGGATGTCTAATTTGCTTAAAAACAACATTTTCTTTTGATGATTAAACAAGTTTGATTCAAGTCTTATTAAACACTTTAACAGACTTTCATCAAATTTGCATGCATGCAACAAATCTATCTAATTCACCTTTCCAAGTAGGTTCCCAGTTAGGGATGCGACGTTTCCATCGACTTAAGTACCTCAACCTAACCAGAACCAGCCTTAGCCAAAAGGTCACTTATAGATAGATTTGGTACATATGTAATCTTTTACTAGTAAATTTAATCCTATTAAACCGAATTAAAAGATTAAACTTAGGTTTCTAATCTCATTAGAACCGTGATCTTAGCTCTTTCTAATCTCATTAGAACCGTGATCTTAGCTCTATCTCAATCAAATTTTAAAACTCTTTTAAAACATGATTAAAGCCTAAGTATGATGCAACTCTTTCTTATTGATTTTAATTCTAATTTCATTAATTATAACTCTTATAAAAAATGAAACAATTAAAACCATTCACATTCCTAAACTAGACATTCACAAGGTATTTATAACTTTTACAAATAAACCTTAGTGTCATGCTTCATGCAATGTTCATTCATTACTATATATAACTTTTATATAACAAGTAATGAACTAAGAATACATGTTAACATACATCCTTATATTATAACATTTATAATAAAGATGATGCATGAATATGATTTGATGCATGCATATATTATAACGCTTATATTATATGATGCATGAGCATGCTTTAATGTAATTTAATCATGCAAACTACCATATTATAACACTTATAATATAAAAATGATGCATGAATAAAATGCATAACCTATGGTGGGTTTTAAAACTATATGACATACATTATGGCATATAAGTAAACAAACATCACATGTACATTCAATAAAAATTGATGGATCGGGATAATATGACTCAAAACCGAAAAAAAAAACTAACTATTACAAAAGAATCGAGTCAAACGGTTCAAACAGGTGAACCGGGTCTTGAACCGCCCGGGCGAAGCCTCATCACTTGATCGTGTAATAACTCCTTCAGATCGTCGAGTAACACACATCGAGTATAGACGAACGTGCAACATTGATCACGTGGCTAAGGACTATGCAATGAGCATGAAAGTCCACGCGATCGTGCAGCGCACATCAAGTAATGCATGCCATGCAATCGTGCAGCCAATGACTATGCGATGAGCATGATTGTCTACACGATCGTATAGCAAATATCGAGTATCATATACCAAGTGATCTTGTAGCTAGTAACTATGTGATGAGCATGCTAGCGTATACAATCATTTAGCATGCATGCCATGCGTGGAGTATCATATACACTACAATCGTTTACCCCAAGCGTCTATGCGATCGAGTAGCCAATGCAACACGATCGAGTAAACGCGTAGCATTAGTTATACGATTGTTTAGAAAATACTACACGATCAAGTAGAACATTTCTACACGATCACATAGCCAAATCGAAATGATCGTTTAGCTTGGGCTACACGATGCGACCATCGATTCGTCTTCTCCCTCGAAGCGAACAACAACTCCTTGCATCTGAAGCTTCATCACGAACGACTCAAACAAACAAAAAACAAATACATACTCGATTGGAAGTTAATTATGCAAAAAAATGCAAGGGCCCTTACAAATTAACTTTTGTAAAAGTAAAGAAAGCTTTAAATAGAGGCACCCGTAAACATCCATCAACAACATCCACAACCACACTTAACACTTAAATGCATTATAAAATACTTAAAACCCACCAAGATTGTAAATGACATTCAATACAATAATGGAATTTGGAAATCATAACAACCTGACTCTGATAGCAATTGAAGGAACTCTAAATATAAAGGAAATTTGAGCGGAAGCGGGTCGTTCCAAACTCCATTGTGAAAGATCTCAAACATTTACAATCATATTAAACATATTATGCATTAATCAATAAATTACAACATGCTTTGAATCAAATACAAAGGATAAGAGAGACAATAACTTTGAAGAACTCTTTCTTCACGTATATCCCTCGAACAAATTCGAATGCAACGAGCAACTGGAACTTCCTTGAACACCAATGAGTAAAACTCGATCGACGAACAACACCGAACACTACTACAAGATTGCCTTGGTATTCTCGGTGTGAGAATCCATGAGCTGTGGGCTCTATCTTATTTTGGATTGAGGGGAGGATTGAAGTAAATGACTGAGTAAGCGACAGAAGCATCGTGTGGAAGAAGGAAGCCTATCGCATAGACTAGATACTCGATTGTTTAGAAACGAGTACTATCGTATAGTAAAACTTGATCCTATCGTTTAGTCTCTCGATTAGTAAATTGTTTGAGACGTTTCGTTATATAAGATTTTGAAAACAGATTTTCCTTTTATCTCACAGTTGCCATAAAATGGTGTATAACCACCCAATAAGGTCGGTTATTGATAAAAAGAAATATCAATTATCATATCATTAATAAATTTAAAATAAATACAATAACTAACTTATCATATTATATTTATAACCTATAGTTTTAATATTGCATCATATGTAACATATAAACCATAGTTCTTTTTCTATTTTATGACATTTAATATAAATCATATTTATATTAAATTTAATTCTATGAATGTATTCATAGAATTTATATTTGAATCATATTCAAATACTAGTTACTCCAATCAAATAATAATGTACCTAATACATCATATCAATTATATCATATATAATTTAATTAATTTAATTATATCATATATAATCAAATTTCTGCTTGTTAATTTGAACACTTCAAACTAACCCAAAAACTGATTCTCAACTTGAATTCATTAAGCTACCAAAGAAACCTTATCGACTTGTAGCTTGAAGCTCCAACTGTACGTGAATAATTGACTAAACTCTTTAATCACGATATCCACATCCATTAACTGTTGGGCACTCCAGTGAAGTCCGACAGCTGCACTCTTTGCACTACAGATATATTTCTGTGTCCATTGAATATAATCAATCAATAGTACGTTGACCCTTCACAAATCGCTCGTAAGTACAACTATGCCAAATTACCGTTTTGCCCTTGTAGTTACATCTAATTCCTTAAGTACCACTAATCCCTCTAATGAATAATAGATCATAGTCCCACTATGACTAAACCCTTCTCGGGCTAAGAGAAGGTGTGGCGCCACATTGTTCAAGCCCCGGAATCAGCCTCTAAGGGAGCAATTTATCTACTTACCCCTGTTTTAGAGAATGAGTGAATTCTGTCTTGTGTAGCTAAGTTCTCAGCTTCCCAATCAGACGAATCCCTAAAGTGGTAGGCTTGTTGAGTCGATCTGGCCATTCTCACTCACACAAATCAAAGGACCGCTCTCATAGGTAGGAATTCACAACTCACTCAGGATTAAGGTCATGTTACCTATGGTCATCCTAGTGAAATGAAAGTCTCAATTATGAATGGCGTTATATAACAAGACTAAACATTTCGTGGTCCGGTCTTATACAAACTCCTTTGTATAGAATATCCTCGCTCGCATATCTAATACATGAATGATCAGGATCAGATCATTTGTAGAACTTTACAACATTTGTAACACCTACAGAGCAGGCCACACTCGTAGTGTCACCAAGATGAGGTATCCCTCCTTATCCATATACTACAGACCACTAGGTTATCACTTAAAACATGATCCACCTGTATGTCTCCACATACATGTTTAAGTTACAAATAACCATGGATCTTAGTTTATTGGTTTGTGGTTAATGCAACTAAAATATCTCATATTTCATAGACTGAAGTGAATAATATATCATATATTATAAATCATAAAGTGTTTTTTCATAGAAGTGTTTACAAACTAAGGACCTTACTAGATTTAAAGCATTAACCCCAATAGATTTAACATTCCAGAACTATATAATAGAACATTGAATAGTATCCCAGCACTCAGCACCTGGTAGACCTCAACAAAATAGTGTATCAAAAAAGAGAAATCGAACCCTATTGGACATGGTTCAGTCTATGATCAGTTACGCTTCCTTACCTGACTCGTTTTGGGGTTATGTAGTAGAGATTGCAGCGTATATCCTGAACTTTGTTCCTTCCAAGAGTGTTGTCAGAACAACTTTGGAGTTATGGAATGGTTGTAAAACTAATTTACATCATTTCAGAATATGGGTTGCGCAGCACATGTGTTTGAGGCTAATCCTAAGAAATTTGAACCACGTTCAAGGTTGTGCCTATTTGTAGGCTACCCCAAAAGAACGAGAGGTGGTTAATTCTTTGATCCTAAAGAAAACAAAGTAATTGTATTGACAAATGGTACTTTTCTTAAAGAATGTCACATAAGGGAGCACAGGCCTAGAAGTAAGATTGTGTTGAATTAGATTTCCAAAGAAACTACTGAATCTTCAACAAGAGTTGTTGAAAAACCTAGTACTTCAACAAGAGTTGTTGAAGTATGTTCATCTAGTAGGTCAAATCCACCTAAAGTGTTGAGGGAACCTCGACGTAGTGGGAAAGTTGTGAACCCACCTATTTGCTATATGGATTTAATTGAAATCCTGGCTATGGTAGTTGATGGCGAAGTTGATGATCCATTGTCTTATAAGAAGGCAATGGAGAATGTTAACAAAGATGAATGGATCAAAGCAATGGATCTCAAAATAGAGTCTATGTACTTCTATTCCATATGGGATCTAGTAGATCAACCTGTTGGGGTTAAACCTATAGGCTGTAAATGGATCTACAAGAGGAAACGGGGTGCTGATGGGAAGATGCAAACCTTCAAGGCTAGATTGGTAGTAAAAGGTTAGACCCAGGTTAAGGAGGTTGATTATAAAGATACTTTCTCACCTATTGCCATGCTTAAGTCTATCTGGATCCTCTTATCCATAGCATCATATTATTACTATGAGATTTGGCAAATGGATGTCAAGACTTCTTTTCTGAATGGCAATATTAAGGAGACCATTTATATGGTGCAGCCCGAAGGATTCATAGCCCAAGTTCAGGAGCAAAAGGTTTGCAAGCTTAATTAGTCCATTTATGGACTGAAACAAGCTTCTCAGTCTTGAAACATAAGGTTTGATACTGCGATAAAATCTAATGGCTTTGATCAAAATTTTGATGAGCCTTATGTATACAAGAAGATCATCAATAGTTCAGTAGTTTTTCTAGTGTTATATGTAAATGATATCCTACTCATTAGGAATGATGTAGGTCTACTGAGTACAGTTAAGAATTGGCTAGCGACCCAATTCCAAATGAAATATTTGGGAGAGGCTCAGTTTGTTCTAGGTATTCAAATCTTTTGAGATCAAAAGAACAAAATACTAGCTCTATCTCAGGCATCGTATATTGACAAAATGCTTTTCAAATATTCGATGTAGAACTCCAAGAGTGGCTTATTGCCTTTCAGGCACAAAGTTACATTGTCTAAGGTGTCCTAAGACACCTCAGGAAGTTGAGAAGATAAGAAGGATCCCCTATGCATCTTCTGTGAGCCGCTTGATGTATGCGATGCTATGTACTAGACCTAACATATGCTCTGTAGTGGGGATAGTCAGTAGATATCAATCTAATCAAGGATTAAATCACTGAACAGTCATTAAAAACATCCTCATGTATCTACGGAGAACAGGAGGCTACATACTTATGTATGGTTCTAAGGATTTGATCCTTACAGGATACATGAACTATGATTTTCAGACTGATAAGAATTCTAAGAAATCTACATTAGAATCAGTGTTCACCCTTAACGGAGGGGCAGGAGTATGGTGAAGCACCAATCAGGGGTGCATCCCAGACTCCACCATGGAGGTTGAGTATGTAGCGACTTGTGAAGCTGCTAAGGAAGTTATTTGGTTCAGGAAATTCTTGACTGATCTGGAAGTTGTTTCAGACATATCAAAGCCCATCACACTTTATTGTGATAATAGTGGTACTGTGGCTAATTCCCGAGAGCCTAGGAGTCATAAGCGTGACAAACATATAGAGTGGAAGTATCATCTCATCCGAGAGATTATGCATCGAGGGGACGTGATTGTCACACAGATAGCTTTGGAACACAATGTTATTTATCAGTTTACAAAGGCCCTCACGGCTATGGTGTTTAAGGGTCACCTGCTGAGTATGGGTCTATGGGATAGGCCACATCTAGACTAGGGCAAGTAAGAGATTTGTACTGGGTGCATGTTATGCCTTAGCTTATTACTTGTGTACTTTGTATTTTGATTATATTGTACACTCCACTAGCTTTACGACAAGTGAGAGATTGTTGGGGTTGATGTCTTAAATCTCGTAAGGTTCTATAGTTTGTAAACGTTGTTGAACAAACTCATTATGTATTTACTAAAATATATCATATTTTATTCATTATCTATAAAATATATGACATTTTAGTTTCATTAACCACAAACCAAAAAACTAACACCCGAGGTTATCTTTGTAACTTAAACATACATGTAGAGACATATGGGTGGATCATGTTTAAGTGATAACCTAAATGGTTTGTAGTAGATGGATAAGGCTGGGTACCTTATCCTGGTGACACTATGAATATGGCTCGCTTTGTAGGTGTTACAATTGTTGTAAAGTGCTATAAATAATCTCATCATGATCATTTATGATAGACATGCGAGTGGGGATATTCTATATGAAGGAGTTTATAACACCGGACCACGAAATGTTTAGTCTCATTATATAACACCGTTCATAATAGAGACTTACATTTCATTAGGATGACCATAGGTACCATGACTTGAATCCTAAGTGAGTTATAAATTCTTGCCTATGAGGGCGGTCCTTCGATTTGTATGTGAAAGAGTGGCCAGATCGCCGACTTAACAAGCCTACCATTTTGAGGATTCGTCTAATTGAGAAGCTGCGAACATAGCTACACAAGATGAAATTCACTCTTTCACCGAGACAAGGATAAGTAGATAAATTGTTCCCTTACGAGTTGATTCTAGATCTTGAACAATGTGACACCACACTCTCTCCTGGCCTGAGAGGGGTTTAATTATAGTTGGACTATGATTTATTGTTCATTAGAGGGATCGGTGGTACTTAAGAAGTTAGATGTAACTATAGGGGCAAAACGGTAATTTGGTCTAGTTGTACTTATGAGCAATTTGTGAAGGGTTATCGTATTGTTGATTGGTTATATCCAATGGACATGAAAATATATCTGAGTGCGAAGAGTACAATTGTCGGTCTTTAGTAGAGTGCCTAACAGTTAATGGACGGTGAATAATGTAATTTAAGAGTTTAATTAATTATTCATGTATGTACTGTTGAACCTTCAAGCTACAGGTCCATGAGGTCCTCTTGGTACCTCAATAGGATTTAGTTGAGAATCAGTTTTTGGATTAATTTGAATTGTTCAAATTAATAGAGGGATTTAATTATATATGATATGATTAAATTGTTTCAATTATATGTGATATAATTGTCATAATGTATTAGATACATTATAGCTTAATGAGAGGAAATAAATATTTGAATTCATAGTTGTTAAATGTAAAATAAATAATATTTATATTAAATGTCATATAAAAGAGAAAAGAAACTAAGTTTATATTGTATGCGATACAATATTAAAACTATAGGTTATATGTTATATTTGATATAACATTTAATTTAATATATATATATATACAATATAATAAGTTAGTTATCATATTTATATTTATATTATTATTATTATTTTAATAATAAGGAAGGAAGTTACAACTCCCTTTCCATTCTTTTCTCTCCACCCACATAAGTGGGTGGTGGTTATTTTTGGCAAGCAAAATAAAAGAAAAATGTTTTCTTCATCATCTTCTAAGTTTGGTTGAACGATTGAGAAAGTGTAAACGATAGAAATGTTCTGTGTCTTTGAGTTTTGTGTGAAAATTCTCAATCCCTCATTTACGTTAAGTTCTCCCACATATCCAAAATCGGCAGAGTCCACCACTCCTAGGTTCTCACCCTAAGAATACCAAGGTAACTTTTGTGGTAGTGTTCATACTTGTTCAAGGTTAATCTTGAAGAATGTCTTCAAGGAGTTCGTGATTTGCTCGAGGGAAAACATGAAGAAAATGTCTTCAAAGGTAAAGTTTCTTGAAACCCTTTAATTCTTTCTAAAGCATGCTGTAATTTAGAAACAAATGCATATCTTGTTTAATTGTTTACTATAAACTTTTTATTCAATAAAAATGGAATTTGGTCTATCCGCTTCCGCTCAAGGTTCTCTCCCATTAGAGTTCCTTCATTATCAACATATATATAAATAATATATATAATAAATCTCAGGTTGTGATTTCTTTATAAAAGCATATGGACAAATAGGGGTTATTTTATACCCTTATATCAACAAATACTTAATAAAATGATTAAATCACATTCTTTAGGAATGTTTTATATATAATTCTTTAATATTTGAATTATATGAATTTGACACCTCTAATCCTTCGTGATATAGTTATTAAGAGATTCATATAAATATGTAATGACTAGAAGATGCATGTTAAGCTTTTCATACACAACTAGATAAATGTGATATCTCATGGTATTGTATCCACCATAAGAGAATATGTCTAATCATAATCAATACCACTTCTTTGCGAAAACTGTTGTGGAACTTGTCTCACGTTATGTAATGTGATCTCATTGTTTTTCCTACAAATATTAACTTGTATCCCACATGTTTGGCATTCTCTAACATTTAAACTACTACTTCTCACGATTTGAAAAATAAGTTTATTTCTATTAGATCGTTTCATTCCATATAAGTCAATCATTTCTATGTCGCAATTTTTTTTTCAATATATCTGAGTATGTAATACTCATTTTCATAAATAATATCATGAGCAATATTGTATGCAAAAATATTGTCAATTGATTTAAGTATGATTCCATCTTTTTCTTGTCATGACATATAATTTATCGAAATCTCTTTGTTATCCTTTTTTACTTCAAGATTCTTATGAATATTCATATTTAGCATTTTTTTTGGAATGTTCATAATATTAACTGAGTCATTTTGATTATTGACTAGTTTTTTTTTTTTTTCGAGGATCTTTATCTTTGGAACTCAAGTGTCTCTAACACTTCAGGTGTGTTGTAGACTCATTAGCTTGAAATTTTAAATTGTGTATCTGCAACCATTATATATAACTTAGTCACTTTCTTGCAACAATAAATCTTCTGTAAATGTATCTAGCAATTAATTTGCAATATTTTACAAATGAATTATCTTTTGAACTTCTAATTCAAATTGATCTGTATGATGATCACAATGAAACAATACGTAGGCATTTCATTCAACTTATTATTCCAACTTTTTCTTAATCCACCTTAATGTTGGAAAATTTGTCTCATTAATAACAAATAACAAATCGTATAGTAAATACATCACCCATTAGGGGTTCAAAGTATTTATTAATTGATGTGAAATCAATTTCAATAGGAGATTTATGATATTTGATAACCTATGTAGATTATGGATACCTACATTAAATAATATATTATAACATATATATGGATATATATAATATGGGATTATTTGTTATAGAAAATAAATGGAGTGGAGAATAAGGTTTGAAGAAATGTGAGGATAAGGAGGAAGGTAGCAGCAAAGAAGGAGATGGAAGCCCACGGAGTATTGAAATAGTCACGTCTTAGTGAAGCCATAGATCGGTGCCACCATTTGTTGCAGTAGTCGTTTAATTCTTTGCTCATATGGTTGTAGTAGTAACATTTGTCTGGAAAGGTTGGGGCATTTAGACGTAGATTGTTAATTAGTTCGGCAACTTGTTGGTCACTACAACCAGAGGTGTTGCTAATGATTTTCTCCTTCACAAGTATACTCACATCTTTCTCTGTGTCAATCAAGTCATCTAAGAGTGCTACGTAATGGAATAAATACGTTTCATCCTCACTTACAATCTCAGATACAATCAAATTTCGAATATGTATTTCAAACACATTATGGATTATGGTAGGTGGAATTTTGAGAATCCCATTTTTAAAGCTGAAATCCATCATGCTCTTGGCTTCATCTGCTTTCTGTACCTTGACACCAGCCTCGCAGAGCTTAGTTAGATTTGGAGACTCCAAATACGACTCTTCTTCACTCTCCTTGAATTTTTTATACTCATCTGTGTCAGGTGAGGGGATGAAGTAGAATTTTAATAGATCCACCAAGTGTCTTACCTCTGTCGTCGCATTATAATGATAGCTATATCCAGTCGTGGTCGCTATAAACAACTTTGACATGCATTCCATGAAATGGACAGCTGGATCGTCATTTTCTGGTGGAAATGGTAATAGGTCATATAATTGTTGAAGAACAAAGAAAGGAAGTTGATTCTCATATATGGTTAGGTCACGTTCTACATCGTACAATATACGATAGATGAGGGACCCATCATCTATCCATTTCTCATCATCTTCAATGTAAAGGTCGTTTGTTATGTTTAGAAACTCCAATATAAAACAGCCATCTAAGAGCATCATTTTGGCAAAATTTTGTTTGTTCATGTCTATGGGGTGTCCATAGCAACTACGAGCTTTTTCCTCCCAAGAGCAAGCCAAACTCATGGCCTCCTTAACTCCCATTTTTGCACGACAAAGATAGGTTTTGAGAGCCCAGAGTTTATATTGTTCAGCGGCCATTAGTTCTGGTTGGCCATGGTGGAAAGGCCCAATTGAAATGAAACGAGGCGTGTACATTGTTTCATTCGTCTTGATGTGCCCTTTAGGAACTTTATACAATGAGCTATTTGGATTCACAGAAGGTAGTTCCATGATCATTTTTTCAATGGATATCACAACATCATCACCCTCTTCAACATCCTTATTATTATTATTATTCTCCATAATCATCTCTTCATCTCCTTCAACCTCACCCTTTTTACTCATTTCCAAATCACTTTCACCTGCAAACTATACACCACATCTATAATTAAAAACCCAATTAACCTCACCCTTCAACTCAAGATGCACTTAGGTATCATTGCTCATCTTCAAAAGCTAATATGAAAGAAGATATAGTACTTTACAAATTTTGAGTCATCAATGTTTAGATTTAAGGCCCTGTTTGTTTCACATAATGTGGTGAAGGTTTTGGAACATATCTCTAATATCCTTTGGTTGTTAATTGTTTCAATTTTTCAACTTTTACAAGCTAATATATTTATATTGAACTTTAAAACTCATCCAACATGGACTTTTTCATACCCTCAAATTTTTATACTTGAAAGATTAACCTATAAATTTATTTTATATTATCTTAACTATATAAGATAAAATTTATAGAATTTATTACTAATATATTACTTAATTTTTGCATATCTTTTAGTAATTAAATTTGATTTCTTAATTTTTAATTTTACTTTTAATAACGATTATATTTTAATCGGTTAATTGAATAAATAATATAAAAATATATTGAATAATATTAATTTCAAATATCAAATATATTTTATTAATCAAGTGAGCACAATTTTTTTAAAAAAAATAACAATAATATTTTTTTAATATTGAACTTCGAAGTTAGGAAGATAATCAAATCATCTCAATAGAAGATTTTTGCTTTATCTGTTTTTGGTTTTATTGCTTGTTGTTTTGTCTGGTTCAATAATACTGCTTATCCGAGTGAGTTTTACGGGCCGACTGGACCAGAAGCTTCTCAAGCTCAAGCATTTACTTTTCTAGTTAGAGACCAACGTCTTGGAGCTAACGTTGGATCCGCTCAAGGACCTACTGGTTTAGGTAAATATCTAATGCGTTCTCCGACCGGAGAAGTCATTTTTGGGGGAGAGACTATGCGTTTTTGGGATCTGCGTGCTCCTTGGTTAGAACCACTAAGGGGTCCTAAT